>NC_141321.1:13581508-14181508 GCF_037954235.1 Aulostomus chinensis | reverse complement strand
CACCGCAATACCCACGATGCACAGAGCCAAAGACAGGTAGGAGGGCTGGGCTGGAGGGAAACAAAGGGGAAAATAAAATGAGGGATCATTTAAACACACATTAGAGGAGAAGGACAAGACTTTCATGTCACTTGAATAAACAGAGGAAAGTTTTAAACCATATGAGTTTACTTCATGATGATCAGACAATCAGTGGCAGCCCTGATTAAAAAAACACAGGAGGACAAATTAGGTTTGAGTGTGAGGGCTCCTTCCAACCATCTTCCGTACCTTCCAGGGCCAGTGTGATGGTGACGAAGCCTGAAGACTGAGAGAGAGATTCCAGTTTACAGGTGTAATGTTTTGATAGGTCCTCCTTGGATACTTTCTGGAAGACTAGACGTGCTGTGGTATATATTCTTTCAGTGTCATTTTCCCTGGAGAGGGAAGGAAACGGAACCAAACAAAACAAAAATGAAAAGAAAGAGGAGAATCAGGAGTCAAGCTATTTCGTAACATTTACATTGCATAACCGATGTGAAAGTTGCTGTGTGAAGAGATTACCTTGATGAATCCTGAGTGTAAAATACTGGAAGGGAGACATTCTTTTCCAAAAATGAACCGTCACTCAACCAGAATATATTTGTGTCTGAATACAAAAAAGCTTCACAATTAATCTCCTTACGTGAGCCTTGGGGGGAAAAAAAAACAAATAAACAAAAACGTTTCAAAGATTTAAAAGTATTTCATGGGGGTAAAGTGCAGTATTCATACAGGAGCGAAGCTCACCCAGTTCAACATAGACCACTTCATTGTCACGCGGTGAAGTGATTTCTGCAAAGTTGGGCTTTTCTGTGAAAAAAACAACACCTTTGAACATCTTTGTTTTAATATATAAACGTTTGTGAAAATAAGTGATTTTCTTACCATAGGGTTGGACTTCCAGGTCCACTGTAAAGCTCATGTTATATATTTGACCGTGATACAGGTAAGACCTGGTGCAGGTGTACAGGCCACCATCTTTCTCTTCCACCTTTGAGAAGTAAAAACTATCTTTCAGTAATGACTTGCCCTCCTACAAGATGGAAAATGACGTTAAATAAAAGTCGGTTTGAGTAAAACTATTTTTAAAAATTGCTGGAATATCCTCTGCGTATAAACACCTTGTGCCACACAATGCCGTTGCTGGTAAAATTCAGGGTATCTGTGTCAGGGGTATTGGCATCTGGGCAGGTCAACGTGCAGGATTCCTGTGCAGAACATATCATGGGGTACTGGATCCTCTCCTCACACTCTCTGGACAGGTTTGTATAAACAGTCACGCTGAACCACGATGGCCTCCCGCTCCTCCTGTCACGTCGAAAGGATAATATAAAGGTTTAATTGAAGATTTCAATAATGCATGGGAAATTTGAAAGGAGCATGCCTCCCCAGAACAAGACAAGGCGATAGATACCTTTATATCTTCTGTGTTTATTTGGAAACTAAGATTTATCTGGTGACGATTAGTTTAAGAAAAACATTGTGGGAACTCATTTGGCGAGGGCTTTACTCTCAGACACTTTCATTTACATGAAATGACGATGCCCTTTTGCTTTAAAAGTTTCTGCTGTGTTGTTGTGAGTTAGCTACAGCATCCTTGTCTGGTTCTGCAGAAGATGGGGAATTGAGTTGTTCCCAAAAGGTTGAGCTCTCCCTTAACAATTTGCAGAGTTGATAAAATAATTCAAATAATTATCATTATAAATAGTTACAATGGGAATTAGTCTCTTACTGAATAATACGTTAGCTGTCTTTTTTAGCACAAACACGTGATGTTACCAGGACCACAGGGCCTCACACAAACTACATATCAAAGGAAACCAGACAACAACAATGGCAGGATGTGGTCACCAGTTCACATTTTTAATCTTCCATACAGTGTTGTGTGGAAGGTGACCTCAAAAAAATTTTGTGCTTACTGTACATTCATTTAGTTGCTACAGATGCTCCCTTGCAACCAGAATTTTCAGTTAAAAAGGCACACATAATTCAAAACAGGATGGATGGATGGCTGGATAACCACACACTGGCAATGCTGGCCAGTCATATTACTGCTGTCTCTTTCTTTCTACTAAGTCTTGGTGTGCTGCTGTCATGCCTGCCCCTCCTCATCCTCCCCATGATGTCCATGTGAAGTCTAAGCACCAAACACTCAAGACCATCATTTTCACATGTAATAAATGTAAACTAATGAATAATATGTATGTGTCATACATAAATCACACTCATACGTGTTACTAACTCGTCTTCTTCTCTGGAGCCTTCAGGCTCCCCTCATCCCAGATCCTGGGTTGCTGCTGGAGGAGGCTGCAGACCTGAAGAGGCTCAAGCTGCGACCTGTAGCTCCACCTGCTCACGTCCCCGTCTGTCCATCAGTCTCTTTCCTTTCTCTCCCTCTTTCTCTCTGTCCCTCTCTTTCTCTCACTATATGTCTTCCTCCATTATCTGTCTTTGTCTCTGCCCTGCTCTCCTGCTCTCTTTCCCCCAACTGGTCGAAGCAGAAGGCCGTCCCCATTGAGCCTGGATCTGCTCGACGTTCCTGCCCGTTAAAAGGAAGGTTTTTGTCGCCGCTGTTGCAGGATGTGCTTGCTGATGGAGAACTGTTGGGTGTAAACTCACAGGAGTGTGGTGCTGGACCTGCTCTGAAATAACTTTTGTTGTGATTTGGTGCTGTACAAATAAAACTGACTTGACTTGACTTCAACATTTCTACAAATGCCTCTCCTGATTGAACTGAACTAACTAATGAACAAAATAACTGTAGGTATTTACACTTTGGTGCCCTGCTGGCGACCCATCCAGGGTGAACCTGTCGCCCAGTGTCAGCTGGGATAGGGTCCAGCCCCCCCGCAACCCTTAACAGATAAGTGTTACAGAAAATAAATGGATGGATGGATTTACACTTTGGGTCATGGTGAATTATTTTGACAGTGGGCATAGTATCATTTTGAGAGCTGCTAGCAAAGGATATTAAAAAAAAAACAAAAAAACATCACCTCTCCATCAACTTTACCTCAGACAACATGAGTAATTCCCCTCATGGTTTCCAGAGGCTCTGAGGAGAACAAGGCTGCTGTCCTGAAGGAGCACCCCCATCTCCTCCTGCTCAGCTGATGACAAGTTGCTCAGATCCCTTTCCTTGGGGGTGAAAGTAGTCCAGGTCACTTTGCCTCTGTAATTAGGGCACTGCAGCACCACCATCTCACCTGCCTTGACATATATCTCCTGGACACACACACCTGTGAAAAAAAAAACAGACTTCATGTCAGTGTATAGGCCTAAATGTCCGTCAATGATAAATCACTGCTACCAATCATCCAATTACTTTCATTTCATTTTCTACCACTTATCCTGTTAAGCGAGGCGGGGGGGGGGGGGGCTGGAGCCTATCCCAGCAGCCTTCAGGTGAGAGGCGGGGTTCACCCTGGACAGGTCACCAGTCCATCACAGGACCAACACATAGAGACAGACAACCATTCACACTCACAGTCACACCTACAGTCAATTTAGAGTATCAATCAGCCTCGTCCCCTCTTGATGTCTTTGGACTGTGGGAGGAAGCTGGAGTACCAGAGAGAACCCACACAGGAACAGGGAGAACATGGAGACTCCACACAGAAAGATCCTGTGATGGAGCTGGGACTGGAACCAGGAACCTTCTTGCTGTGAGGGGACAGTGCTGACCACTGCACTACCACCTTATTTAAGGTAAAAAATAACTGGCAGTGACATGCAGCATTTATGGCACAAAGCTTGACATGTCTTCTTGACCCTTTACCTGACACTTTTCATTCACTTACCCAGGAATGACTTGAAGAGGACAAGCAGAGGGACCAGAAGCACTTTCACCTCCATGATGGCCCGCAGCACCGCGATTTCTCTCCAGCAGTCTCGTGACGACGGTCACCAGAACAAGTCGTAAGTCACGCTCACGTCAGACGACGAGAAATGAAACTAAGAGCGAGCATCAAGTGACAGAGTGAGCGCCTTCTGAATTTCCGCTGATACCTCAACTGGCCGGTACTAATATTACAAATACAAATACAATGGCTACTACTACTACTACTACTACTACTAATTATTCTTATTCTTATTATCATTTTCGGCCTTAAATAGCTAAATGTCTGTGTTCTGGATGTATCGATTGACAGAAGCGACAGCAGAAATATAAATGTGATTCATGTTTTTTTTTATTTCCGCTCGATTTGAACAAACGTCTCTGCGTGTGGAACCATGAAGTCAGAGTTCGAGACGGTGGGGGACGAAAATAATACCGTGCATGTCAGTATTTGCCTCGTCCCCGTTGTGCATTCTAGAACATCGATAATTTCCCCGTTGTCATTATCAGTATAACTTTTTGATGTTGTTGTTGTGTTGTTTTTGTTCTTGCAAATTAGACATCTTTTAAGTAATGTTTCTTTTAAAAATATAATGTAATGAACTCCTTAGACTAATGTTTGATCGCGGTGTTAATTTAGTACATCAATTTAAGAGGACACGGTGCATATTGAGCTGCAGGACGGAGCAGCTAAAAAGTCCCGACGTTCGTTTTCCAGCCCAAAAGCAAAAAGGGACCTTCAACGATATTTAGGTGATAAAAAAACAACAACAACAACCCCTTAAGACTTCTTTTTTATTTTATTTTAACCGAGGTACAATTCCTTGTCCATGTCTGTCAATTTCATCTCATATTTATTCTAGCAATCCTGTCTGAGCTTTAGTACGTCTCTTTTTATCTGCCAATTACTGATTTGAATTTTAAAAAACTACTATTATGAGACTTTTTAATTAAGTGAGAAGCCTAAAAAAACAAATTAAAGCAGAGTGTAGCTTACCCTGTCTCCAGCTGGGGTCGCCCTTGTGAAAACTAGCTTTTGTCTCAGCTGAATCCAGTTTAACGGTCAATTTATAATACGGGGTCTTTCTCAACCACGTCACTGCAGCGACGGACATCAAACTCATCCTGCAGTTACTGGCTTCTCCACGTGGCTGCCTCAAATAGAGGTTTACACGCTGCCTTGTGACGGGCTGCTTTCCACTTGGCCTTCGGAAGATCGTGAAACTCCGGCCTCCGGCGCACATGGGCCCGTCTTCAGCAGCTGCAGTCCGAGCCTTCTCCCTGTCTGCCTGGTCCTTCCCGCCCTTCCTAGCCAGCATCAGCTGTAATGCTGCGTGCCAGCCAAAGCTCAATGGACCTCTCAAAAACTAATTAAAATGTGATATGATTTGGGTGAATACACGGAGTGTAGTTTGAAAGCAGCCAGAAAAAAGATTCCAACATGAAAAGTTCAACTTGAATTTGGGTATTTTAATGGTTTTTATTATAATAATTTAATATCAGAGGGTACAGTTAGTTCTGCATTGCTTTTGTAACAATTACAGCAGTGTCTCTCTGCTGTAATGAACTAGACGGTTCATGTGTTAAACAGCAGTTTAATCTGAAGCAGGAACATATGACAAGGTGGGGAAACTATACTGTCCTGTTAGTAAATGAAACTGTTGTGAATGCTTTCCTACCACATAGCTGACAGTCAGTAGTCCATTTTGGTCAATGGTTTGGTTTTTTTCAGGTAAAAATGTCAAACGTTTTTAGCATCCTGAATCTTAAACATAAAGATTTACTGAATTTTGGTTATTGCCATTCAATAGGAAATTAAGAGTCTTGAGTTTTGGGCTGTTAGATAGAACTCAAGAGCAATCACAACACACGGGCTCCAGGAAACTGTGATTTCAAGACATTTTGGGCGGCATGGCTCAGGGGTAGAGTGGCCGTCTAGCAACCAAAGGGTCGCTGGTTCGATCCTCGGCCCAGTGACCATGTCGAAGTGTCCTTGAGCAAGATACTGAACCCATTATCGCTCCTGATGAGTAGGTTGGTGCCTTGCATGGCAGCCTCCACCATCAGTGTGTGTGTGAATGGGTGACTGAGATGACACTGTTAAGCGCTTTGAGTGCCGCTAAGGTAGAAAAGCGATATATAAAATTGAGTCCATTTACCATTTTCTAGACACATCAGGACACTTTCTAAATAGGACAGGTTTAGATCTAGATTCAAGATTCAAGAGTTTTATTGTCATATGCACAGCAAAACAGGTAGTTCTACTGCGCAATGAAATTTTTATTCTGTTCATCTCCCTAAAAAAAAGACGACACCCATCCATCCATCCATTGTCTTCCGCTTATTCCTACATTAAGGGTCACGGGGGGGGGGGGGGGGGGGGCTGGAGCCTTTCCCAGCTGCCTTCAGGTGAGAGGCAGGGTTCACCCTGGACAGGTCACCAGTCCATCTCAGGACCAACACATAGAGACAGACAACCATTCACACTCACAGTCACACCTACAGTCAATTTAGAGTATCAATCAGCCTCGTCCCCTCTTGATGTCTTTGGACTGTGGGAGGAAGCTGGAGTACCAGAGAGAACCCACACAGGAACAGGGAGAACATGGAGACTCCACACAGAAAGATCCCGTGCCCGAGCCCGGAACCTTCTTGCTGTGAGGTGACAGTGCTGACCACTGCACCACCGTGCAGCCCAAAAAGACGACACATTAAAATAAATAAGAACAGGAGAACGGGCAGCTATCTGCCTCGATCGGCTGGGCTTAGAGCGTGATCGTATACACCAGTCCTACCATCTGATGTGAAGTTTAGTGTAAACATTTGAATGTCTGACATAGAACTTGCTCATCCTGTTCTCCGTACCCCAGGCCCTGGTTGGTTCACCATGCTCTAACAGACTGGCTTTGTTCCTTCTCTGGCCAGCAGGGGGAGCAGAGCTCAACAGACAGAGCAAGACTGCCTGAGATCCTGACCCAGCTGCTGAGGGAGTTCCTCTCATCAACCTGAATAAATAACACATCTTTGAACTAGAATGTTCAGCAAACCAGTGACATTACTTTACTTCAGATTGGATGTCATTCAATATTTGCCTGGTTACAGTGGTACACACTAGGACTGGACTGTAAAAGTGCTGAACTACAAGTTGGAGAAACACACAAATGGTTGTTTGGCTGTTTATTAAAATATCAAACAGCTGACTTCAAAGTAAATATTACATAAAATGAAAATGTCAAGATTACTTTTACAGTAAAAGCAAGCCCCCCCCCCAAAAAAAGTTGAAATGACATATTACATTTCTTACTAACACAAATTATTTTCAATAATGTAAAATGAAAAGTTAGTTCATGATTGCTTGACATAATTAACTTCATTCATTAAAATGAGTAAATTAAAGTCAGTTTTGATATATTTCATGTGTCCATTGATTTTCTATTTGCTTTGTTTCTGTGGTGTTTTGTTTGTAGTCATTTTGTGTCTCTCTATGAGACAAGATTACATATTTAACATTTATATCAAGTGTAGAAGGGAAATAATCATGGAAATGAGCTGTGACTATAGAGCATGTGAATGATTTTAGGTGAGGAGTGAATCAAACAAAAGCTATACAATATTCAAAACATATTTCAAATATACAAACATTAAAGAATATAGGTTTTAGTTGTAAATTTAACTAAATTGTCAGAAACAGTCTTATCTACTTGTAAAGCATTTGATCCTGTTGTTCAGCACAAATATTAGCCATTTAGTTGGATATTAACGTGTATGCAGAGAAACAGATTTAACATAATCATCCTGCGCATCTGTCATCATACTCAATACCTTCCCCAGGTTGGACTTCACGATTGTAGAGACACAGGTTTTAACCAAACCACTCTTCCAAAAAAATTCTCCAGCCGTTCTCTGTCACCCTCATTCCGTCCTGCACCCATCTCACTCTTACAACGCATCAAGTGGGCATCGTCACGCTTTCTGTCTAAGGAAACCACAGCAAACAGCAGCTTTTGTCACTGCTGTGTTCAGTGTTTCACAGTGATGCTTTCTCAGTGTTGGATCACACAGAAGAAATCCAACAACCCTAAACGATCACAGGCATTTCTGAGAAGAAATGTGCACGTTAACTCAAATGTATTTAAATGAGATGCCCACCTGAGGTGCTGCAGGTGCAACAGATAGTATCTCGCAGCCAAAGACTGATGTCAGTTTCAACCTCACACAAAAGACTACAATAACAACAGTTGCCACTGCTGCGCCCAGGACACTGAAGCCCAGTGGGAGGAAGGGAGAGCGAGCTGCAGGGACAAGAAGAAGCAAATCAAAAGTCTGTCTCATTAAAACTAAAAGAAATCAGCGGAAACAAGTGAAGACGAGTGGCTTTTGGCTTATTGGGCCAACGAGACAGTGACAAAGCTTGAGGGTTGAGAGACGGATTCCAGTTTACAGGTGAAACGTTTGGATAGATCTTCCACAGACACATTTTTGAAGACCAGTGATGCTGTCATCTCTTTATTTTCTGTGTGTTGTTCCCTGGAGAAAAAAGAAGGCACTGTTAACCATGAGGGTATGTTGAATTGATTTGATAGATCTAAATTGATGACTTAGCACATCCAGCAATTACCATGTATTGTTGCAGTAAAGCGGTGAGCTGTTGTTCCTTCCCACAAACGAGTCCCCGATTAACCAGAACAGCTCATCATAGTCTGAATATATCACAGCTTTACATTCGATCACCTTCATTGAGCCTAAAAAAAAGGTTAAAACAAGTTTTAATAGTAAGATATTAAGTCATAGCACCGTGTGTGTAATGACATCAAAGCTCACCCAAATCTACATGAAAAACATAATTTGCATATGGTGAAATGATCTCTGATATCCCTGGTTTTTCTGTGCCAAAAAAAGAGAGAATAAATGATATAAATCTCGCAAAACAGTATAATATTAACATCTGCAAGATTAAATGTTATTTCCTACCATAGGGTTGGACTTCCAGGTCCACTGTAAAGCTCATGTTATATATTTGACCGTGATACAGGTAAGACCTGGTGCAGGTGTACAGGCCACCATCTTTCTCTTCCACCTTTGGGAAGGAGAGTCTATCTTCCAGTAATGATTCACCCTCCTACAAGATGGAAAATTATGTTAACAAAAAAACAGATTCTGTCCAAAATATCAGTCAAACAATAAAACTATTTTTAAAAATTGCTGGAATATCCTCTGCGTATAAACACCTTGTGCCACACAATGCCGTTGCTGGTAAAATTCAGGGTATCTGTGTCAGGGGTATTGGCATCTGGGCAGGTCAACGTGCAGGATTCCTGTGCAGAACATATCATGGGGTACTGGATCCTCTCCTCACACTCTCTGGACAGGTTTGTATAAACAGTCACGCTGAACCACGATGGCCTCCTGCTCCTCCTGTCACGTCGAAAGGATAATATAAAGGTTTAATCAAAGATTTCAATAATGCATGGGAAATTTGAAAGGACCAGTCTAACTTTTTGTGAAATACACATAGTTTTCATTCTCCCCAGAACCTGATCAGAAAATAGATACCTCTTTCTTCTCTGAGGGTGCAGTCGGGACTTGAAACCGATTAACTGCCATTTACTTAGTTAGATAGCACAGTGAATGGCAGTGGATGGGAAGTGTTAGCATAGCTCCATCAAAAGTTATCTAATATACTCTTCTCCAAAATGATGCATTGATTGAACTAGGCGTGTTTGCTATTAAAGAATTTCAAATAAGGAGAAAATAGAATTTTCAATTATCAATAATCAACTACATATTCAGAACTACTTTCCAGACAGGGTGTAGTGATTTCACACAGCATCTCAAAAAGGCATGTGGAATGTGCATGTGGAAGCAGGAAAGGGTTCATTAGAAAAGGTTGATAACCAGGTCTTAAATTCACACTTAGAATTGTGAAATATGAAATATGAAATATGAACTATGAACGACAGCTTTGTGTTGTTACTCATCATGGTAGCTTCCAGTCCAATTGATTTTCAAATGAATAAATTAAACTTGTTACCTAAGAGTCAAGCTATTTATGTTTGCAAATCAGAATCAGAATACTTTATTCATCCCCAAGAGAAATTCTGTACTTTACCTGGGAGAGCATGAGTAATTCCCCTCATGGTTTGCAGAAGCTCTGAGGAGAACGAGGCTCCTGTCATGAAGCAGCAGCACCGCCTGACTCTGCTCAGCTACTGACATGTTGCTCAGATCCATCTCCTGGGGGGTGCAACTCTTCCAGGTCACTTTGCCTCTGCAATTAGGGCACTGCAGCACCACCATCTCACCTGCCTTGACATATATCTCCTGGTTCATTTGTGGGCACACACCTGTTGATTATTGTAACAAAACTTAATTATCTTGTGTATAAGATGGCTTGTTCATCTGAGGAGAAGCATGAGTGCTGTCAATCAATCAGAGAAGTTCATCACTTGCAAGAACCGCAAGTCACAGTTTTATGACACAGACAGACAGACAGACAGACAGACAGACAGACACACACACACACACACACACACACACACACACAAAAACCCAGCGGTGACTGAGGTTACATGTTTGTTCATCCCTTTCTGAAACCACTGACACATAATATTTTGACCTCTCCTCAGTTCTGTGGGAATTTTTTTTAGCAATTCCAATTAAACCAATTTGTCAAATTCGTGAGAATATTACACAATTTGAGACGTGCAACAACATGTCCTGCATTCCACCAGTGACTGAATAGGTTTATTTCTAGGAAACCAATACTTGACTTGAGCACAAGTCAAAAACAAACATGTGACATGAGGTGGACATTCTACCTGTACAGATCTATGTTAACTTTTGTATTGTACTGCATATATAAAGTATATAATGTGACAGCAGCAGTTTGCTGCTGGTACAAAATATTCCATTGATATCACCACAAGTGAGAGGCTTCAGTTACATGAAACACACACAGTGACACTGCAAATAAATGTAGAGGAGTAAAAACTAAAATTTCCCACAGGAAAATAATCAAGTTGAGATTAAAAGGGAAATTACATTTACATGAGTTCCACCTGAAAATAAGATTTTTTTTAATTTTTTTATCATCATGATCATTCAAGATTTTTGATTTTTTTGAGCCTAAAAATCTTTGTCTATAACACAGACATTCATCAAGACACATTTTGAGTAAAAAACACTCAGGAGAAAATAATTTAAATAATTCTTCTTCTTCTTCTTCTTCTTCTTCTTCTTCTTCTTCTTTCTATTAATAATAATAATAATAATAATAATTATTATTATTATTATTATTATCTATAATGATGATGATGGTGGTGATGATGATGATGATGATGATTATTATGATGATGATGATGATGATGATTATTATTATTATTATTATTGATACTACTACTACTGCAAAAAACAAAAACTACATTTCCCCCCGTCTTGGCCCTACTTTGACATATTTGCTGATAATTCTTGCGACCAAACTACCGCGTTCTCTCACCTGTCAATAACAGAAGAGGTGAAATCAGAAGGACCAGACACATTTGCGCCCACATTCTCACACTTCCTTCTCGATCAGTTCTTCTCGGGGACATCAAGTGAATGACACCGACCTCTCTGCGTCAAACCAAGACTGAAGCCTGTTATTAAGCACTGAAACTGAAAGAAGCGACAAGGTGGTGCCTCCCTGAAATAGCAGCTTGGATTTCAACTTGGCCAATTACGTTACGTTTGTAGGCGTAAATGTTCACGCTGTCTTACTCATCTCTACATTTACCAGATTGGCCTTTCGTGCTTTTTTTTTTTAATATACTGGGGGTTTTTGTTTTCTTTTTGTAATATAACAAATTTTTATGTATAAAGAGGAGGCACGCTTTAAATATATTGAAATTATAAGGCATCTTTGAGTAAACTCCGAGTATCAATGGAGTGTTTCATTTTCGGTAATCAACATATGGTTACCGTAATCTCTCTGCGTCTAACTAACTCTGACATGTTGCTCTTTGGTCCCGGAGCAGTGAGCTTTTGTGCGCTGGGAACGCGCCGGGTGCGCGCCGCGCGTGGTTTTATTGCTAAGGGCAACCGCTGCTCTACAGCTGCAGGCGACACATTACAGGATTTAGAAACACAGACAACTTTCCTAAGGAACGATTTTCTGGTTTTCCCAGGGATGACTGACCTGCTGCGGGGGGTGTCAGAGGCGGAAAAACGGACATTACCAACTCTTTCCCAGCTGTCAGACAACGGTAGGAAAAAAAGCACATTTTATTTGCCAGTGACTCTGAGGTGAACTGTTGGATCAACTGCGTTTAAACTGTGTGCATACAGTTTTCATGAGGGTGCACACTGTGTTTTTACAGATATTGACAGTATTTGGACTGACGTGTCCGCCTACATTGAACGTCAGATGAAGCTGCAGAAGGTATAAGGTTCTATCTATCTATCTATCTATCTATCTATCTATCTATCTATCTATCTATCTATCTATCTTTTGATTAATTGCATCACCCATAGGGGGTCAACCTGACAGGACTGGGCACCTTCAGCTTCTCTCAACAGAAGTTGGATTTGGGGACAAAGTTCACCATGATTCAAAGGCCCATATTCCTCCTGGCAGGAAAACTCATCCAGTCTCTGGGGCTCAAACAGGCCAGGCCCCTGGCTGCAGGTGGGTCTAATACACATACATACAATCAGATATTTTTGCTGGAATCAAGGACTGTTTTTTGTTGTTGTTGTTGATTATCAGAAACCCCACAGTTATATAAAATACACTTACATTTGGTGTTGACATATTGAATGTGGAGCTTAATTAGTTTGTAATTAGTCTGCTGTTTCTGGTCCATGAACACAGGAACAATAGAGTTTTGTTTTGTGAGTGTGTGTGTGTGTGTGTGTGTGTGTGTGTGTGTGTGTGTGTGTGTGTGTGTGTGTGTGTGTGTGTGCGCGCGCACGCTTGCGTGTCCCTGACAGCAACTCAACTACCAGTAGTACAACTGAATTTCGCAGCGGTGTCACTGGAGACTCCTTTCAGCCGCGAGCTGGTGGAGGGCTGCGTTCGAGAAACTCTCCTGCTCCTCGTCAGAGCTTTGGCATCGGAACAAAACGTCTTCCTCAGCTTGAAGGGAATTGGAGTTTTGTCCTTTAAGAACAACAAGGTGGCTCACCTGCTCATGTTTCATGTGCGGTGAACTGTGACCTCTGGCCTTCCACTGATCTAATCTCATCTTTAAAGGTGCGGATGAAGTTCAACAGAGACTTTATCAATGCCATGGATGGAAGTGGTAGGCTGCTTTTAGCCTTCAGTAGTGTGAGTAATTATTTTATTAATTATTATATGAATTTGTTTGCATGACACATGTATATGTATATGTCGTCTGTACTTTTGCCCCCTCAGAGACCTGGAAGCAGTGCCTCTTTAATGTCTGGCTCACGGCTTCAAGGGCCACAAACTGCCAACCTCATCACCCTGCCAACTGTCTGCTCTCCTCAGACAGACAACAAAGGCAGCCGCTCCATGTCACCAGCTCCAGACCAGAGGAATGCACAGGGTGACACAGCTTTTTGCACAAAGCTGACAAATTCCATTTGACAGCTTTTTAATGAATAATGAATTATTGAATCGAATCCAAGACCTTTGAAATTCCCAATCAAATCTGTTTTATTACAGCTGTTTGGCCTCCATTATCATTTTTAAATTCTCATTCTTGAATTTGAAGTAATAGTGGAGGATATAAAGTCATTGCTTTCAAATCTGTTTTCCATTTCCAGCAAAATACAGAAGAATCTTTCCTTATAATTCAGACACCATTCACAAACATTTTGATTTGAGATTAAAAAAAAAAAAAACACACACTGCAATTCTTCCATTCAGTGCTCATTCATGGAAGTGCCAAACCGGAAGATTTCCAGACAGATGATGCTGTGGACAGAGCAGCAGTTCTGTTTTTTGTTTCTAGTCGATTATCATGAAGTGGCTCTTTCTGCATTCTGAAATCACAAAGAGATGCAGGAGTGAATTTATGTCTCTGTGAGCCAAAGTCACATATTTGTAAATAAAACAAAAAGAAGAAAAGTTTCAGTCTAAGTTTATGTAAAAGTGTTTTTTGTGTCTGCAGAAGTTCCCCAACAGCGAGAATCTAAACCCCTCCAGACACTGCAACCTGGAAAACCAACCATCAGTGCCTCTGAAGAACTGAATCCAACCCCTCCGATGGGGGACACACACGAGTACTACACACACAAAGACATGGACAGTCAAGCACACACACACACACACACACACACACACACACACACACACACACACACACACACACACTATAAAGTGGGTCAGTTTGCAGTGCACAGAGCTGTTGTTGTAGAAAGATGAGTGATGCAGCTCAGAGGTGGTCCTATAGTGTTACTGCGCCGAGGCAGCGTCCAGCTCCATGAATGATGCAAAACTACCTCTTGGACGGATTCTTCTTCTGTCACCACCCCCCCCGCCATCACCGCTGTGTTGCGTCAAAAGCAGTTTACTGATCTTGTGCATGAGGAGCAGATACAATAATGACATGGTTCATGAAGGAAGGCTCACCATGCTATAGTGTCTGTCTTTTTTATGCAGTCGTTGGTCAGTCCTTCTCAGCAGAGTGTGTTATCATGGAGATAAACAGGATGTACAAGGACATCATGCAGCTGTCGGGCACTCTTTTCTCGTACAGCTCATTTGACGATTTCGCTTTTCGTCTATCTGGATCACAATGTTCATGTTCATGTCACGCTGACTTACAAAGTCGAGGTATCTTTTAAACCATAGAGTGCCAAACTGACATTTAGCAGGTTTGCACTGACACAAGATTATAACCAAGCATGTGGCTGGTAACTAAGTCACAAGGCGTAGTAGCACAAGAATTCTTACCACACCTGCATCACATTCGCTCATGCTGCCCGTCAACAGGCTTCCAATTGCTGACCAATCAGAGGACAGTTGGCTCTCTTAATAAATCCCTTTACTCACCCTAACATACAGCATATCCTTCATATGTCATAGCAAAGAATGTGTTGCTGCACCCGAGCCCAATGCTGCCATGCCACCAGCAGAGGTCAATCCCAGACAGGCTAGCTGCCCAGACCACGCCCGTGCTGGACAGGTGAGTGCTATGCACACGAGCCAATGTGATTTTGTAAAATTTGGAAAGGTTCCTAATATTCAATGTGGTTTCATTTCATACTGTTGAGTTGATAGATACCAGATGTTATTCATGGAGAAATTAATGAAAATGGAAAATTGCAAATGAGTCGATTTAATGGCCGGCATGGCTCGTAGGTAGAGTGGCCGTCTGGTAACTGAAGAGTTACTGGGTCCATCCTAACTTCCCCCGCTGGAGTGTCCTTGAGCAAGATACTGAACCCCTAATTGCTCCAATATCAGCCGGGATTAACTCCTGCCCTCCACCCACGCCCCCACCCCCCACAACCCTTTATGGATAAGCGGAAAAGAAAATGGATGGATGGATGGATGGATGGATGGGGTTGATTTGAAGCAGGAGTCCAAGAACAGAGGATGTTCTTGTTTGTACAGATTAGAAAACCTCTGAGTCAATTTGTGATTTTGGGCTTCTTGAATACCATTTGACTGTATTTGATTATCATGTTTTTAGTGGAGCCCAGATCTCTGTTAAGGGGATCCCAAAAGTAAATAAAGCACAAAAATGAATTAAGTTCATATTCAAAAGATGGAGGGAAAAAATTGTGACCAGCATGTAATTTTGTTTTACTCTAGGAGTTGTGCTACCTGTGTATGCAGCGCGCCCGAAGAAACATCCCGGTGTACCTGAGGGAGCAGCAGCAGGCAGAGGAGAAAACTCAGGAGAAACTCTTACTACTGAAAGCACAGCAGAGAGATCAGTTTTACATGTTGGAAGAACAGGTGTGTGCGTGTGTGTGTGTGTGTGTGTGAGAGAGAGAGAGAGAGAGAGAGAGAGAGAGAGAGAGAGAGAGAGAGAGAGTGTGTGAGACTTTTTCTGCTATACTCTAATCTAACATTATAAGGACACCTACAGTCCACTATGAAGTTGACAAAAAGAATCAGAAAACAGAAATGAGACACAACTTGAGCCCATTACTTTGCATTTATCAAACGAAATTAAAAACACAATTAGAACTTGTAAATACACAATGAGAGGAAAAGTGGTTCCAGACTGGTTGGACCAGAGAACTGTAAAAATTATTCTTTTCAAAAAAGTGTGTCTTTTGTCTGTTATGGTTGAAGAGAAAGGAATCTAACACATCATTGGTCTGGCAGGCAAAGCTGAATGAGCATCGTGAGCGTGCGAAGCAGGTCACTGCATTCAACCTGCAAATGTCGGCGAAGAAAGAGAAACGCAGCTGTGCTGTGAGCAGTGTGAGTACAAGCTGGACGCCTTAAACCTGACATGCATCTGTTTTAGATACAACTAGATTTGGCTTTTTCTCCGGGCTGCCTGTGTTTAGACTTCATTCATCTTCCCGGCTCGGCCCGTCACTCCTGCCAGAAAAATAAAGCAGCATCGTTACATGAATGAGCTTCAGCGCCAGATAGCGAGCAGGCAGCGACAGGAGGCTCGGGAGCAGCAGAACCGTCTCCTCATGGAGCATGGAGACCAGGTCCAGCTGGTGCAGGAGTGAGTGCAGTTCCTCTGGTATGTAAGCTAACTAAACTAATGTCTTCATTATAGCAGCCATCTGTTGTTAATTTGTGTGTTGTAGGTTAGCTGTGGAGAAGGAGAAGCAGCTCCAGGAGAAAGAGGAGAAAAGAAAGCACTACAAGACGGCTCTGGACACTCAGGCAAGAAGACCCTAACAAAATGTAGTATTTTTAGGATAATATTATAAGTAAAAAACATGTCGTATGGTGGTCTTCAATGATAATGTGTATAAATTGCTTCTCATCTTTAGTAAAAACCAAAATCAACATGATGTCATCCAGCTTTGAAGAATGAGATCTGCAACCCTCAACTAACCTTACTATTTTTTATTGAATATGCACCAGTTAAGGGCATGTGCCACTGAAAAAACACCAAAAGCTTGATTTTGAACTTGCACATTTAAGATATTTAATAAAATGTTACAGTTGCTAATTTGTATGTACTGTGAAGGTAAGTGGGCTAGAGGGCAGGTGGGGAGCGCATACATGACGGATATTTGACGGCATCAGATCCGGATCTGTTCCAAAATCGAATCAGGTAATGTTCACCTTACCTTCTTGGTGGAGTAACACGTAACATGTATGACATAACAGCTGGTCAGCTGGTCCTCCATCCGCCTCACGCCTCAGCACCGTGGCCATGAGGGCTTCCAGGATCCTGAACTCCCTGCACCCACATGTTCAACAGTTCAACATTACCACATTGAAATCCCACCTCAACCTGATCCAGTAACCCTCAAATTACTCGATGGCCACTCTCCTGGGTGTTTCATTTCAATGACCTCCTTGACTTACTATTGTTGGGAGGACAGGTGACGGCCTCTTGAGTTTCTTTTCATTTATGTTTTCACAGTGACGTAGTAATGACCACTTCTAAATATTTGATACTTATTGTTTTTGTCAAAGGTACTTCAACCTTCATGCTATTGGTCATGTCAAGCAAGATACTGAGACGCACGCAAATTGCTCCTGATATATAGGCTGACCACTTGAACGGAGCCCCCACCATCAGTCAGTGCGCGCGCGCGCGCGCGTGTGTGTGTGTGTGTATGAATTAGGCAATACTGTAGAGCTTTGAGTCCATAGATAAGCTCTATATAAAAATGAGTCTGTTTACTACAGCTGGTGTTACAACCTAGAGGGCGCTATTTTAAATAATTAAAGAACATTTTCAAAGAACAGACTGACAGCATGGTGAAGTCTGATGACTTGGTGTCATTGAATCGTTCCTCCTAGGTGGAGCTGAAGAAGGGCACAGGTGTTCCAGAGAGCCAGCCTGACAGCTTCAGGTTCAGCCGCTGTGAAACACCAGCGGGCAACGCTGAGAGCCGAGAGAGGGCACAGAAGGTCATCTCTGTTTGTTATTGCTGCCATCAACTATCACATCAGTCTGGCTTTTCCCTCATGGTCTCACACATATGGCCGACTTGGAGCATTGCAATGAGGCAGTGATTTATAAACAATTAAAAAACAATTAAAATACAATAGTAGACCAATACAATAGCCTCTACATCTTACTTTATGTGTGAATACTTATGCTGATTTGAGCTTTCTATGGACTAGCAGCTCTTTCAGGTCAATGTCGGTGCTGCTGCTCAGAGGAGGATGGAAGAACTGCACAGCCGCCAAGCACAGCTGGAGCGAGAGAGGGAGATGCTCAAACACAACCAAATGGAGTGAGTGCCTGGAGCTGAGGTCAGGGAAGAGGAATAAGGAGAGGAGGAGGAAATAAAAGCGTTCTAAATTTGTTTTTTCTGTGGAGAACATAGTAGTTTCTTTGTGCTTTCCAGATTAACACTGGGCCGTATTAATCACTTCGAGAAGAAGCAGGACATCTTAAAGACACTAGAGAAAGATTGGAACCGCAGCGTGCAGCTCAAACACCAACACGAGGAAGAGGAGAGGCGCTACAGGAGGTGTGCTGATCTCGCATCATCACCCAGGCAGTCACATGAAGTCACAAGTTTCATTTCCTCACTTCCTCTAAAAAATGTGCACACGCACTCGAAAAAGCTGCAATTTAAAGGATCTAATGGAAGTGGGGCAACATGAGGTAGTCATCCCTAGTGAGGGTCACCATCAATAGATTTGGGTCAGCGCGTCATATGTACAGGGAGCAGCAGCAATGGTAGCTCAGAACAGCTGCGGTGAGTCAACATACAGTATAATACCCACCTTACAAAAAGCCAAAAAACAATATCCATTTACAAGTATGCTGTACTTGTAATATTTTCACCGCTTCAGTTTCACCATCAGACAACTCCTCCCTATGGTTGAAAACTGTAAAGCAGTGTAAACTAAATGGATAGATTTTTCTTGGGTGGGTGATTGTTTTGTGGCGAGAATAAGTTTTTCTTCTGATCCCCGTACAATGCTGAGCATTAAAACCTGCATCGCAATGCTTCTCTGCACAGAAGATACTCTGACCCGCATCTATTGAAGGTTTAACCTTTACTATGGATGTGTCTCATACAGGCCCACTACCAAAATATCAGATATATCCCTTTCAATTTCTAAACATTCATTGTCATTCATTGTCTTTCATTGTCATTATCCTGTCTCCCTGTTGTCAGGTCTGCCGGTCAGCTCCTGGTAGATAAGCTAGCACAGTACAAGCGATGCTATCGGTGTAGGAGAAGGACCTCCAACTGTGGAGAGACCAACATCTGGAAAGACTCCTGTTACATTTCTGGTTCACAGTTCATGATGTGATGATCCCCATAGCTCCCTGCCGCACTTGAACATTAATATCTCAAGACCACAGCCCTTCAAACACATCATGTGACAAGCGTTAATGATTATAATAATAAGCATTAGCAAAGCAAATGGATCTCATGGTTTTTAAGTATGTGTTACTCTTCAGTTGCTCTATATACTCTTTAAAGTTTGTGTTCTTGTTTTAATTTCCTGCACATCATGCTTGTTTTTGTTTCTGCATCACATCATTGTGTGTTACAAAAGTCAGCCACAATATTTTCTCTTATTGATGATGTCTTTCATTCAGCTTCAAGCTTTTTTTGTTGTTGTTTTTGCAAACCTAGTCAAACATGCACAGGAGCTCCAGGTGATGATGACACTCGAGTCACAGACATGTGCTGCTGTGCTTATGGCCTTATTGGCCAAATTCAGTGGGAAGTGAAGGTGTGAAGATGAGAGGGAAGACTAGAACTTGCAAGAAGGTTTGTATATAAGTTCGGGCGTAAAAGTGAACTGTAGTCAGCTCATTTAAAATCCAGAAACGCCATTATCCTCTTACAATCTTGTAAAGCAAAAGAGAGTTGATTATAATATACTGATAGACTTAATCATCAGTTTGTTTTTTCTTACATGGTCCTGATTGACTTAAGTCTCAACAATGCACAGAGTTCTGCAATGGTCTATTCTTGGGCCTCTGTTATTTTATTAGAGCTTGCTCCCATTAACCATATTTTATTCTTATTCTGTCTCACGTGGGTGGGGTGAGTGGGGCCTTTCACTTTGTGCTCTTTAACATACTTTAAATTCTTTGGAAGTGTACTCCAGAAATGAAAAGGTCTTGCCCTCTGTAATGATTATAATATACTATAAAGTGGAATAAGCTGGTCATTTATACTTACATATTCTACATATTACATACTTACATATTCTTTGAAAATTCCTGGATTTTGTACGCACAGAGTAATGCTCAAGGATGTAAAGGGTCTATCCATGGTGTTTTGAAGGGTCATTACCCCACCGTTAACCCAACAACTGATGAACAAATACATATGCAGACGTTACTTTCAGAGATAAAAAGGCAACATGGCATCACCAGGGCCCCACACAGCTCTGTGATTACTGTGTCAATAAGTGTTGAGAGTTAAATGATGAAAATGAGAAAACTGAGCAAAACAAAACAAGATAAGGGTGAAAGAAAATATGTGGCTTCCAAGTGGGAGTGTGATGAGGCAGTGGGTTGTTGGCTGACAAATGTTGTGTAGCAGGATATAATGACAAGAATCCTTTGGCTGCTGTCCCAGTTCACTGTGAACCCAGAACTCCTTCCCAGGGCTCACAGAGGCATTTTCAAGGTGTTCGTACTGAAACAGATGCACAGTTAAATCTGGCTAATAATGCTGAAACTTACTGTGTGCTTGTTGCGTCCACTCTGGCTGAAGGCTTCCAAGTTACCCTTACTCATCTGGACTGACCATAAGAACCTTGCCTAACTTAAGTCTGCTCCCAGTCTAAACCCACACCAAGCCCACTGGTCGCCTTCTCTCACTCGCTTTAATTTCCCCCTGTCACATCGCCCAGAATTCACTCACCCCCCCCCCCCCCCCCCTTGAATCAGGAGGACTTGTAGCCCATCCTTCTCCCTGCCTGTGTGGTGATTACTGCAGCTTGGGAGATTGAGTCCGTCATTTGGGAGGCCCAGAAAGAAGCTTCAGATCCCAGCGACGAGCCTCCCAACCGGCTGTTCGTTCTCCCCGCTGCCCGTTCCCAAGTCCTCCAGTGGGGGCACACATCCAAACTCACATGTCACCCTGGGGCCTACAGAACCCTCAACTTCTTCCGACAGTGTTTCTGGTGGCCAGGCATCTCCAAAGATACCAGGGAGTTTGTGGAAGCCTGCTCTCTCTGTGCCTGAAGAAAGGCCTCCCATCAGCCCTCTGCTGGTCTGCTGCATCCCCTCCCCTTTCTCAGCCTTAGATTTTGTCACTGGTTTACCCCCTTCTGAAGGTAACACTGTCATTCTTGACATCTTTGATCTTTTCTCCAAGTCAGTTCATTATTTGCCTCTCCCCGAGTTACCCTCTGCCGTTCTCTCCTTGGGCTACCATCCCCAGACCAATGGCCAGACAGAGCAGGCCAATCAGGATCTGGAGGCTGCCCTACGCAGTGTTGCCACTCACCACCCCGTCTCCTGGAGCTCACTCCTCCCCTGGGTGGAGTACACCTGTAACTCCCTGACCTGCTCAGCTACAGGTATGTCTCCATTCATGGCATGCAATGGTTTTCAGCCAACCATGCTCCCTGATCAGGAGTTGGAGGTGGCAGTTCCAGTGGTGGTTTCAGCATTTCCGGAGGGTCCAGTAGGTCTGGAGGACCGTCAAGGTGACCCTCACCCGCTCTGCAGAGAAGAATAAACCGTTGGCTGACACGCAACACTCCCCAGCCACTGACAGAAGGTCTGTCTCTCATCTTCCCCTGCAGATGGAGTCACATAAGCTTGCCCCCCAGTTTGTAGGGCCTTTTACCATTTCAAAGATCATAAATCCCTCCTCTGTCCGTCTAACCCTCCCAGCCTCCATGAATGTCCACCCCATCTTCCATGTTTCCCTTCTCAAGCCTGTCTACTCACCTGCTCCTAATCACCACATACTCCGGCCTAAAGCCAAATGTGTCTCCCTCTCAACTGCTGCCTCATGGGACCCCGATCGCCGTCACGAGCCCCTGCCTGCTTCCTGGTGTCCCACATCCCTCTCTCTGCAATAAACTTTTCCGTTTTGCACCACATCCTCTCGCCTCCTTGTCGCTTTTGGGTGTCACTCTCGCTTTGACTCTAAGTCATCACACATCCCTCACATTTAGGGAGGGATGTGTGGAGTTCTCATGGTGCTCATTGAGCTGTAAGATAAATCTCTAAATTTGAAAACATATGGAGGTTTTTTTTTCATATACAGTAGGCAGCCTGTGAGTAACAGCAGCTGACCTGTCTATTTCTGGTTAGCTCCCTGAAAAGTTGAATATGGATGAAAAATGTAATCACGTGGCTCTTCAAGACTTACCACATTATCAGCTCAATGAATAAAATTCTGAGTGTGAAACGAGTCATTTCATTGCGGTTGTGTGACATTCAAAACCATTTATCCACAGTTTTACAGCCAGATCAGTAAGCAGGGAATAGTCTATGATGGCACCTGTGATGTAATGTTCTCCACTATGGCTTTAATTTGGGATTTTAACTGTTTTCCTCATACTACTTAAATTCAGCTGCTGAAAATATTGCCCTCTTATCTCGCCAATCTTGATTTAAGGTCTTAAAATACTCCTTTCTATCCCTTATAATTTAGTTAGAAATTCAGTTATAAATGAAATGAAGGTCCAAACTATGTATTTTATCTCTAATGACACCAGAAAGCTAAAGTTCTGCCTTGCGTCTTATTCTCAAACTTCTCTTACATTGATTTATTATACTGTTAATCTCGGGGCTTCAACAAGTTCCGCCTCTGTTATCCTCTGGCTAAAGTGTTTGCGAGTCTTATGATCTGTCCTCTCCAGAGAAAAAGTACTTTCCAACTGCAGTTTTACAAGCCTTTGTGAACTTCCCCCTCAAGTCATTTTCCAAAAAGCTCAAGTGAAGTTTTGTGAGGCTGGAGACCCTGTGGGCCCAGTAATGGCCACTCAAGTCTGGGTTGGGCGTTTCCTCTGCACAGTGTAAAATAGGATGTAAGAGTGTGAAGAAAGACTGGCTAACGGTAAAAGAGTTACATCTGAATGCAACCTGTCTGCAGCTTTCACTCACTTCTCATGATATTATTGATTTTCAGCCATGGAAGGAAAAATGCATTCAGATGGGTATCCTTTAATGCAGATTGACATATGACAGCTGCTATTACAGGAATTGTCTTGACATGTTTTAAAAGCATGAAGTGTTGTTTTGTTTTGTTTTTTTAGTGTTCAATAAGATTAAGTTTCCCTAACACAAATGGAAGGGAGTGCTCATCAGGAGACATGGTGGGGGGATGGTTGGTACCGAGTATCTTCAGATTTTGCCACTGGAGACAAGTTGAGTCCTGTTATACCAAGGTAACTACACCACATTAATCTGATGTCAGCTCAAAGCAATATTTCACCCCACAAGTGTATTTTGCCTTTCAATTACTCAGTAAAGCTAAACACCTCTCAAAGATGTGTTTCCCCTTCTGCACCACGTCTTGGTGACTCCAGCCACATAGATGTAGTCTAAAGCTAATATAGGGACTGATGGCTAACAACAGCAACAAAGCAACAGCAAAAATGTCCATCTTGTGTTTGTTTTTAGCTCAAATCAAAGAAGATGTGGATAGGAGTTTGAAAACTGATGCTTTTGTCCAGTTTTGTTGTTTCATTGCTGTAGCTGTTGAGCCGTGACCGTCAGTCACCAGTAGCCTCATGCTACCTATACAGTATGTGGCTGTTTTTTCTGCTACCTGGAGTTATAAAGCCACATATATGTAGCATGAGGCTGAAGCAAGAAGGAGAAAAAAGGTGAAGACACCTATTTGTGACTATTTGAAAGGCAAAAATCACTCAACAAGATAATGTTGTATCCATATAAACAGAAACTTTTGCTATCAATTTTTTACTGACATTATTTCTTTGATGCTGATCATTTCATGGATGTCATGCCGCCACAATATAATGCAATATATATATTTATATGAGATTGGATTGGATTTATTGAGCCCATTTTCTATTGTGTAGCTGATTTATGGGCTGTGAGATTGAATAGAGTCCCAATAGTACATTAGTTGAGTATGGACTCACTATTGTCTCTGAGCTGGCTCACTTGGGTGATGTTGTCAGGTTGAGGCACACTGTATGCTTATTAGAGGGGTGGAGGATGTTGGACATTTATGCTCCCATGTGAAAATCAGTGTGCAGGGGACCAATGACCACATACAGCTGTTTGTCAACATGATGTATGACGCTTGTGCTGCACGTGATCGCTGACAACCAACAGGGAGGAAAGTTATTCTTTCTCTGCACAAAAACCTCTTGAACTGATATAAATGTGAACCTCAGCTCTGTGGAGAAAATCTGTGGAATTTGGGAAATGAAAGACACTTTTGAAACGCGCATGCATGTGTGTGTGTGTATGTGTGTGTGTGTGTGTGTGTGTGTTTCCCCTAGATTCCCAGGCTTGTAGATCTAATGGATATCCAGCCATCTTTTATTGGCATATATTTTGTGGTTGGCTTTTTGACAGTTAAAGTCAGAACTTCAGCTAAGCTCCAAATGTTCCCACCCAGCCCACACGCCATCCTACAATAACAGGAATACAATCTCTACAAAACAAACATGTCATGAGAGAAGGCAGGCTGTCGATGACAACCAGCACACAATCAGTTGTTTACACTGACAGACAGAAAGGGAACCTCTCTTTATATGTCCACTTTAATAAAAAACATCTTTCTGGAAGATGGTTAGAAAAGCCATACTAAAACATGCAATAATGAGATCAAATGGGAAATGTGGTCAAATTAAGATACATAAAAAAGTTTTAGCAATAATATTGTAGCAGTAACAATAAAAGGATCTGATAACTAGTTGTGAAAGGGTATTGCTCTGTAGTTCAGCTCTACATTTGATCTCACTCACACTAGGCCCTGGCAGCACATCAGCTCCCGCCCTCATCCGTCTCCACCAGCTCCCCATCAGATACCAGATCTCCTATAAACTCCTTCTCCTCACCTACAAATCCATTGATGCGCTGGCCCCCTGCTACATGTCCAATCTTCTCCACCAACACACTCCATCTCTGAACTTGCAGTCCAGACATGGGCTTGCTGTCCATCCCCGCACCAGACTGAAGAGCTTCAAGAATAGAGCCTTCAGTGTGGCCACACCAACCTTCTGGAAGTCCCTCCCTCCTGATATCTGCAATGCCCTGACCCTGGACACATTCAAATCCTCTCTCAAGACCCACCATTTTCTCCAGCCTTTCCCCATCAGTCTTAGTTTGCTTTCCCCTTGTCTGTTTTATCTTCACCCCTTCATTTCCCTCCCTGTTTCCCACGCTTGTGTTATTATTAGGCCCTGAGCCAGAAGGTGCTTCAGGCGAAGACCCTATTAAGTTTGCTTGATACAGGTAAACACTAAAAACACAAAAATGACACACTAAACAGTGTCCCCCAGTAAAAATTAAAGCTGCAAGCAGCGTTGTTAGGGCCTGAGCCTCCTCGCACCCGTGGCCAGGAGGTAAACATCGGCCTGAATCCAACGGTATAAGTATGATGGCGGTGGGCCTTGTAGTTTAGGAGATAGAAGCCTGAGTCTGATCAGAGAGAGAGAGCAGAGCTGAGAACTGGCCCTTTAAGAACCCCTCCCCCACTGCTCTGTCTTTGATCTGTGCTGGAGAGAGAGCAGAGCTGAGAGCTGGCCCTTTAAGAACCCCTCCCCCACTGCTCTGTCTTTGATCTGTGCTAGAGAGAGAGCAGAGCTGAGAGCTGGCCCTTTAAGAACCCCTCCCCCACTGCTCTGTCTTTGATCTGTGCTAGAGTGGAGAGCAGAGCTGAGAGCTGGCCCTTTAAGAACCCCTCCCCCACTGCTCTGTCTTTGATCTGTGCTAGAGAGAGAGAGCAGAGCTGAGAGCTGGCCCTTTAAGAACCCCTCCCCCACTGCTCTGTCTTTGATCTGTGCTAGAGAGAGAGCAGAGCTGAGAGCTGGCCCTTTAAGAACCCCTCCCCACTGCTCTGTCTTTGATCTGTGCTAGAGAGAGAGAGCAGAGCTGAGAGCTGGCCCTTTAAGAACCCCTCCCCCACTGCTCTGTCTTTGATCTGTGCTAGAGAGAGAGCAGAGCTGAGAGCTGGCCCTTTAAGAACCCCTCCCCCACTGCTCTGTCTTTGATCTGTGCTGGAGTGGAGAGCAGAGCTGAGAGCTGGCCCTTTAAGAACCCCTCCCCCACTGCTCTGTCTTTGATCTGTGCTGGAGAGAGAGCAGAGCTGAGAGCTGGCCCTTTAAGAACCCCTCCCCCACTGCTCTGTCTCTGATCTGTGCTAGAGAGAGAGCAGAGCTGAGAGCTGGCCCTTTAAGAACCCCTCCCCCACTGCTCTGTCTCTGATCTGTGCTAGAGAGAGAGCAGAGCTGAGAGCTGGCCCTTTAAGAACCCCTCCCCCACTGCTCTGTCTCTGATCTGTGCTAGAGAGAGAGCAGAGCTGAGAGCTGGCCCTTTAAGAACCCCTCCCCCACTGCTCTGTCTCTGGTCTGTGCTAGAGAGAGAGCAGAGCTGAGAGCTGGCCCTTTAAGAACCCCTCCCCCACTGCTCTGTCTTTGATCTGTGCTAGAGAGAGAGCAGAGCTGAGAGCTGGCCCTTTAAGAACCCCTCCCCCACTGCTCTCTGCTGTCTGTGTCAGAGTGGAGAGAGAGGAGGATGCTGACATTTGTAGTGATTCAAAGTCAAATAGCTCTGCATATGTTGGGCAAAAGTGGAACATAATATCATATTTTAGAAGGGATTTTTGTCAGGAATACAGTGGTGTGTATTTTGAGGCTGTGGGAGTTTTAGTTTACATGTGAGAAGCAAGTGTTTGAGAGTATGTACCATGAGAGCAGACAGGTGCCCCATTGGTTTCCATTGTAAGGTGAAAAGTGTCTCCCCCACTTTGAGGTCTTATAAAATGGAAACCGAGTGAGTTATATAAAAACTCAATAAAGTTTTCATGATAATTTCAAAAATGGTTAAATGTTCTTCTCCTTGTATATTTGCCAGTATCTCATATAATATTTAACACCCTTAAATATTTGATTGGAAGTCCCATTTGAAAATTACATCACATCAGAATACTGGCTGGCTATCAGTCTCCGACCCTGAACGGCACCAGTGTTGTGGTTTCTCCCAGACTAAAGACTGATAGCAGAGGCCAGGACAGCTCTCAGACTCCCCACAGCTGCAGTTCACTGAACTCAGTATTAAAAGTTTAAAGACCCAGACCTATACAAGGGACAACTCCTGCATAAGCACGAAAAAATGTTTCTGAGAACTTTCATTAAAACGGAGCAGATGATGAAATACAGACACACTGTCATAAAAAAGTCAAAATTGTGTTCAGAGCAGTCTGATGCCTAAGCTTTTGGCCCATAGCGACTACTTTCAGATACGTTAACTCTTTTCTGTGCAATTTTAGCCGTCTAAAATTTATGAACATGCATAACATTGTATATAAAGGCAAAGAAAAAAAGCCATAAAAAGGTCAAGCAGTTCAAATGTGGTTCAGAACCCCAAAAAGGCCAAATTAATGCTGAGTGGTTCATTTTCATTTGGTTAGTTGGTTCATTCATGCATCCGCAATTTTCTTCATGTTGAAAAAGTCCTTGAAGTAGAGCAAACTGGTTTGATTAACCCCCTCTGGAGCACTATTTGTGTAAGAAATCAATTTAAAAGTATGTGTGTGTGTGTGTGTGTGTGTGTGTGTGTGTGTGTGTGTGTTCTTGTACTTGCTACATATTGAGGACTAGAATACGTATTAAACCAACAGAGTGAAGACATTTTTGGATAGTGAGGACATTTTTGCCGGTCCTCACATCTTCAAAGGGCCATTTGAAGGTCAAGACTTGGTTTTAGGGTCGAGGTTAGAATCAGGCTCTGGTTAGGTTTAGGGTCAGGCAGTCAGTTGAGATGGTCAGGTTTAGGGTGACGGGCTAGAGAATGTATTACGTCAATAAAAGTCCACACTAAGATATAAGTACAAGGATGTGTGTGTGTGTGTGTGTGTGTGTGTGTGTGTGTGTGTGTGTGTGTGTGTGTGCGTGTGTGTGTATGTGTGTGTGTGTTTCAAGAGTCGAGCAAGCAAGTTCATGGTAGAGAGGGGTACCGATGATTTTTCCTTTTCATACTTAGTATTGCTCCACATCTCAAGAAGTAGGTATGAAGGTAGTTGGACCAAAATGCAAGAATTCAGCACCTTGTGAAACATCTAAATCAAATAGGTACAGCGTGAAGTGCAACAATACAATCAACGAACTGAAATAGCAACATGTGAAAGACTGAGCTGAACTACTAAGCAGTCAAATTGAACACTGGATCTGAAGAAGACTGAGAGAATGAGCTGGACTGAGGAGCAGGTGGTTTACCATGAGGGCAGGACAGGAGCTGACTGACTCAGAGACAGCAGGTGTGAGCCAGAGCTGATGAGGCCTGACTAACTGACCAGAAACAAGTGATCATGCAAAAAGGAGGGAAGAGCAAGAAGTCTGGAAAAAACAATAGAGAAGTGCTTTCAAAGTAAATACAGTGGGGTTTGACCAAACATGAGGCCAGAGAATGACAATAGACTCAGAAGGAAAGGAGCAGGATCCATAAAAAGACTGCAACTACAAAAAGGTTTCAATCAATCCAACTGGAGCATTGACGTCATCTGGAGCCACACTAATGTGGCTGAAAAACCCTATTGGGGACTGTGTACACTGCACACATGCACATGCCAAATAAAATGCATTATTGAAAATCTAGCAACTGCTCGTTAAAGCTGATAGAGACGCACAAACTCATCGTTTGTTTTTTTCCTTCCCTGCTGACATGTTGGTGACTCATTTATTGAGTGAACATGCTGAGTCACTTCTCTAATTGAGGCTATTCTTGATTTTCTTAAACAACCCATTCTTGATTTTGATACTTACTTAGAGGTATGCATCCAATATATCTTTGAGGATAAAAATCACATTTGCTGACGCTTGCAAGTAACGCACGACAGTGATAAAACCCTGAATGGAACCACATTTACAGACCAGCCTTTATTTTTCCTGGCTCATTTGATCTCAAAAAGCAGGTCAGTTCCATGTTTATGCAGCCAACAGCATGATGTGTGTAAGTAACACAACCATAGGCTGTTGTCCAATCACAGAGGTAATATTAGCTTGATTTTCTTACTAGTTACAGCTGAAAGTTTCATGGTCATTCCTAACCATATTTAATGATAAAATCTCTTATCTATCATTAACAAGACACCAACTGCACTTTAAAAAAAAATCCAGTCCATTCTTTTATTTAGATTCTCTTTACTTTTCTTTTTCCTTTGTTTTTTGGTGGCCATCAGCACACAAAACTGTCTGGATAGTTTTTCAAACAATAGCTTGTTTCTCACATGTGTTTTCCGGTCATTTGAGGTGTCACTTCCTGTGAGTGCTTCTGTGATGAAGTCTCAGTTGGCGACCACTCTGGGGACCCCTAGTTGAGAGTGATATCAATATTTGAATTCCTGTCGCTGCTCAGTCACCTAGTTTGCGTTAACAATGTATACCTGACCAGTGACTGAAGTAGTGTGAACTTGGCTTCACTTTTCAGCACGTCTGAGACCCACAAGCTGTTTCCTGTGATGAAACCACCCTGAGTTGAGGCCAGAGCCCAGAAAGAGCCGCGCCTGCTCCCTCAGCCCCTTAACAGTATGTCTTAGCATGCGACTATGTGAATGCAGCCACACACTCACGCACACGCACACACACACGCACACGCACACACACACACACACACACACACACACACACACACACACACACACACACACACACACACAGCCAACTTCTGGATCAGGAAGGTTGTTTTCGTCGCTGCCGTTGCAGGATGTGCTTGCTCATGGAGGATTGTTGGGAATAAATTCCTTGAAGGAGTGTGGTACTAGACCTGCTCTACTTGTAAAGTGTCATGAGATAACATTTGTTGTGATTTGGAGCTATGCAAATAAAATTGCCTTGACTTGCCCGACTTGCCTAGACATGTCATAGATGAATGACTGTCAGATTGTCATTTCCTGTGAAAAATATATATTTGACGTTCCACCTCGAGCCACCTCCTATCCTGTTCCTCTTTCTAATTACAAGCTACATCCGAAAGTTTTTTACATGATGAAATTCAAAACACACATCGAGAGAATGATTTCCTCTCTTCCTTACAGGCTGCAGTCGCATGTTCCCTGATGTCTCCTCACTACCTGGGCTGCTTCCTCTTTTATCACATTTTTCTGAGCAGTCTTTCTGTCTGGATCCCCTTGTTCCCCTCCTCTCTTCACTTGTCTTATCACCGGGATTCATTTGACTCTGTCGATTCACTCACTCTTCTCTGTCTTCCTTTTATCCACACTTGAACATTTTTTTTAGTTTTATAATTATTATCAGGGGTTCTTGCTCATTCTCACAGCTGCTGCACTAAGAGCATGCAGCGCAGGGACATCAGTGTGGGGAAAGCATGTGTGTTGGTGTTGGTATGTGGAATTAAACTGTTTGGATCAGCCTGACATTTCACTAACAGTTATTTCACGGTATTGCTACAGCTCAGGCAGTGAGGCCCAATTCACCCTCCTGCTTTGTACTCTATTCTCCCTGCCCAACGACAGTTTCTGCTGCCCCCGCGAGAAGCAAAAATTGTTTCAACCATGTATCGATATGTAACCAACTTAGGCAACATCATGGGTGTAAAAGAACCTTCTCTGCCTCTGATTGGCTGGTACCTACATTATGTTATTCATCCATCTCTCATGCCTGTTTATGGGCAAACTATGCTGGCAGAACCTCAGCACGGCCAGAGGAGACACAGAATAATCAAGTGATGATGCAAAAGAAAAAAGAAAGAAAATGTGATTTTCCAGTGAAGTTTAGTTTTTATATCCCACAATTTTAAAATAGTTTTTGTCATCTCCTCCCCCTAAAATGGAGCTAAACACTTGTTATAACTCCCACTGTTACTAATGTGTGTTCTGGCTCAAGTTCAGCTCTGCACTTTATTACATCCCAAGGGAATCTCTCTCTCTCTCTCTCTCTCTCTCTCTCTCTCTCTCTCTCTCTCTCTCTCCCTCTCTCTCTCTCTCTCACACACACACACACACACACACACACACACACACACACACACACACACACAAAATTCCTAAAGAATTGTTATATCTCCCATTGTTACCAATGTTTGTTCTGGCTTTAGTTCAGCTCTGCAATTTATTACATCTTAAGGGAATCACACACACACACACACACACACACACACACACACACACACACACACACACATACACACGCACACACTGTAAGCGGAGGATAATAAATTAACATACAAACTTTCTGGAAATTTACCCTAACCATTCTGCTGATTGGTGATGCATATTTTCCCACCAAATACATAAACTTTGCCATATGAAATGGTCGTATGTCTGGTTTGAAAATGTCTCAAGTCATACACACACACCTACACACACACACACACACACGCACACACACACACGCGCGCGCGCGAGTCTGCGTGTCACATCTGAAAAGTGCTGACCTGTCCTTCTGTCATCACTTGCTCATCTTCCACAGATCATCTTCTCAGCACTTGTTGTGTGTCCTCTGTCTTAACACAGTGTTTTCATGCTGTGCTGTGGTGGAGGAGATCCCACTCAGTGTTTTCTTTCATGCAATAGTTTGGCAGTCAGATCACACAGGAAGGATTCATTCCAGCTGTAAACAGCTCATGCTAAATGTATCGCAGGAGCATGACTGATTACACTGCAGCTCTGCCTGAACACAAACACACTGGATGTCAGAGTGTAGATACAGTATGTCTGTGTCTGAGTGTGATCCAATCACAGGTCCAGTATCCTGAAGTCTGAGTCCTGATAGACATGAAGGAAGGCATAAGGAAGGGAGGTGGAAATAATCCTGATAATGTGTTTGTGCGTGTATGAGTGTACTTGTATTTGAGGATTCATGTCCAAGATCAACACGCCACATGACATAATTGCTCGCTGACCTAAAGTTGAGCCAAACTGGCTGCAAGCCATTTCCTGCCGAGGCTGCATGTATCCAGTCTTACAGCACTTTAATCTCAGCTCGATACATGACAGTGAAAAACCTGCAATCAGCACCGTCTCACAGACATGTCTGATCCTGGACGGAAAAACTGGATTACATGAGTTCCCCCCTGAGACACAAAGGAATATGTGCATTCATCTTAGTCGAAACTCCAGTTTTTAAGTCGATTATTCTACGAGAGGCGTGTTATTTCCTCTGCAGAGGAGGTGTCAAGAGCTTGAGATGAATCCGATTACAGTGAACTTTATTTCCTGAGCACACTGAAACACGGCCGACTGAAGTGCAAAAGAAAATACAAAGGTAGAAATTGAACCAAAGCACATGACTCAACAGTTCTGTAGATTTCATTCATTTCTGCTGGGAGCATTTTTATTTTCAGGAAGCAAAATTAACAACTTTGTGAACACATGCTTTGGTATGTGGAAACGTTTGACAGACAGTTATGCACACAATAGACGGAAGAACCTATACAGAGGCCAGACAGGAAATTAGAAAATAACCTGACATAGAAAAGACCTAATGGAGTGATACTGAGAGTACAAGCAGAATAACAGTGGAACAATATTCCCACTGTCATGAAACATGGAAAACCCCTTTGTCAGAATGATGCAGAGGTCTCCCTCCTACTGTGAGCACACCCCTTCCCACATGGAAGCTCTCATTAACCCCAAAAGCTCCACACTTCCTGCTGGTCAGTGATTGTACCCTGGCAAAAGGGTTACTATGACAACTGTTGTTCCGTGGGGGAAAGGTTATCTGGGTGCAGAGAGAGGTTAAATGATGGCTTGTCTGCTGCGGACAGAAAGGCAGACGGCGCACTCAGAAGTTTGTTGCCTCATAGATGCTGAAGGCAGTTCCATCATTCACAATGAGGTCATAAAGCTGGCACAATTTCTACACTTCCATCCATTAAATCATGTTAGGAGTCCTTTGCATCATTTATTTCATCATTTTTTTGTGATTTTGAAAATCTATATGAATGATGGCAACCAGAGTTGCTCAGGGGCACTCACCTTATATCTACCATTGTAGATTAGTATAAAAAAGAATGCTTTTTTTTTTTTTTTTTTTTTGCTTATACCTGTCAATAAAAATGTATTATGTTTACTTCAATTTTGGGGTTTTACATAGAATTACATTCATTTTCCTGGAACCCCCCCCCCCCCCCCCCCCACCACCACCACCACTACTTTCCTGACTCAAACCCTTACCTCTGCATCAAAGTCAGCCTTTCACCAACTGGCAGGGGTGAAATTGGCTTAACAGTCTTGCTGGAACTGTACGCACGCCCTGTGGGCCGCCGCCGAAGTTTTACAGTTTTTAATCGGTTTTGGGTGATTTTTATTACAGTTTTCGGGTGTCTGTCTCCCACACAACTGCAGCCCCCATAGCCCCACCCTTCCCACACTACCCCTGGCAATGCTTTGAAAACTGCTTTTTACAGTAATTGCCCACTACAGTGCCGACAACAGGGAACAAGCAGACATGCATACATGAAAAAAAACAGATCATCAATGTCACTCAATGATTTATTTAGCAAAATATCAGTTTACACTTTACAGTGAGTAACACAACACAAAACATATGGAAAATTTCAAGAACAATTACGAATTTGATTTTGCCTCTGTTTTGTTTTCTTTCTCTTTATTTCGTACCGTGAAAGCAGAACACGTGTGGGTTTAACCAATCAAAACGAATAATGCTGGTAACGTGACCCACGTGTCCGTCTGTCAGCCAACCAGAAATGCCTGCTTGCTTACGCCCCACCCCGCGCAGTGCGCCGCGTCTGCCGCGTTCAGTGTGAAACCGCCTTCAGACTTCGTTTTCTTTATTTAATATGGGATTTTGACAGCTCCCTTCTCCTCCTTTTTTTAGGGAACTCCGTTCCAGCCGTGAATATTTTACCGGAAGGGGGTTTTGTCTTGCAAGTGGTGTAAGTCTCTCTCTCTCTCTCTCTCTCTCTATACCTCTCTCTCTCGCTCTCTACCTCTCTCTCGCTCTCTCTCACACACACACACACAGTGGTAAGTGGTAAAACCACAACAGGCACACAATTCAACATCTCTGCTCATGTACAGAAGTGTGTCCTTCCTTCATCATTCAGTCTGTCTGTCTTCGTCTACAATGCACCCAACAACACCAGTATTAGCTAACTTAGCAGCGCTGATCTGATGTCCGTTACCAAATGTTGAGGACATGATCAAAAATTCTTGTTACCAAACACTAAATTTTAAGGTACTTAATGTTAGCAGGACAATTTTGAGTCTAAAGCGGAAACTGGTGCTTTGTACTATCAAGGCCAGGCAGACCAAATAGTGTTTAAAATTGGCATGCTAAGTGTTTCAGAGAGAGGTAACATCTCTAGAGGGCAGCACGGTGGTGCAGTGGTCAGCACTGTCCCCTCACAGCAAGAAGGTTCCTGGTTCCAGTCCCAGCTCCATCACAGGATCTTTCTGTGTGAGTCTGCATGTTCTCCCTGTTCCTGTGTGGGTTCTCTCTGGTACTCCACCTTCCTCCCACAGTCCAAAGACATCAAGAGAGGACGAGGCTGATTGATACTCTAAATTGACTGTAGGTGTGACTGTGAGTGTGAATGGTTGTCTGTCTCTATGTGTTGGTCCTGTGATGGACTGGTGACCTGTCCAGGGTGAACCCTCCCTCTCACCCGTAGCCGCTGGGATAGGCTCCACCCCCCGACCCTTAACAGGATAAGGAGAAGAAAATGGATGGATGGGTAACATTTCTAGATTCATATGAGCCATGGTACATCATTCTAGCATAAAAAAATTGCAAGATAGAAGCAATCCAACTAGAGCTGTTTTAGCCTTCTTAGATATTTACTCAGCAACAAAACAAATGTTTCCATACATTAATAAAACTATTCATTGGATGTCAAATTTCCAAAGATTGCGGTGAGCCACTTTCTCATGAAACTTAACTGTTCCCTTTTCATATTGTTCTAAATCTAACCTAAAAAGACACAATCTCAAAACAAGGTCTACAAAAGGTTTCATCCTTATAATGTGGAATTGACATATTCAAATGTCCCCTTCTGTCTCAGCACTAGTTTGACTTCTTTTCTCCCACAGGTCTACTTTAAAGAGGAATGACGCCGTGTGATGAATTATGAAACTATTAAACACATTTATTCTAGTGCTGACAGAACAGGATGAATGGATGCACTCTGAGAATAAACTGACAACTGGGAGACAGGGAACCGCTAACAACAACATTTACCTAATGTTCCTTTAACTGTTTACTGAAGAATTCAATTACAGAGCTTGAGAATTTATTTAACATGTTTGGTTATGTAATACACGAGGAAGTTATTGTAAGTTTTGGCTTCTCTTGAGTTCTACAGTTACAGTTTCAAGGGGACCACCATCTCGTGTCCCTGCAGCCGTCAGCTGAACAGCTGCAGCCTGATGTTCATCTCAGACCAATCTGGAAGCCTCAAGATGACCAAAGTGGAAATTGCCTGAGAGACGGGGAACAGGTTTTTCTAGTAACTCGCCAAAGTCATCCAGGGCTCATTAGATCATTGCTGTAAGTGTTCAGAGGACAATGTCACATCAGTTCTTTAAATCAGGAGGCTGAAACCACACGAAAATCACTGTTCAACTGTTTTCTTTCACAATTCAGTGTGTGGTGGTTCATACAAAAGCTACATAAAGTAGCGCTGCAACCAGATGCAAGCTGAGTATTTCAGGTTCCACTCGTGAAAATGTGAATCATCACATTCAGATTCATGGCACAAATGTCTCAACTGTTCCAGGAACAAATAATTTCAGCCCTTCACTGATTCCTTCCTTCCTTCTCCTTCAGAAAATGTGATGAAAATAATATTTTCTTTGGATCGATTGTTGACAGCAGCCTTCTAAATCAACATCTACAGCCAGCTGTTTGCTGGATGCTTGACATGTAAGAATGAGAAGATAATCCAACTTTCTTGCAGTTGCACTGAGAAACGAAAACACTTATTTTTAAAAGTGATTTGTAAATTCAACAGCGCCCCCTGTAGGTCAAACACTCCAGGTTCCCAGATGATGAATAAGAATGATGTTGCTGATCTCCTGACCTTGAGTCACACATCTGTGTTTTCACAGCAGGTCGATTTAACATGATCTTCCAGAAATCTAAATTGATAGAACCTCCATAGAAACGGCTCTGTTTGATGCACGTCTCCAGGCATAATGCAGCCGAGTGTCTCAACGACTACTGGGCTGTTTGGTTCCCTCCTTCATGTTCCTACTGGATGAATTGAAAGACATTGTGATTCCACACTTTGTCATCATCATCATCATCATCATCATCATCATCATCATCATCATCATCATCATCATCATCAGGTACCAATTTTGTCCTGAAACTTACCAGCAAAACTAATGATATTCTCTCCAGCCAAAGCAAACCTTACCACCGGCTCTATAAACTGAAAATATAAACAGAAAGAATTATATGGTAATTATTATAAAGATAATAGTTGTATGTCTTTTTTTTTTTTTTAGCATATTCAGCATGGAAAAATTAGCATTCAGTGCACAGCATATGGAGCTGCTGCTGCAGACTCAGTAGCAGCTGCAGGACACAATCCTTTTTCATTTTCAGAGCACTCTGATATTCAGAAGGGCAGGACCTCGGCTGAGAATGAACCCAGCGAACACTGGTATAGTGTTTTTTTATAAATTAAAAAAAGAACACGCGCATATGCCGAACTACAGAAAGTCTGGAAAACGTCATTTTAGAGCTGGTTGATCCATTTGAGAACAGACCAGAACTAAACAGCTTGCAGTTCAGCGACCTGGAAATGACTCATGTGTCCCAAATCTCATCCCCATCATATCATTCACCACACCTCCCACGGACACACTCATACATCCCCCCAGTGGAGATAGTTGGTCCTGGAGGAGAGAAATGTAAATCATGTCATCATCTAGAGTGCAGTGAGGTATTTCATGGAGGCCTGATAGGTAACAATCAAGCCTGGCTGGCGAGGCCAGAACTACCTGGGTGGAGGAGTTTGACGTGTTAGGAATACAGAGATGGACTTGGAGAGAATGCGCTGTTCTCTATCTTTAGTGAGCACAACAGGAAACAGCTGAATAACAGTCAGTGTTCTGGTGACGTTCTGGCCTCTCTGAGTCACAGTGATAGGTCCAGTCTGACTAATGTCCCTGCGTCTCTGGAGGGAGCTCTGCTAACATCAACACAATGACCCCTGTCGAGCAAAAAAAAACAATCCAGTGTTCAAGTGCTGTGGGGAAAAATGCAATCTGGAGGACTGTCTGGCTGTGTGAAATGAGTCCCAATCACATAAAACCGAGACTCAAAGATGACTTTGCTCTGAGAATGAGACAATCCCTGGATGATAGCCCTTGTGAAGAGTCATGTGAGTTAAATACGGATTCATAAGAATTCCTGATATCTGGGATCAATCTGTAGTTGAGAGACTGCCACAATCCTCAGTATGTGGTTTTTCTCTCAGGGATGGGTGGATGCTCACAGTGACTCAACTTGGATCAGGATCAGGCTGCAAGCAATCAGGTACTTCTCGAGTCACAGCCTCTTTCCAGTTTCAATAGCAACTTAGTTATATTTTATGGAAACTCACACAAGCAGTGATATGAAATCAGACATGCTTTTGACTGGATTGGCTTCGTGCAGTATATTTGGAATCAAGTTTAGTAGTCTTGTGATACCACACTGCAGACATCTCCACCGACATGAAGGAATTTCTGGATGTAGTTGTAGGTAGTTGCTTGAACTGTGCAACTGCTTACCTTTGGTCAAGGACGTATTACAGGAAGTGATGTGCACATCCAGTTGCCTTCCATAGTAAAACAAACAGAAACGTTGTAAATCCCTTTGTGACACGGAGAGCTGTAATCTGCCCAGATGGATGAATCCTGTCCTAATAAAAGATTGTTTTGGAAATGATGAATATGTTTTATGCCAAATGTGACTGCATGTGTTGCTGCTAGCACAGTGTTGACAGGTACAACACTTCAACTTGAAGAGTCTCCCTGAAGACTTGGATTGGTTCTGCAATGCACTGGATTCTCTAATTGTTTACACCCATTTTTAGCAATAAAACCAGGGAGATTATCTTCGGTCTGTTCGAGTGAAGCGTATAGAATATATCAAAGTTCAGCTTTACAACTTGTTCTCTATGAGTGAAATGAAGTTACGATGCGTTTAGCTTCGCCAAGATCAGCATGAAGGAGAAGAGAAGAGATGTAGGTCACACAGAGGACATTTTTTGTAAGTCATCCTTGAAGCTAGCATTACGACAGGTTTCGGCCAATGAGATTTTTTACACTGGAGTGATAGGTTCTGTGGGTGAGAATGCTGATCATAGTAACACCTTTTGTTTTGCAATGTAACGGTCACATGAACACCACTTTTAGAATGTTCCTGTTACTACTAAATGCGTTGTTATGAACAAACTACACCACGGATGACTTCAGTGTCTCCACAAACAGCTTTGAATTTCACTTCACTCCCTACCAACATTTGTACAATTCCAACTTATTTTCAGGTTTCAGTTCCCATCCCTGCGCCACTCTGCTGCCCAGGCTTTGTTTCTTTAAAATAAACCAACAACTCTGTTTTCAGCAGTCTCCTAAAATGTGTCATTTTTGTGCTAACTCAGTGGTTCCAAAACATTTTTTTGGTTCGTGCCCTCTTGGTCATGTCTCCTGCCACGTACCCCCTTGAACGGCCATTTCCGCTTGAACAGTTTTTCTGGGCTTGCCTCTTATTACAGCTGCATAGCTAACTCGTTCCACTCACCTGGACATTTCCTTTGTCAAATCATGTAAACAGACACAGAGCCTTTCCTCAAGCTTCATTGTTCATGAAGGAGAAATATACTGCATTTTTCTAAACAAAAGGGCAATAGCATCATTCATGTAAAATAAAGGAGATTATTAATACTGAACCTGATATGAGTACCCCCACCTTTGAAAGACACGGCTCAGCTTCAGTTTTTTCCCTTGACAAAATGTTTATCTATCCCAGGATCTGTCCTGCAGCTATGTGGTTTCCAAATGTGGCACCAAAATTATAAATTGTATTGTGATGACAGAATTATGATGTTCACATTTATTTCACAAGAAATAGTGACATCATGTTACTTTAACCACAAATTGCTTACAAATTTTTTTACATTTCAGAACATATGAAACAATTCTTACAGTTAACAATCTTTTTGAAAGTAAGGAGATACTGTGTAGTGTTTTGAAATTTAGAAATGCTGTTTGCAGTGTTGGCGGACAAAGAACCGCAATTTGAAATTATATTGCATGTAATAATCTCACTATTCCTGTGACAGTTTGGAAGAAATGTAGTCAGTAGGTTGATGAAGTGTTGATAATCTACTCTGTGCACTCAGCAGACACGTCACTGGCAAGACATACAATATAAGAAGCAAACAACATGATGCTCACAAAAATGTATGTGCTTTATTATAAAAAAATTGCAAGAGTTTGCAGGAGTTAATTCATTATTGAGCACAGCTGAGAACATTTGAAGTCATTGTGCAGTCTAAATAAATATAACTATTATTAAGCAAACGAGTTTCACATCGGAAAATAATGATGTAGGAGGAAGAAAAATGGGATGAAAGCCAACTTAGGCGTCCGTCACACCATTTCACATGTAGTTGTGCAACACCACACATTGTAAAAGGCCTCAACAGACCAGAGGGCCACAAACATCAGCGACGGTTCATAACCCAGGAGAAGCTGAGGAGGAGACACTCCTTGCAAACCTCAGCGAGAAAACAGAGAAGAGTGGAATTCAGAGCCAGCCAGGGGAGAGGGAAGGAAGGAATTACGAATAAAGGAACAGAAATTTATATCATCTTCTCTGCATTTGTGCCGTCAGTTCACAAGTCTGGTTCAAATCGCACCCATGACCAGCATTTGAAGGGTAAATACCACGGAGCGTTTGCGTAATGAAAGTTATGTTGTGATTGAATTAGCCTTCGATCTTATTACATCCATTGGCCTTCTGACTGAGAATGACTTCAGAGAGAGCAGACAATGCAAATAAACATAACCTCCTCTAATTAAGTTTCTAAGATCATCACATTACACGCGATTGTAAACCGAAAAACCGCAACACAGGAGTGTTCTGCCATATCTTTCACATGGATATGAGTCATTTTCCAATGAGGGTATCACATGGTGGGCCAAGTCAAGGGGTTTACCCATGGTCACAGAGAAAACTCTTTTCCTGTAGGCAAAACTGTTAGAATAGCTTAGTCATCAAAAGTGTTCATGGGAGGGGGAATAATATCTGCTGTATTAGGAGAAAGAACTCTTTATTTTGGCTTCTGAATTTGACCTGACTTCTTGTATCAAAGATGAGAACTAAAGAAATCTCAGAAGCTGCCAAAACCAAGCAATGCTTGGAATGTTTGGCCCATTATTTTTGTTTACTCGACAGCAAATTTTGTACAAATTCTCAGCTGTAAACTGTGAAATCATTGGGAGGCACACCCAAATGTGGTTAGAAAAGACTACATGCTGCAGATCGACTTAGACTGTCATTGTGGCCTGGCTCTTAAAAGCGTCATCAGAATCGCAGAGGAAGAGGAAGAGGAAGAAGAAGAAGAAGAAGAAGAAGAAGAAGAAGAGGAAGAAGAAGAAGAAGAAGAAGAAGAAGAAGAAGAAGAAGAAGAAGAAGAAGAAGAAGAAGAAGAAGAAGAAGAAGAAGAAGAAGAAGAAGAAGAAGAAGAAGAAGAAGAAGAAGAAGAAGAAGAAGAAGAAGAAGAAGAAGAAGAAGAAGAAGAAGAAGAAGAAGAAGAAGAAGAAGAAGAAGAAGAAGAAGAAGAAGAAGAAGAAGAAGAAGAAGAAGAGCACAGCCGGTGTCCTGCTCAGCCTCAGCAGCAAGATTCTGAAAATGACCATTAAAACACCTTCTGGAGCCATGTTTTACAAACTCTTGCTACTAAAACATCATGTCGTTAATCGGCACGATTATGAAAGAGCCATCTGCATGTGAGCCATATCAACTGCTTCACATACAAAATATTACCACAATCAGTTTGATTGCTTTGCATGAGTAATGTTAATTTACTATAAATATAGTGAACGGCTGCAACCTCAATCATGCTTACATAGTTGGATAAAGTGCAGCTTATTATGTTGTGATTACATTTAGGTGCACCACTGTATCTTTTATGCCACATTGTGTGGAGAGGTCGATGGCAACACAAGTGCTTGTGTCGTGGAGTGTGTTGATGGCGGCAGATTCAACACCTGGCGACAGATCGATGTGTAAACATGCACATGAATGATGCGGGTGAAAAAAAATCATTTTGTTTAGCGAGACAATCTTCAAAAATAAACACCAATTTTAGGATTTTTGAAGCGTAAATACAATCGGAAGAAGTACAAAGCCAGTGTCCAGCTATGAATGAACTCAGCAGGACTTCAATATGACAACAACTAGCTTTGCATTTCTTCTGTTTCTGTGTCTTCTGGTCCGTACGCCCCATTTGTTCTTAATGTGATATCTCTGGAAAACCTTGAGGGAATTTTCTTCAAATTTTGCTCAAACATCCACTGGGATTTATGGATGAACTCAAAAGATTTTGGTGCTTTAAGGTAACCAGCTAAGGAACGCCTTCATCCGTGTTCTATACCTCTTATCCTGTTAAGGGTCACGGGGGGGTGGAGCCTATCCCAGCAGCCTTCAGGCGAGAGGTGGGGTTCACCCTGGACAGGTCACCAGTCCATCACAGGACCAACACATAGAGACAGACAACCATTCACACTCACAGTCACGCCTACGGTCAATTTAGAGTATCAATCAGCCTCGTCCCCTCTTGATGTCTTTGGACTGTGGGAGGAAGCTGGAGTACCAGAGAGAACCCACACAGGAACAGGGAGAACATGGAGACTCACAGAAAGATGGAGCCATGATGGAGCCGGGGCTCGAAACAGCGACAGTGCTAACCACTGCACCGCCATGCCGCCCCTAAGAAAAGCCTTGTGGAATTTATTTTTGCAAATACAGAGCAAACATCCACTGGGACTCATGGATGACATGAAAAACATTTGGTAGTCCAAGGTCAGAGTCACCATGACAGGCTCACATCATGGAAGTCTTTTCAGGTCATGAAGAGACATTGCTGGCATTGAACTCTAAACCACAATGAGAAACATAACAAATATAATTCACAATAATTTATAATTCACATCTTGATTACATCCTAAATAAGGAAAAAGTGAAGGGAAATAATACAAACTTGTGCTTCTGTATGTGTATTTGAAAATGTAAGAATACTGCTTGGTATCACCCAACAAAATATGGACAGATCCATCATGCTGTTGATAAATACAAAGCCAGTCTATTTGAGTGAGGGGGATGATCTTTTTTCTTCTTATGGCTCAAATCTGTGATAGAAAAAAACACATGACCTGTTATTACATGTTTGACTGCACCGTGCACAAGTTTAAATTCGATCTGTAGGGCGTAAAATTGCAGTTATTGCAGGACTGCTTCAAGGCATTCGGGATAACAGGAAACAACAAAATAGAAACTCGAAGACTTCATCAAAAGTAACTTGCTCAGGCTTAGGATGGCTCTGAATACCACAGTGTTTATTTTCTAGTCCCTTGCCAGGCTGTCAGCTGGTCCCAGATGTCTTCATACAGAGTTGTGTCACAGAATCCCTCGGCAGGCTTCCAGGAGCTGACCAGTCCAAAAAAGGGTGGGTTGGAGAAGGAAGCCAGGAGCTAATGGTTTTTTTTTTTTCTTTTAGGGGACTATAAAGGGCCAGTGCAAAATAAATGAGGGTTTTAGATACTCCAGCGGAGTGAACAATAACAATATAAAGCTGTACACGAGCAGAAAAGCTTTCAGTTAACTGCAGCAGAGCAAGACTGTGTTTACCATCTTTGACAAGGGTTATTAAAAGTCATATCCAAAACTTGGCAATGGTTCTTAAAGCTTCCTCATGGATTTGGACTTTAAATTTGCCCCCCCTTCCCGAAGTTTTCGCAGTAAGTAACTCCTCAAAAGTCCTCCGTGGTTGTCTTGCTTTGCCAAACAGCTGTTTTACGTTCACCAGGGACAAATGAGCGAAGAGGTCAAGGACGGGAGAGACGAGTCAAACGAGAACAAGTGACTGAGAGCAAAGGAGGAACAGTGTAGACGGCGAGACAGACGGACAGAAGGACACGAAGAGAGAGAATTGTGAGGGCGTCCACACTTGCTTGATTGTGTCCGTAGCCAGAAGCACGAGAGTGGGAGGAATAAAATAATTAACATGAACAGCACTCTAGGGAATGTGGGTTTCCTTGACAACAGCAGGCAAAGCCAAACAAACGAGCTCTTTCATTTCAAAACAAACAGCAATGTCTCTCTTATTAGCACATAGACTTTAGTAAGAGAGACTTCCTTTCCTTATGTCCTAGAGGACAAATGGATATCTAATTCATCTCTTATAATAAATTCAGCTTCTCTTCTCCACAGGTCATGTGCATCCAATAGATGAAGGAACGTCACATCATGAGAAAGATGGAACTGATATCAGATGGAACAATCACTGGATATCAAGACATGAAACCTCAGGTTTTTTGGAGTTTAAATGGACCCAAAGAGCTGGCAGGCAAAGCTGCGGAGCTGAGCTGAGTTAATGGGAGGAGGGTGAGATGCTGGCAGAACCTCCTGCCCCAGATTCAGTTCCAGAGAGGTGTGTGTTTGTGCGTGTGAGTGTGTGTTAATTGTAAACTGTGTCATGGGATGGGAGGGATTGGGGTCATTCTCAGCGGCGTTTGATGAGCCAGCAGGTCCACCCTGTATTCTGGCAAAAGTGTTGATCTATAATCATTTGCAAGGTTACCTCAAAGAACCTTGGAACGTATTTGGAATTCTTTTGAAGCAGAAAGTCAACATTTTTAGAATATTCTTGTTTCCTCTCTTGAGGAGAGGTAGATGACAGGATGTCACTATAATGTTTGATCGGTGAATGTGGAGCAACTGCCAGAAGCTGCTTAGCTTGGGAGGAAATCATGTGTGTGCTGCGTTTGTTCATAGTTTATTGTTAGCTTTGTGCTCTAACCATTGCATTTACGCTCCAAAAATCATACAAGCGGTGTCCACTAGTAAAGATAATGATGCTGAACTGCACAAGTATCATCAAGTTTTGTCCCCCGCAGAGCTGATTTTCTGCAATTATTCCAAATACAATGTAAAACCCTGGTCGGCTTTTGGTCATGGGAACCCATTGCTAACTTCCAGAGTAGCCCACAAAGTTCCTGCAGCTCTCTATTACCATTGCTAAACATTCCTACCAACACTCACCCATGATGACCAGTGGTGGTTGGTGATTGGATGGCTGAGGTCACAGAGATTCTTCTGTAAATCAGTTGGTCTGGATCGTTGCGCTCTCACTCTGTAACATTAAGGAAGACACGGAGGCCCGGGTATTGTCCTGATTTCCCTACCGCCGACGGCCTCAGCGAGACTCCATGTCCAGAGGTGCTGACCTTGATGTGTGATGAGCTTTGGAAAGAGATCAGAGTACAAACACAGATCCTCAATGCTAGAACTGGTAACTGTCTGTAGCTTTGTATGGACAGATATGAAAGAACTGTCAGTCCTTTCTGACTCTTTACTAGAAAGCAATGGAGTACTTTTCCCCAAATTCCCATCTACTGCTTTAATGTGCTTCAGAAGAATGCAACGATAGCTATTGAATGTTCACATGTTTAATTACGTGTCCATTTAAGTACCAGTTGACTGTTCAGCCGTGCATGCATGAAGCAGTCATCCCCACCACCCCCTGTCTATTTTTCTCCCTGTCTTTTCGGGGGCAGTTGGTCACACTGAAATCATTTCATAGCAACATTGTCAGCATGGGTGGTCTTTGGAATCTCACCAACATCCTTACAGTGCAATCAAACAAAATCCTTTTTGCATTCATAGTAATTGCAAACTTCAGATTATTGCAAAAAATGTATGAATCCAAATCTAAAACGTTTTTTTTTTTTTGAAAATCCAAAAGTTTCCCAGCTTTTGAGTTTTGTGGATCAGAGCGACAGCTTGGATTCTGTCCAGTAGAGAACAGCAAGTTTGCCCAGATGGAGGTCGGTGCTCCCTAAGTCCCTTCTAGTCCAGTAAAACTGATCAGGTTAAAAAAAGAAATATGCACAACAATTCACTTGGTTTAGGGATGCTTTCAATGCATTAAGACACAACTCCCCTGTTATTTTCCATTTACAAACTGGCACTGAATAACTGATCTAATTAGAAAAAAGTGCCAGACAAACACTTCCAGAGAACAACTTTGCTCGGCCAACAAAGTGACTGATGTCTGTTTGGTACAATGTAACCACTTTAACCACTTTAAACAATAGGAAGATACCGTACATCTCTATGTTTCTAGGCATTTTATATTTGAAGAAGCTCATCTTATACCAAATATGAAGTGGAAACTGTTCTTGTACAGATGCAGTAAATTTATCAGCAAACACGTGCACCGAAGCCATCAGTCGCCTGAAGAAAAGAAACACACCGGCGGCAGCAGGGATGTGACGTATCACATGGGTCGGATCCTCTCGCTCAACATCCTCGCCGGCAGATGTGACGGAGCTCAGTCAGACCACCGTCTCTCCTCCAGCAGCTCACCATGATCCAGCTCCGCCGCCGCTGCTGTTCCGGGACCCCTCCTCACTGTCACGGATCAAATCAGCGCGTCAGTTCCTGAGTTTACAGCTCTCCAGATCTCTACCTTCTCTCTCCTGCTGACAGCTTTTCATCGCAGGATTTGCTTGACTCACCGAGGGAGGTTTTCCTCACCTGCTGCAGCCCAACCATGCGCTCCCGGGCCCCACCCTCCCGGTAAGTGTCCCCCGCAAGGGTTTTGGAGGAATATGTAAATGTTTTCACGTTACATTTTTTTTTTTTTTTTGCTTAAACAGCCCCCCCCCTTCTTTAGATTCTCAAAAAAAGGGGGAAAGAAGTTTGTAAAAATCGTTAATAATTTCATCATGTGGCTGGAAAAGTTTCATTGTAACTATTTTCTCATGGCAACGCTTAGAAGTCCAGTTTGTCTGGAGCGACACAGCGAGGGAGGCGTGGGGGTGCACGTGTGTGCTCAAAGACTGCATCGCCTGATTTACCCCTCACCCAGAGAAAGCATCCAGTTTATATTTGGTGCAACTAAATGTTTTTCAGTCAGTCTAGGAGGCGAAGGTCAGCCCCTCTGTCCACTTAAGGAATTTTCCATCAGAGCCTCATAAGACCTGATCTTTGCCCCATCTGTCATTTTAGCAGCATTAAAAACTGGACTTTTACTGCCAAATTCCAACGTGGATAAAAGTTTGAGCTGAAATTCCCTTCCTCAGCTCCTGTGCTTGTAATTATTGATCCGTGATGCTGGTTTAAGGAATGAGGATGGCCTTCACGCAGGCACTCAGAGGGGATACAGCACACACGTGTGGCTTGACATTGAGTGGGTGCAGCTGCTCATCCTCTCTGTCCTCTGGTCCATCTACAGGTTTGCCTTGATCCTTCCTTTTCTTCTTCTCCTCTTCCTTCCAAATGTTTTCACTTTCTCCTCCTCCTCCTCTTCACGTCCCAAGTGGATTCTCCAGCATGTACCAGTGGTTCTCCCACAGCAGATGGAGGGACGACCGGCCCCACACTTCCTGGCTTCAGCCCGCCTAGACGTAACCTCTCCCTGTGACCCAGAATGCCACAAGAAAGCCCCTCGCCCGAGCTACTGGGACCTGCGGCAGTTTCTGGCCTACGAGACTCTCCACTCTAATGGTCGACTCACTGAGACAGCAGTGGGGATCTATGGCTACAACCCCAATCCCAATGTTAGTCCTGCGCACTCCCCAGGGTCATCTGGGAAAGCTGAGCGGTCACACATCAGAAGGAAGCGTCAAATTTTTGGTCATGATGGGCGCTTCAGCATTGCTGGGCAGAGCTTCCTTCTGAAATATCCTTTCTCAGTGGCTGTTAAACTGTCCACTGGGTGTTCTGGCACGCTGGTGGGAGACCGCCATGTTCTCACAGCTGCTCACTGTGTTCACGATGGTAAAAACTATGTGAAAGGTGCTCAGAGGCTGCGTGTGGGGTTTTTAAAGCCCAAACATCGAGATGCACAATCTTCCAACTTCTCCAATCATGTGGAGGGTGGCCCTGCTCATTATGCTCCTCCAATCACAGACAAGATGAAGTTCCAGTGGATCCGAGCCAAGCGCACCCATGTGCCCAAAGGCTGGATTAAAGGGAACGCCAATGATATTGGGATGGACTATGACTATGCTCTGCTTGAGCTCAAGAAACCCCACAAACGCCGTCACATGAAGTTGGGGGTCAGCCCTCCAGCTCAGAGGCTGCCTGGTCGACGGGTTCACTTCTCAGGGTTTGACAACGACCGTCCGGGCCAACTGGTGTATCGCTTCTGTCGAGCCGGTGAGGAGACATCGGACTTGTTGTACCAGCACTGCGATGCCCAGCCTGGTGCCAGTGGGTCTGGAGTCTACGCCCGAATGTGGGATGGCCGGCGCCAGCGCTGGGAACGCAAGGTGATTGGTGTGTTTTCTGGGCACCAATGGGTAGAGCGCCAAGGGGCGTCTCAGGAATATAATGTGGCGGTGAGAATCACGCCACTCAAATATGCCCAGATCTGCTATTGGATAAAAGGAAACTTTGTGGACTGTAGAGAAGGGTGAGGAGAGGGAGCGTAACAGGGTGAAGCAAGGGAACCCCCTGTCTGCATCTTCATCCATCCTACTGGAACAGCCGGCTACTTATGGCACTGACTACTTTTACACTTACATCTATGGCTCCCTTTCACAGAACCCTGCAAATGCAGGCAAATTTGGTAGCCATACTAGCTACCGTTTTCCTGGTATGTCAACGGGGTGATTCTGCATCTTTACTTACACATTCCTAAAATATTAGTATCAACTGGGGAAACCCATCGTCGTTAAGTGGGCTTTCTGCCTCTTGGAACTCTTGTCTGAATAACAATGTGATATGAAGGCCTTTCAACCTGGACCGATGTTAAAGGATCAAACTCAGAGGAGCAGAACTGAAAAACTGCTTCTTTGTGGATGACAGCATTTCTAATGTGCTAAAACTAAAGATTGCACTTAAAACTCTTGAACTCTTTCTAAGAATGACATTTTTTGTTCATGAATGTACAAGTCAGCTACCAAAGGTGCCATTTGTCTCTGTCTAAACATGTATGTGGACTCACTTGCACCATGTATTCTTTAAACTCTCAAGACTGACATTAAGACTTCAAGGCTGCGGCACATTTTGTTGAATGTTGTACTGTTTTGCTCCCTCTGGTGGCAAAGACGAGACATTACATTTATGCCAACAGTCTGGGCCTTCCTAAGCACTTTTTTTTTTTATTCTCCTCCATTAACTTTTGAGAAATTGTATTCTTTAGTTTCAAAAACTGAAAACTAGCAAATTTGATTAAATATATGCTCTGAAATAAGTGAATGTGTCAGATATTTCTTCCATCTCCTCATTGTGTCCACACAAATACAACCACAATCTTGGTTTAAACACCATGTTTTATTTCAGATGTCAGAGAAGCATTTTCAGAAATGTTGTTGTGAGGTGGGGGGGGGGGGGGGGGGATACTGCAAAAAGCCGAAATATGAGGACCAGCTCCTGACTTCTCCAGCGATAACACATTCCACAAAAAAAAACAACTGCATCCTGGGATATGGCACAAAGAAATCAAATCCTCTGACTCCATTTGACAAAAAGGGACAAAGTTCAAAATTAATTTTACTTTCATTTTGTTTAAAAATGTCATGTCGGCTACATGGAAGTCGAAGGTACTGATGGGCGGTGCGGTAAGACCTCAATCCCAGGGTTGTGGGAACATCATATGGGAAACCAAGGATAGCAGGCAAAATGTGATATTTAAGCACTTAATATTCAAGTAAGAACTGACATGAAGCAGAACTGAAGAACAAACCTTTCTGAATTTGGGCACATTCCAACACAACATCCACTTCAAGCCAACAGAACCGTTCACGCAAAACATTTACTACATTCAAGAGAAAACTGCCCAAGTGTACACAAACAGAACACAAGTGCCAAGGTGCTGATTGAAGTGATTTGATTGTAGACACGGCTCAATAATGGGTGCACTGGTTTCAGTTTCAGGGTTGCTCTGTCTGACTGTCTAACTTGTCTGCAGCAGTCAGAGTGAAACCTCGTAGGACAACTTGATTTTCAGATTTGCCAAAAATGTTCAACCTCATCAACTGAAACTGTAAGTTTATCTCTGGATGCCAGAGAGCTAATCAGGCCTGGACACTAATCCTCAATACTGCCCAAAGTTGAGGACTGACAGCAGATTAAAGTCAGTGTAAACCACTCAGAGGAAACTGCGTGAGGGTGAGGGGATGAACGCAGACATGCAAGGTTTGTAACACCAATCTGGTAACAGAGAATGCATGAACTGGTGATGAAATAAGACTTTCCTCGCCGTCCGATTTAGCATCGTGCACTCATCAAAATGACATCGCAAATTCTTTGCCATCCAAAATATTTGAGGCTGTGTTGAAGGTAACGTTTGCCGTCTTGTGACGTACCAACTGAAAACTTTATTCAACGCATTTGTTCGGTTATATCTGCAACCAGCCAACAGAGTAGAGGAATCTGATGTGTCCTCAATCCCTTCATGGCTCAAAGCATTCAGGCACCAAAACACAAGAAGATAAAGTGAATGGATAACCTGCAAGAGCAAAAATGCAATATCATATCAAAAGATTTCAGCATGTCAAAATGTGGGTATCGGGTCAGAGTTGTGAAAATACAAATACTACAGCAGTAGCCCTTCCAACATTACGCCCAGGGTTAGACTGAACATTTTGGGTTTATACAACAGCATCTCTCTGCTTGGTGGTGCACGTTTTTAAGGACTTAATCAGACAGCCAATGATAACAAGCCGGCAGATACGGATTGTAAAACGCTAACAAATTAAAAGATCAACACAGCAATGTGTGCTGGGGCAGTGGACAGGAGTACCTCGGGTGCTTTGTCTCATCTCAAGTGACTTTGAGGGACAAAAAAAACAAACAAAAAACAAAAACCATCCAGACTGGAGCTCTACTGAAAGATCAGAGTGGCATTTTAGGATATTGACTTTATGGCAAAGACTTAGAGGAGCAGATCGATACCATTTTGTTAAATACATGGCTGGAAGCAGCTCAAAGTGTAAAAAAACAACAAATATTTCACAGTGGGTTATGTGCCACGCCACTTATTTGGCAAGGAACAGTAACCTCCTGGAGACTGCTGGTTGCCTGGCAACTGCTCAGACAATTCTGATACCAATGGACAGAGCCAGGCTTAAAGTTTTCTTCAGTTTCTGGTCTCAGCGCTAAACTAACTGGCTGTAGCGTCTTAATTCATGAACAGATATGGGAGGTAGTGATCTTCACATTGAATTCTCAATCAGAAAGCAAATATGGGATTTTTCATTCAATGTTGAAATGGTAAAACAGCCACGAAGACCAAACTAGCTGCATCTTTTTCTGGTTTGGACTGAAGCTCTAGGGGTAGAACATAACAAGGCCAGCTCCTTCCACTGCTGTGCGAAGCTCGTCCGGGCTGACTGACTGTCAGGGGCCAGGTCTGCTCTGTGACTGGCCACTTTTTATATCTTTGGTGAAACTCACCTCCTGGCATTGCCCAACTTTCCTGTCGCCTAGCAACAACATAACACAACATGCTAATGACGTCAGCGTGGTAATGCCCGGCGTAACTCGAAATCGTATACAAAATAAAAATATTCTTTTAAATAGGTATATATAAACATTGCATTAAAAATAGAACCGTATCAAAACACGATTATGAGTTCATAGTCTGTCCCTTGACCTCCCAGCGGGAGCGTTAAACACTGATCTCCCACCTTCACACCAGCCCACGTCCAGAGTTTGTAGGGGCGTGCAGAGCATTTACTGCGACTTAAGCCCCAAACTATTGGATGACAGAGGGTAGGAATAAGCTTTTCCCAGCACGATGCGGTCTCGGAGAAGTTTGAAAAGGACATAATAGTTGCAGAAGAGAATAAGGCCCAGAGAGAGAGTGTGGTTCCAGCGCTCAGAGCGCAGCAGAGAGTATAACTGGTACAGGACCACACTAGACTCAATCCAGATCAGCAGGTTCAGGATCCGCAATGGCTTGTGGAACAGGAACTGTAACAAGATGAAGAAGGGAAATTAAAGAACTTAAGAGCCTATTTAGAGCAGTATAAAGAACACAACAACACAATATCATATATTCTGAGCGGTTTTCCCGTCAGCAGCAGGGAACATTCTCCAATCTTACGGCAGTTATTTTTGGCACAGCTGATTGTTTTTGGGTTTGTACATATTTTTTTTTAGGGTACGTGGACAGCTGGCCGTCGACGATGGCCACGAGCTTTTATGGAGGAGGGCTTTAAAGAGACCCGAACAACAGCTGCTTGTGTAAGACGGACAGTTTTGCCCCTGATGGTCGGTCACCTCTGGAGAGTCCAAATTCTGGTTGCCAATGAATCTCTTTGCCTATTTCCCATATTTACACCTGTCTGCTCGGATAAGCTTCACTCTCTTTGCTTCCATCAGGCCACTTAAAGTTGTAATTTGCTACAAGTTGCAGCATTTCAATGGCATTCCTGTGTCTGTGGTCACCACGTCCCTGTGTCTTTTCCTGTGTGTGCAGCTCCAGCATGAGGTGGGCCAACAAAAGAGATCTGTGAATCATGAAAACTCGCTCTGATGGAGTCCAAGAATAAACGAGCACAACAGGCCCCCTGATGAATGTTTGTTATATAACTTGTGAGTAGCTTTCAATCGTGTCATCTTTTTTAATCGGCCCAGCAATTTGATTTCTGCACACGCATGCAGTCCACCTACCATGGTTGTACTCTGAACTCCATTTGTCTTCTCAATAATCACAGTAATTGATTTAATGAACACAAACTGGTCTGATGATACATTTGAACTTCCACTTGATGCAGCATGTGCTAAATAACTCAGTCTGGAGTTTGACTCAGTGCCTCTTTAGAAAAAGTATTGAGCTTACTTCATCACACGGTTTTACTTCATCGTTATCGTGTACAAGCTTTCAGTACTAAACAACCGTTAACAATCTAACGTCCAGGTTGTGCTCGCTGTGCCAGTGTCACAGACATACTCACATAAAATCTTGCGTGTGAAACATCGGAGGGCAAAGCAACATTGTAAGGTCCAACCGCTTTATACAGACATCTGCTGTGTCGTACCAACACCCCCTGAGGCCAAATGGTACTTTCTGACCACCTGTGCAAGGATCAACACAACCGTCAACAACAATCAGTGAACTCTAGACCTGTGCGTGCCAATGAAGGTGCTGCTCACATGTGCTGAGGTGCGTTGCTGTAGGAGCCGTGCTCCAGCTTCTGCCAGCGGCCCAGGTGAGCTGCTGAGCGGTGCAGCAGGTCGCAGTAGCTGGGGGGAAGCAGCTGGCTCATCAGCATCACAAATGCGTTGATCCACACCATGATAAGATGCTCACATGACCAGCGCATGTCATAGTACTGGGTGCTCTGTGGGAGGCAATGATAACTACCAGTCAATGCAAAATTACCCTCAAGACTTTGACAGTCCATGTTTTTAGCACATGAGAATGAATAATAGAGCTGTTTCACAAGAAGAGATTTCAGATTTTTAAATTAACAACCCAACATTAACATGTAAATCATTCCTAGGCAGAATACTTATTTTTTTGCCACATATCAGTTACTATGAGGGTATTTTTGCAGTTAATTTTTCATGACTTTTCCTACACTTGTGGCCATTATTTCTTCTTCAAATATATTTCCAGGCCTGGAAATGGATGTGTTCTAATTCCATGAAATTTCCTGGTTGAATGAACTCTGTAATCCAGCGGTAGCAGGATGATCAAACACTTCTGTGCACCAACTGGAAACCACTGAAATGAAATTGATGGTAACTGGAGGGTTGAAGCCACCTAACAATCTTGTTTTGTTTTTAGGTTTGGTTCCCTTCCTGTTAGGTGCTTCATATTGAGTCCTGAATACTGTAGTTAATCTTATAGAAGAAAAAAAACTGTAAGTAACCAGTGTTGGTTGACTGGATCTTGACTAACATTTTCTGTAAAGTTAAAATGAACAAATAACTATGCAAAACTGCAAGCGTTAAATAACGGCCTGTCCCTGATCCCTGGAACTGAAATTACAAAGCAAATAAGGTGAGCGATGCCAACCTTTACGAAACACAGCGGCAAGAAGGCTACGTAGTAAGCGCTGAACAGCGAGTTGAACAGCACTTCCTTGATTCGTCGATTGAAGTCGCTCTTCAGCTCCTCCACCTCAGCTCGAATCAACTCTGGTGTGTGAGTGTGTGTGTGCGGAGGGCAGGTGTGTGTCGGCATGTGTGGTGGACTGGAAAACTGCTCTCTGAGGTTCTCTCGTAACAGGAAGAGGAAGTCACGTGACCGAAAGAATGGGGTCTCTGTGAGGTCGGTCTGCTGGTGGTCGGCTGGGTAATCGCATTCAGCTGGTGCTGTTTGACTCTTTCCCCCCTCCTGGTGGAAACAGCAGAGCGGGACATAGACGCCGAATCTAGGGTGGAGGGAGGCAAGCGATAGTGGGAAAAAAAAGCAAACAATAGGGCACTCAGATAAAGCTGTAAAATATGATAGTAGTAGTAGTAAACATGAAGTCCACTAGATAAAATAAAGCACTTCCGGCTGAAACTAATTAACCTCCTCTATTACTTCCTGTGATTAGGTTTGTTTACTGAAAGGAATGAGCATCACATTTTCTTCTTGTGACGACCCTGGTTGTCACCCTGCCTTGTCTCTTTTTTTCTGAGTGCCTGTAAGTGGAGGGTCGTCAGACCTCCTTTTGCTAAATGAAAATAATCAAAAAACCTATAATCCAGACTAAATTGCACTTCTTGTTATTTGGGAGTTGCTACAGAACATTACAGGGCTGCCATCTGCCGTTTTACTCGGCTGCGTTCCTGCTGAATGACTGTGGCCTTCAGATGTGATCAGATTCTGTTTTGTAGCAGCTGGTTTGCTTCAAACGTGTCCTGGCAGGTGTGAAACACTCACGGGTATCCCAGGAAGAGGAGGTTGAGTACAGAGTGGTTCTTGCAGAGGTTGAGCAGCGTCCAACAGAGCACCCAACCACACATGGTGAGCAGGCTGAGTCTTGCTGCAATCAGAACCACATAGCGGACTAGCGAGCCCCCGCTGCTCTGAGATACCTGGAGCAACCACAGTAACTCAAGGAAAGTATTGCACAAACACGTCCAGCTCGGGTTCGGCTCACACTGGGCTAACTGTGCTAAAAATGTGTCAACAGTGTGTGTTTACCTCTGAAACTATAGTCCAAACAAGCCTCCTGGCCAACATGACTGTGATAAAGATGGCCAGGTGGTAGTCCATTAGATGGAAGTTCTGCAGCAACACAGCACATTCACGCACACAGAGAGAAGAGGAAAAATGATTATTCATTTGTTTTCTATGAAGCCATTTTGGCTCTAATATTAAGTGAAAATTACACACATTGGAAAAGGAAAAAAATCTGAGCTGACTAGATAATTTAGGATCTTTGCAGTTTTACATTAAAAAGCAAATTACCTCACAGTAGATCTAGAGTGTGTGTGTGTGTGTGTGTGTGTGTTTATCTGGGGCTGACTCGTTCAGTAAAACCTGAACCCATCATTTACTCTGTGTGTTAAGTGTGTGTTCTTACGAGCGAGGTAGAGGCAGGAGGGTGGCTGTACGGGTACCACCACACTGTCTTGTAGATGTTTATGTACTGGACAAACAAGGCCACCAGCAAGTAGAGGAAGAGCAGGAACTCAAACAGCAGGCTGCTGTCCAACGGCAGCTCAGGAATCCTCGAGTGACGGACCGGCTCGGGAGTGATGAGAGCCGAGAGGGGCGGAGCAGACAGACCCACGGAGTTACTGCTCCTGAAACACAGCGCACACACGCACACACATGCGCACACACACACATGCACACACACACACACGCAAAAAACTCATACATTTGGGATGTAAATTGCGATGAGTTAAATCATTTATAAAAATGTTTTTTCCTCTTCCAAAAAATAAAACCAAAACTTTGCAAGACTGAGCAAGATGTTTGGATTCTGAGATGGATGGTCCATAATCATAACAGGTATTCATTTCTTCAGTTTCTGCTGTATTATACTGTAAATACGCATGGACAGGTCTTAAATCATGGTGAAGTCTCTAGTTTGGACCCAAACTTGTATTCTGTTACATCTTCGTGTTTTTCAAACAGGTTGATATGAAGGAACAGATGTTGCTCAGTATTCCACTCATACCGATGCTGATACTGCTTATTGACAGCAGCGCTTATTGACACTCCACTCAGTACTCCTAACTCAGAGTTGGTTGGTTTAAAAAAAAAAAAATGAAGATGTGACATGAGAAGAACTGCAGAGGCATTTATCCAGACTTCTGGTGCATGGACAAATACGACGACTGATTTAGGAGATTCCCTTGCGTAAAAATGACCCTTTTCTTTTTGTAGAACTCAACGATCTCCCCTTCCTACTCTACCCTCATATACAGCGAACCAAGGGAACAATTTTAACTGGCACCTCCACTAAAAACTAACAGATCTGAATCTTTTCACAGTCTTGACACTAATGTGATACTGATACTAATGTGTTAATTGCTGGTTAAGAGAATAACTGGAATCCACAGTGGCTTATTAAGGGTTGGAAATACTGTGCAATCTGTGGTTTTCTCAAGGTTATAATACTTGTCTTTCACCTGGCGATGGGGGAGGTTTTGAATTTGAGTGTCTGACTGCTGCTACTTGATTAACGTCATTATTTCGCAAAATTAAATAAAACCAACTCGAGTTGCCAGCATTACCTCCTGCGAGTAGCTGAAAGCTGGTTATAATTGACAACCATTGAGCACAGATGAGACTCATCAGGAGACCTGCAGATGCAGTCGACTGCTGCTGTTATGGTTCCGCCTAATTCCTACACTGGGATTAGCTGCATTTTACATTTCCTGCACTCTTCATACTTTCACTTTCATCAGATGAGGGATGTGAGAGCTCAGAATGGAAACTCACAGTTGCATCACCTGGTGTCTAAACAACGTGGGACAGATTATAATTAGGATAGTAATTTTAAGAGGTTTTCTTGTTTTACTTTAATGGACTAATTTCCCCAGTCCATTTTCTTCATATATTAAAAATATAATTCAAATCTTTTTTCAAATCTACAAGAACTCACAATGACATTTTCATGATGATGCAGCACCTTCCTTCTTTGCCCACAACAACTCTCTTTGAAAGGAGAAATTACAAAATGAGCTGAGCCGCCTTGGTAGCAGTGGCGTAAACACGCAATTGGGAGGGTTGGAACTGATGCCGAGTCGGTTTTACAACTCTCCTTTGGACAAAATATTTTGCTTCATTAATATCCATGCACTCATTTAAAAACATGAGCATAGATACAATAAATACATCCGAGCCAGCCAGTGTGAGTACATACCTGTTCCTGAGGCCGGTGCCATTGCCGAGGTTGCCTCCAACCAGAGTCTGCAGGGACGGCAGAGCAGAGCGGCTTAACTGCTGTCTGCTCGGACCCCTGCGACCCCCTGGCATGATTGCCAGTTACCGTGGCAACCACGGATGCCACCTACCAACCAACAGCCGCTGGGACCCCTCAAAGACCGACCATATACACAGCAAAGGCCACTGCAAAGGGGATAAATAGATATATAAATAAATAAATAAATACATACATACATACATAAATAAGTGTGAGTCATAACAGAGAGTTGAAAAACTTCAAAATGCAAAAAAGATGACGTAGGACAGTACAGGCGAGCACTGAGCCTCATGACTCAAAATTAAAGTCCCAAGCTATTTACTTTCCTCTGTGCACATCCTGAATAAACAGCAGACGTTAATGAGAGCACTGCACTGTTGCTCCAGTTTTTCAACCAGCTTCATCTCTGTTGTTTTTCCTTCTTTATTGATTCTACTTCATTCTGTTTTCTCTGTTCTCTCCTAGTTTGTCCACCATCTCTAGTTGTCTGAGTGTCACTGAGGACAGGAGCTGAACAATTCTACCAAGATATCTCGCTGGGATCTTTTTGATATAATCTGCTATTTTAGAAGGAACGTCCATTTTTACATCATTTTTTCCTTTTAATAGTGGGGATTTGTACAAACAAAGATGTTTTCTTAAGCCCGTAGGCAGGAAATCTCTGCGGTGGCAAAATCCTTTATTTAAAACGATACTTGAACACTATAAGCTTTAACAAATATTGCAACTTCCTGCAAAATGAAGATAACTGCAGCCCATGATTTCAAATACGTTTTAGCTAACTGCAGAACCTGCAGGAAGATCTTAGTGTCTTTGCCACTAATGAATAATGTGGATTTCATGTAGTTAGAGAGGTGGAAGGGGGTCCTTCAAAAACCAACACCTATCAGGAAAGTTTAATAAGATTCGTCTTAATTAACAGAACACAATATTAATTTAAATTAGACTGAGCAGCTGATTGGATAAATCAACATATCTTTATATACTAAGGTCACTTTATAAAGTGTTTTATTTTGTGTATTTATGATTTTTTTTTTTTTAACTGCAACACCATATATGTGTGCTTTGTTGGTCTCTATGTTCTTTTTGTTATGTGCCGTGGAAGCGTACGTAGAAGGCAGGGAGGGACGGGATTATTTTTCTTTCTCTGCTTCCACCTTAGAATTTGTTCAACTGTCACTGTACATCAATGTTTTGTATCTGGCGTAAACCAATAAAAAAAAGAAAAAAAGAAACAACAAACACCAGCAAAAAATACCTTGACTGGGTCCAACGACTATAGAGTGACACGAGCATTTTCTTATTCTGGAGCACAAGTATCTGCTGCACTGTGCAACATGTTGGTTCTACTGCAGTCGTGAGATGTCAATATTGACTCACTTAAGGCCGAACCAATAGTCTGCTCAGTGGAGCTTTCATCATTGTTTATCAAAGCTACTCCAGCTAGCCGACATATTATCATGACATGAACCATGTCAGCGGTACAATTCAACCCCAATCAGGGTTTCACCCAGCAGTCATTCTGCTGAGGTGGCGAGCCGAGCGCGTCCTGACGTAGTCGCAGTTTAATTTGTGGATAGTTGATTGAGCAGAAGCACATTTAGGAAACAAAACGTGGTATTTTCTGTGTGAAATTGCTGCTCCATTTTTAATTTTAGTTCATAAAAGGGGACTTATGATAGTAAAGGTGGGCTTTAGTTTGAGTGTGGCGGCCCTTTTAAAAAAAAACAACTTAAAATTTAGAGCTGGAATGATTTTTCTGCAGAGGAGCACTGAACATTGTAGCAAAGGATTCATTGCCAGTTTTTGTTTGCAAAGAAAAAAAAAACACTTCATGCTATGGAGGTTTATTTATGTCTTAGTTATGCAAGTAAAACAGGTTTGAAAGCAAAACTTTCAAAGTTCCAACCACAGGGCAGATCCGTGAGCAAAAGGTTCCACTCAGTAGTCATTTTTATGAATTGCAAGTAAAATTCCTTTGTGATTATTTCAATGGCTTTTCTTTGAAAATTAAAAACAATTGCTTGCAGTTCAACACTTTTTCTTTGCCAGTCAGAACGGTTTGCTTCCCCTTATGCTGAGGTCATTTTTTGTGTTTTTAATTGTGCAATCAAACAAAACAGGCTTGAGAGCGAAACCTTCCACACATCAATCTTTTAAATTGCGAGTTAAATTAGTTTGTGATTATCTCAAATTTCGTTCGTGAGTCCAAAAACTTTGCTTGCAGGTTGAAGACTTTTGGTTGCAGGAGGAGAAGAGAAATACTGGAGCATTGATGGCATTATAGCTATGTTTTAAAGAGTCCATGTATTTTGCTTTTGATATGCAATGTAAGATGTAATGGGCTAAAAAAACACATCGTATTTTGTCTGCTTGCAGCTGCTTAACTCATCTAGCCTGTTTGTGGCAGGTCGGTAAAGCTGGACAGATATTTAGATTAAGACTTCCCAGATCAATAATTCAGAAGCAAAACACTGTTTAGAAACAAAACATTACAGCCTCCTCCTTCCTTTCATCATCAAAGAGCTCAGAGGTTAGATAAGCTCAAGTACAAGTACCCTTTCCTACCCTCGGCTCCTCTACGAGGTACTGTTGTTACTACCTGCGGTCAAAGCGTGTGGACAGATGAACGTCATTACACCTGATGTGTGTGGAGTTGATGCCCTCCATCCTGAAGCCATAAACAGTTACAATAACAGTAAAATAAAATAATTTCATTCGCTACATGGGTTTGATCTCTTGACTCCTTCTGCCTTTTATTACTGTTTATGGCTTCAGGATGTATGTGTGTGTGTGTGTGTGTGTGTGTGTGTGTGTGTGTGTGTGTGTGTGTGTGTGAGACCTATAGTAGGCCAACATTTGTTATCCTCTGATAGCTGAAAGCTGCTTATCTACACTTTGTTGTTATTTATTAGGAGCCCCCAGTTTAACAATGCAGTCACTCAGAAGTCACTCATCCAACCTATCAAGTGTGAGTATTCACTTTTTTCCTCCTCCTGTGATGTACCAAACTTACTGTTCTGGGCTCTGGACTGACAGCTGAAGATGTCAAAACTAAATAATTAACTGGGAAACGTAATTGGCAATTTATTTGACGTGGGCTGCAGCTTTGGATGAAGGTTCTGATGTTGACAAGTTGTCGGTCTGATGTCTGACGCCCCAACACCTTCTTCCTGACCCCAGCATCTAGGAAACTAACTACAGAGCAGACATTCAAGGTGTCCAGGGGATGAATCTTCATGATTTGTGCTACTCTGAATTTTCCTGTTGTACCATCATGGTTCCACATCAAGTTGATGAGATGCTCAGAATTATACCCCACCCCCCCCTTGTATGAGCATATTACTTCAGGGACCATTTGTCTTAACCTGTAGGGCCAACTTCAGGCCAAATTAATGTTCCACTTACTATGATTTAGGACAAAATCCCTGAAAAGTCACAGCCTTCCCTGCAGCCAGCACACCAGGCAGCCAGCACACACCACCCAGGGAAGCCAGGGCAGCCTACAACAGCTGATAAAAGCAGCGTTTAGCTCCTTCCTAGCCAGAAGAATCCACTGAGTGATAGTGAGATAATATTCGAAAGAACTGGTCAGCACAGGTGAAATACTAGAGATGGGATAGCGACTCAACAACATCGGAATCAAATACCGATACCGATGACATTCGCGTATGAGCTGTCTTCCTGAATGAGAGTGCCGATCCTCATACTGATCCAGATTCCATTCCAGAGGGCCAACACATGCAACCTCACAAGACACATCACCGATCCATACATACAGTTGTACGTCATATAACTCTAGGAAACGTTTCATGCCTTTTTACATATTTGTTGTCTTTAATTAAGAGACACGCTGTTTGGTTTACTACAGCCTTCGTGGTTCAACCTGGAACATAATGCCAACCACACTATGAAAGAAAAAAACAACTGTGATAATGGAAAAGCAGTGAACAAAAGATTCAGCTCTCACTGACACAAATGTAAACATGGATGGCGGGGGATCCCTTTGACTGATTGATCTGGTGCAGGCATGTCTGTCCCCCCCCCCCCCCCCCCAAATAATTCACTAATCTAAGAGTGTATTCTTCGTTGTTTACAGCAGGGCATTCATAGAGTCTTTGGATTAAAAGTAAAACTGAAGTCAGACTGTTTTTTTTAAACCTAATTCATATTAAAACGTTTAATATTTGCTGTTTTACAAAAATAAACAGTTTTATCAGGGCCAGAAACACTTGATATACATGCAGCCTAACAGCAACATGGCTCCAATTAAAAAATCTTTTTTCCCAGAAGTTTTGTGGGAGCTTGTAAAAAGCAATTGATAAGACGTGCAGGCTGATTTTCCATATGAATCTACATGGAGAAGTGGCCCTGCTGCAGACAGCCGCCCGCCTTCACGGTGGCTCTCCAAGCCCAGGGTAGATGCAGCTGTAACTTCCACAAAATCGATACTCGATCTCGGTGAGAACATGAGTACAGTATCCCCCCCCCCCCCCCCCCCCCGGTCAATGACAGCAGCTGCAGAAATCGAACACAACCCACAACATCTGTCCGTCAGCGGCTCGCTCAGAGGACGCGCAGCTGCGTGGTTCAACTCCGTTAAAGTTCAATCTTCTGCCGTAAAAAAGGGGGACACGAGTGCAGCTGAGAGCCAAAACAGGAACCGAGAGTTGAAGAGATGAACTGAGGGGTTTCAGGCTGCTACTTAGTAATTTTCGTTTCCAGCCTCGCCACGAGTCATTGACACGAGTTACAAAGCGACCCAGGAAAAACAAATTATGTTGTTGTGTGTTTGTTTACTGGACTGATTTTACATCATTTCACTGACTTTGGAAGGAGGTGGTGCTTTCCTTTTCTTTTTTCCCTTTTTTTTGACTTGCTATGACATGCACTAACCCTGCCTGTTCGATCAAGACACCAGGCAGCGCTGACCCTTTAAACACCGCGAAAACTTCAAGAAAGACGTTAAAAACAGACGTGTGGATGCTTGTGCCGGCATGGTGGTCTGCTGACTGCTCTCCAGGCTGGTGGAAAAGCTGCAGAAAAACCGTCTTTACTCACGCAGCTTACGGAGGAGTGAAGCGAGCGAGGATGCATCAGTCAGTTGTGAGGCTTCCAGCCGGATGAGTCCAGACGGAACCGAGCATTTCTCCGCCTCCCAGCTTCGATATCCAATGCTGCAGAACTGTGGTGGGGGGCTACGACGGTACCGACGATACTAGAGGGTCGCTCTCACCCCCGCAAACCACATAAAACGGCTTTAAAAGTTGGCAGTGGGCTGCGAGGAGCAACAGTGTAAATGCGTTGCACAGAGACCGACGTGGCAAACCTGAACCTCCTCTCTGGTGACGCCATCAGTACGCGACACCAACAACAGGAGAAAAAAAAACGTATTATCCGGCGTATCATCAGTTTAATAACTAATGATTTTATTTTTTCGTATATAATCTGAAGATACGTTTATTTTGAAGATTATATGTATATTTTTTCTTTTTTTTGTTTTTTTACACAAAAAGTTCGGTAGGCCATTAAGGTTCAAAGGTCCGTCCACCCTCCACCCACTCAGTAAAAGCACACATCCTGCCAACAAGAGTAAATATGTTCCTGCAGAATCTACAAGTTAAGAGAAATGTCAGTTATGCTCCATTCATGCCGTAGTAATATTGAATTTTTTGATTTGTAGAATATATTTATTCCTGAAGTGTATTGATGGATTTTATGTGCAGTGACATTTTTTAGTATAACAGTGGGTTCTGTCAGTCTAGTTTGGGCCCAGGCACTCAACTCTCACTCACTCTGTTTGTGAATGCACAAAAACTCACGGAATGGAAAAATCGAAATAAAAACACTGATATTGTATTTGTCGTATGAAAAAGTTTGAAAAATGGCTTGACAATGCCCCCTAGAAATAAAAAAATAAGGAAAAATACCACTGTTTCACTTACATGCACAATATTTGGTATGCTCATGTAAAATGATAAGATCTTAAAAAATGCAAACTTGGACTTAGAAATCAAACCAACAGGAAATCTGCCATTTTGATTAGAAATTTTAATTTTTGGTTGTTGTTTTTTAACCATTTCCAGTGGTGGGACCTTTACAAATGACTCCATAGGACTTTATCTGGTCCTCTCTAAATTTATACTGTGTGCAGTATAACCGGCTGGCAATGTTAGATTGCAATGCTTTTGAGTTTTTTCCCCCCAACTGTATGGGCACAGTTTGCAAGAGAATTTGATTGTTTACCCATGTTTCAAACTTAATTCGCCATGAAACATGAAACTGTTATAGCTCCTTCCCACAAAGTTGATTTGGGATTTTTTTTTCAAACTAAACATGTTTACAGGTGCAGCACGAGGTCCAGAGGAGGTGGAGGAGGCTGACCCAACACCCACTCAGTCAGCCCAGGCAGCATCATGGCTCCATCAACCAGACCAGGTCTCCTAACTCTCAAGGGCCCTGCTGCCTTGCTCTCCAGGTGGCTTGACAGCAGGCAGACTCCCTTTGGACACTGTGGACATGTGACTGAAGGCCCTTTGACTCCTAGACCCAAACAATATTCTTGACTTTCAGAGTGCATTTGCAGCATAAAAGCAATGACTGATATGTACGTATGCAAGACAAGCTTATTCTAAAGTAACCGATGCAAAATAAATGAATGCTTATTAAAACTGTATTGTTCCTATATGTGGTAAATAATGCCATATTTACAAGTAGGGACACCACAGGGAGTTGAATCCAATTCCAGGCGTAACCTCCAGTTACCGTTACCTCTGTGTAGCCCACCCAGCTTGTTTGTCCTGAAGTAATTCCCCTCATCCTCTCTTACACAGCATAAGCGATAATTACTACTAGCACTTGCTCTTCAAATCAATACGAATCCTTGGGGGCGTCCTGTGGATTGTCTACGCTTGGATGTATGTCAGCAAATACAAATCTGGAAACTTAATGTCATGGAATATTATGTTTTACCACCGTGGAAAAGTTGATTTTTGTGTTCAGTATATTCTACTGCCTACTTTTTAAAAAATTATTGAATGTTATTTATTCTTCATGGCACTGTATTTCATAGAATAACCAAATAAAATAAATTAAGGAATGTGGATTATTGCAATAGCCAACCGTGTAGAATTAATTAATGAATTATTTTTGAATTAATTTTTCAAATCTATACTACATAACGGGACATGCTGGAATTCAAAGTGCTCTCGATACCCCTGCCAGTGACTGGGTCATTCTCTGAAACACCTGTTTACACATGAAAAATAAACAGAGAAACCTGTGTCAAAGCTTAAAGGTAAACGCTGAATTTAACTTTAAATTAGTGTTCAGCTTTGTGGTTTGATACAACATAAACAGATATTACAAGAGATTTTTCTCAGAGCCACATTTATTCTAATATGCAGGTAACTGGAAAGAAAGTTTCCAAAACTTCTGCAGGGCTGGAGATTATTTTGTATCTTGTCAATGAGTTTAGGGGAGGAAAGAATTCGCTGAGTCATAGTTTGTATTTCTGGTCTTCAACAAATGTTTGGTTTTATTTGCTGAAATTCCAGTTTACAGCTCCACCATGATAATCGTAACCATTATAACTTGACTCCAGATGGTCAAATCTTCATGAAACCTTTAACACATCGTGCCAGCTGATGTTAGCATATTTTCTCTAATGTATAGGTTTGAAAAATGCCTTGGTGGCTCCCTGGAGATGATCAAAAATGCTCCGCATGTGAAGGCTTTACCTAGCGACACAAAAACCATCAGGCACATGCTGCTAATAACACAAAAACTGCAAAACTGCTACTACTTGAAGTAGTACTGTCAACACTTGAGAATATTGAGGTCATTTCACAGTGTTTGAGACAGAGATGGAAGCATCCTGACTTACTTTCAACAGTGGTACAGGTGAATGTCCAAAAACACAGAATTACCAATTCTCAGATCTCTTACTTGGTAAAAGCCTAAATCCTCTAAGCTTTTTGTAAAAATGTGAAACTGCAAACCAAATGACATCATCAGGTTTTGAGGAAACTTCTCCCAAGAGCAAAGAAATTTGGTTTTGTTCACAAACTGTAGAACCTAAAATAATTTTGTCAAAAAGGCAGCATCCCTCCTTCTGGGACCTTACCGGTCGCCTGATCTGTGTGTTTACAGTTAAGGTTTCATGTTTCCACCACAAGCTACTGGATCAGGATTGGCCTCCAAATATAGTTGTGCCACAAAAATCATGTTCTCACATAGACACGTTTGACTATAGTTTCCCCTCAGAAGGAGACTGGGAAAAAGACTTCTGGTGTCGAACGCACACATAAACATCCTCCTGCTCAATCAAGTTACAAAGTGTTTGTCGCCGGCCAAGTTGTCTTTCCAGAGCAATTATTAAGGTATGAGATACCCATTAAAAGATTGAATATTAATGACCACAGCTGTTTTTTGTTTTTTTTTCTAATTTTCAAAATATAATTCCTCCCTGCTAAAATACAACAAGAATATTTGGGAAGCTTATAAAATGTTCAGAGTGGAATAAAGAGAGGGTACAAATTTATTACTTTTTAAACTTTTATTATGAACAATTTTGCCAAACACAAACTGAATACACTGTACAATGCAGACCAAAAAAAAAAAAAAAAAATTAAAATTCTCATTCCACATAAGTAGAAGCTAAAATATGCTTGTGACATTTACTAAGACAAATTCAAAAGGCCAGGGAGTGACTTCCCTATGCTGAAAGAAATAACATTCCAAACAGATCTGAACTTCCAAGAAGATGTTCATGTAGTTTCTTATTTCTCTCCTTCTCAATCTATTTATTCCAAATATGTACACTGTTTTTCTTTCAAGTGGTGCGCTGTAGTCAATTCAAGACATCCAGGAGACACTAAAATAACAATAAAAAGCCCAAAATTAACTTTAGCATGCACAGTTGCATTTTCATACTTCTGTGGACTTTTCACAGTTCCCCACTTAGTTCACTTGGTTTTGGACACAGAGGTATGCGGTCTAAGAGTTATTTCCTGTGCAAAAATTAAGTGTTTAAAATTTTTTTTTTTTTTTTTAAGTTTAAAATGTCAACTTCTGTTTCTTATAAATATTCTAAGAGCAGGCTTCGTCATCACCCCCAGAAGTCGTAATTTCATTGATACACCAGCAGAGGGTGGTATTATGCTTACAAAATGACCAACCGTCACAAGAAGAATTTGTTCAGGTTTCCTTAGAAAAAATCCTTTTACAACATGTGCCAGAATAACGTTCTCTAAGTCCTTATCATTTTAATCTCACACTTCATGAAGCCTTTTGCACGGGGTCATACCAGCGTTCCTCTTCAAAATGCTAAAAGTTACCTCATGATACATTTTTAAACATAAAATGGTGGAAATGGAACGTTTGCTAACTAAGCAGCAAGGAGGCTAATAACTCCAATTCCTTGTGAGGTAGACACAGAGGTCACTGGGGGGTCAGATGACAATGCTGGTGCCACTGCGAGAACTCTTGTCCTGAGAGAGACACACTAGCTTTAGATTCACTTCACTAGCAGTCAGCAAAACTTTAAATGATGATGATGTGTACGTGTGTGTGTGTGTGTGTGTGTGTGTGTGTGTGTGTGTGTGCGCGTGTCCGTCTCTGTTTGAATGTAAGTGCGTTGCAGTGTGTACTTGTATCAGCTAAAGTAGAGACTGTCTTACAGTGTAGCGGTCGTTTCTCCTTGCTCCAGGTTTGTATCCAGGCTCATACTCCGAGTAGTTGGGGGGCTTATCGACCCACCCTCCAGCTCCTCCTCGCCTTCCTCCGCCCCTCTGACTGCCCTCATCATCAGAGCCCCAGGATCCTCTTGATCTGCGTGATGCTGGGGGAGAGTAGTTTCCTCTAGACCTGCTATCAAACAGATCATCCCTGGAATGGGATCGAGGACGGTCCATGCCTCCTCGGACCCCACTGCGCCCCCGCCCGTCCAGAGAATCCTCGCTGTAGCTCCTGGGTATACCTCTAGACCGGGTAGGTGAGGGGTATCGTCTACCACCTGCTCCTCGCTCTTCATGACGTCCAAAACCACTACGGCTGCTTTCACTAGAGCTCGGGGGGCGAGTCTTAGGTGCAGGGGGCGGCATTCTGCCTGACTGTGGCTCTCTTATTGGTGGAAGTGTGATTATGCGACGCTCTGTTGGGCCATCGTTGAGGGCAGAGATCATGCTAGGGGGGCCGGGGGAAAACGGGACAGAGATGGGCATGTGCTGCTGGGGTGGAGGGGCCATCTGCTGCATGTGTGGGGGTGGAGGTGGCTGGGACTGTAGGAAGAGAGACAGCAAAAAAAAAAAAAACAATGCAGAAAATACACATTTTAAGAAATTGTCAAATATTAAAGGAACACCTAATTCCTTTTCCAGAATTGAAACAATTGTCCATCAATTTTAGAGCCAGACAAGCAGATAGATAAACCCTTCTCTCCTCCAGAGCCCCACCGGACATCGAGATGAATGCTAGCAGTGGGACAGTGAAGGTCGTCAAAAACGCTTTTCTTCACAAAGTCTCTGCATTAATAGAACTAGAGCTAAGCTACATATTTGCTGTGCAAAAACTGTTGGAAATGACACACTGTATTGTGGACAAAATACTTGACTTTGTCAGAGAGGACAGGGAGGCTTGCCCAAGATCCTGAACCTGACCTATAAAACCAGAAAATAAAAAGAGAGCAAAATGTAGAATCTGGCTGAGGCCGTCAAAGTCATCCCACGCATTTATCAGATTGAATAACAACATCTTGTAATTTTCGAGTTTATTTACAGTGAATTTTAAGCAAAACTCTACTTTCATTAACGCGTGTACAGACAGTTTTGGATCAAAGTGTATATGATTCGTTATAAGATGCTTTCCCTGCTGCCCGACAGCCAGCGTCGATGCAGCCAGAGTGCCTTGGATGTATTATGTATCTGATCACAAAACCTGTAACAATAAACCTAAGTATGATCCAAAAGGGTGACCACTCCCCCTCAAAGCCACCATATTGGTCATTAGCAACAAGTTACTGTATATACAGCTGGCAATGTCAGTGGAGAGAAATACTGGGCAGTGACGTACCTGTAGCAGAGGACTGTTGGCGTCCATCCCCCTCACCTGGCTCTCCAGGTAGTCAAGCATCTGGTTGGTGCTGGCAGGGGTGTGGTTCCCATGGCCACTGGGAGGAGGCATGCTGTATGCCGAGGACTGCGGAGGAGGGAGGGGCATAGGTTTCATGGGGATGCTCTTCCCTGACGCAGATCCTAGAGGGACAAAAAAGTGAAGGGATTTAAGTTGTGCTAGGATCTTTAAGAGCATAGACCGGCTGTGGGAGGAGTTGCAAGTCCTCAGTTGAAGAGACCTGGCTGCTCTGAGTGTTTCACGTAAACAAACTTCCTCTATAGAGGACAAAAAAAGAAAGAGTTGGAACTATTTGTGGATAAATAGCTACACACAACAGTACTGTTGTTGTGTGTACCTGCATAAAGCAGCGGATTCATCTGGGAGGAGGAAACATGGCTCATTGGTCCATATACTGGCTGTCCTCCCATCCAGGGAGCCATGGCCCTCTGAGCCTCCTTCATCATGCGATGCTGCATTACCGCTGAAAGATATGAGAAGAGAAAATCATTTCATTACATGTTCTCCACACATGCGGTCCTCTCTGGCATCTACTGTACAGTACAGTTCAGGGGGAGACGTGGGTCCAGACGGACCTTTTCTAGTCAGAACAGACTTTTATGTCATTAAACCCGTGACTCATTTACCCTTTTTAGAACTCCTTGTCTGTGTTGTTAGCTTTTACATTGCAGCTGTGTTCTCAGCTGCAAGAAAGGAGCAAATTCTCATCCTCTATTGTGTGACGTCCATGTTGACTTGCAGTGTAGTTCATCTTCTCTGTCATTCGGGTATTTCAGACTACATAGCCTACAAGTGTTCTGCTTTCCACACCCTCCCTGATGTGTACCTTTCTCAGGACAGCAGCATCGCTGTGGACAGCAGGGGCAGCGGACATAGCAGCAGCAGATCTGAGGACAGCACTGGCAGCAGCAGACACAGAGGAGGATGATCAGGAGAAGCGCCCCGAGCACGATTAACAACACCGTCAACCAGTCTGAGAGAGGAGACACGTTTCAGGACACGTCCACAACGGCAACTGACAAGCCTTCCTTGCACATGTAGGCGTCACCACATTAGGTTCTTACGGTAGACGATGAGTTTGACCTCTTTATCCGGGTCTCCCGACGTATCTCCGGCAGCATCGACTGAACAGAAATACACCCCGTTGTCCCACCACATCACCTCACTGATCACCAGGTCTGCCTCTGCAAACACACGCGTGCAGGTAAATACAGGTGATGGTAGAGGGAGTAAAACTTGTCTCCTATGTTTACAGCATCCGCAGACAGGAACTTCATTCAAGTTTGTCCGAAGCAGAACATGTATCTTCTTTCTTTACTGTCAGTCGGTTTTCATCTCACAGAACCGATTCAAAATAGTACAGGTGACAGGAAAGGAAACAGAAAAGGCTGTGTCATTATTTGTCAGACACTCACACAGCCTGATTAGTTTCACATCTAAAAACCCCAGCATCCGTCTATGTCTCAATACCTGTCTTTTTCATCTGTCAAATGTAAAAAAAAAGTCATAATTTCCTAAAGGTCAAGGTGAAATCATTTCTTGGGTCTAAAATAGTTTCTAGTCATTCAATATATTTATACACCCTACAGTGAAGGACAGCAAGAAAACCCTGAATGTTAACAACTTAGTAGCTAAAATCAGCGATAAATCATCAAAAGGTCTCATGCTGATGAAGCATCATCATCTCATCCTGTATTGACTGCATAAATCAGTGTTTGATTTGAACAAACTAACTGTTTTGGACAGTAATCTTGCGTTCGCGGTATTCTGGACCCAGTATGGGTTCGCTGGTTCCCCTCTTCTGGACCACCGTGCGCACAGTCCGCTGCCGATCTGGACAGTCATTAGAAGGATCTTGGCCGAGCTGGAGAGCAGACTGGTACGCTGCAAAACAGAGATAAAGTTGGCGTGAAAACAATAAACTGACATCCATATGTAGTCTCATGGTATATACCCACAACCCCACTGGTGGCTGCTTTGATGGAGATAAATAGAAAACTCGTCTGGATATAAAATAAATAGTGTGTGTGTGTGTGTGTGTTGTTTCTTACCAGTGGAGTAGTACTCCAGAACAGGGTCCTTACAGAAGGATTTGTACCTCCAGGTGAGCAGGACATCTTGGGGGTTTGCAGAAGTGGAGTAGTCACAGCGGAGAATCACAGAGGCGAACAGAGTTGTGCTGCGCTCCTGCTGAGGAACAGTCACCTGGACACACACCAACACTGTGGAGGGACAGAAAACACACGGTTTCATACAGTAGCTAGTGTGTCAATGAATGCTTGTGATAAATAGCGTTAGTGAGCGTGCCAAATAAAGATGCAATTTAAAGGAAACACAAGAGTGTGAGATGAAAGCGTGTGTGTGTGTGTGTGTGTGTGTGTGTGTGTGTGTGTGTGTGTGTGTGTGTGTGTGTGTGTGTTTCATTCAGGCCAAAGAGGCAGAACAGGAAAAACTGGTGACACAAACAAAGGCAGAGGAAATGGTTGCAGCTACTGTGAAACTCCTCATCAGACATTCAGGAGGTGGAATGGAACCTGCTCAAGGCCCAAAATGTGGTCAGAGACCCTGTAAATAGACCCTCCTGTCGGAATAAACGGATAAATAAGACCGTAATCATCCTGTGATAAGAGGAACTGGCACCTAAGATACTTCAGTACTGTAAAACAGTATTTGTTTTTTCATTCTACTCATTTCAACTACTGCAGTTTCATGTCTCCATTGCAATGTGTTCGTTTACCAGCTTTCACTCAAGTGAGCACGACTTCCGTCAAACCAACACCACGCCACAATGGAAAGACATTAGAAATACCTTTTAGTAGCGACGACAGGACGATCGCGGCAGGTAAAGTCCGCATCATGCCGATCATCAGTCACTCCCACACCGACAGAAACCTTCAGCTCCGGATTCAAAAATGAGAAGGAAAACACTACAAAGTTAAAAAAAAAAAAAAAAAAAGAAAGAGGGAGATTCAATACCGACATCAATCCCGATCTTAACCGCAGATATTCATGGTCCTTTCCGCGAGCGTGTGCGTGATGATCTCTGTCCCTGATGCCTGCCTGAAACTGCGGTCACTTTTGGCCACACCCCGAAACAGGTGAAACCCGGTGTGACGTCGACAGGTAAACAAAAACCTTCAAACTCAGATTCATCAATTCTTAATTCATACAAATGAATTGATTGATCATCTGATGTGGCTCTTGACTCGAGGGTTCGAAAATGGAATTGTGACATGTTTGATTACCAATTTTGGGCTAAAGAGAAAAAAAAAACTGCCTTTCTGACTGCTAAATGAATTGCAGAATAAGAAATGTTTCAAAAGAGCTTTATCTTACTATCCTGTAAATAAAAAGATGGAGTATAAACATGTAAAACAGCAAAATACACTTGTCTTTTTATGACAATGGCAACATGCTAATGGACCATGACATGTTTGTTATTCAGACTGATCTGTGGAGCAACACTGCAGAAGCCCTGAGGCTGCAGATATGAGCCAAACCTCCACTGAGAACGTGAATTACACTCAGTATCACATACAAACACTCATTTGATGACGTAGCTGGTTGATATTTGAAGTATTTTTAAGTCATATTTCAAATTTGTTATACACTCTGGACTGCAGTTGACAGTTTTTAGAAGTAAAAACAAAAGAAAACAGATCAGTAACTGATGAATATTCTGCTTATTCCAACAATGTCCTGACACACTTTCCCTATTTTTAGCTCAAACACACACTGTTGCGCATCAAACTAGAGATTTTGAAATACCTTAAAGTTAAAATTAAATTTACATGAAATGTAAAGTAATCAGCCATGACTGCTTAGTTATTCTAAGACCAATTTAAAAATAAATTGCAGTGGCCAGTGCATCTGGAAGTATTTTTCTTCACTTAGCATCCTTGTGTACTTGTCTCACACACACACACACACACACACACACACACACACACACACACACACACACACACACACACACACACACACACACAATGTTATAGAGAAATAAGAAAGATAGTTATCAGATGATGTTTGTGAACAGGATCAATGTTCATCTGCTCAACAGTGAAAACGAGAGCCACTAGATGTCAGTCTCAACTAGGTTCATCATCACCCATGTGTTCTGAATTTCACCCTTGAACGCACTTTGAGCTCCACACCTGAGGAGACTTATCCCCTGGAATGAAGAAGGTTCTTGAATGTGACGTCCTGAGGAACCTGGAGTCCTTCAAGCTGTTTTCCCTGCAAACACACCCACTCTGCACCCACAGCCTTTTTGTGGGAATCTCCTGCCAACCATCTGTGTGTTTCCTGGTTCTCTGCTGCATCCTCCTCCTCTGATGTCAGCGTTGTCACGAACACACTGGGAAGCATCAAATACATCACTACTTTACCTCAGCATCTGTACTTTCTTTGATTACTCAGCAGTGGGTGAACCATTTACTTTTATCTGATTGTATTGGCAACGTAAGAAATGAGATACACCATCATCTCAGACCAGACAATAGGAACCTTCCCACAATATCGACACGAGTGACATGCAGGTTCTGCAGGTCTTCAAGGAAATGTTTTAATAGATGTTACTTATATAAATGATGTTCCTCTACGGTCAAATGTTTGCCAAGACAAACCTTTTTAACTGTAACATTGAATGTTTTCATGAACAAACATTCTATAATTTTATGATATAAGTTTCCTTTATGACTCATATGTCACAACTCAGGTCTCAAACTGTTGAGTCAGAGTTACAGGAGTATTTTGTCCTAAGGTTCTAGCAATGTACAAGTGTTATTTTTTATTTTCAAAACTCTTAAAAGCTGCTAGCTTGCTTTGAAATGATAATATTCTGGAAACATAAACAAAACTTGCTGCTGGAAATGTTTTAAGAACAGTCAAGCGCGGGCGACGTGACATGGTAATATTCTCAGAATGCTAGAAGCTGGTTCTGAAACAGTTTCAGGTTCTCTTAAGAGTTTTGATATCCAGCTTAGAAGGAAATCGTCATTTTACTTTTTTTTGTACTTGAATACATTTAACAAATTTTAACTCGTCAATTCTGCGATGAGAAACTTGTACGTTTATTTCCTGTAAATGTTCAGTAGTTTGACTCGTCAACTTGCGTGACTGGTTTCACACACTTTTTTTAATGTGTATGATGACATCATAGCTCCCTGCTGATACCTCTGTGAAGGAGTGAAGGAGTTGCTCAACGGCATTCCTCAAATGCTCAGAGGTGTGGGCAGTCTCCCGTCTCACTCTCGCACACACCCACACCAATGGTGGAGGAAGTTTTCAAATGATGCACATCTCACTGGCAGCACCAACTGGTAGAAAGCAACTGTGATCAAGTATTTTGACCCACGCGCTGTACACTATTGAGGTATCTGTACTTTCCTGGACTGTACGTATTTTCGGGGATTTTGTACTTTTACTACACGACACTTCAACATAAACTTTTGTGCTCTTTATCAGAACCATTACTCATGAGTAACTTTGATGAAGATGAAATACTTCACATCTGAAGCATGAAAACTTCATGAGTTTGAGGATTGAATGGCCCAAGCACCGGAATACACAAATACCATTGTGCAGAATGTATACTTTTACATTTGATACATAAGTAAACTAAATATGAAATGCTTATCAACTTTCACATCACTAGAAATTTGAACGGAGTCTTTAACGTCCATCAAAGTACTATTCTATCTAGATATTTCTTTTATGTAAGTAAAGCAACTGTCAGTATATCAGTACCATGATGTGCTTTAAAGGTGCAACGTGTGATCATTGTTTTTCTCACCCTTCAGTCACCCACTGGGGGCAGCACAGTGCAGCGTAACATCAATAATGAGTGATGGCAGCGCAAGAATACGCCACGGTGAATCTGTACAGCCAGTTTTCTTTCTTCTCTCTACCCCGATTATTTGCTGAGACGATGCAAGCACTCTTCATGTTTGAGTCACGGCACACGTCCATCATGAACAGCTGTTGAACCGTACTCTTTCTGTACATGGCAGAATAAGTGCAGTTGAGCTGGTGTGTGAGTAGTGACACAGCCATGGAGTGAAGACTGGCTGTGTGTGAACGCAACAATGAACAAAGACATGAGTCATACTCAACTACGCATTGTCTCCCTCTTCAGAAAAGTAAAGCGTCATCTCTTTCTCTCTCTCTTTTACACACGGACACACTAGAGAAGTGAATACTGAAACAGTGTTAAAACAAAATCGGAAAAAAGAAATATATCTAAAAATATAAAATCACAATGCTAGTGTGCGTTTTGCACATGTGGGTGCTAAGTTAAGAGTTGAAGCTGTTGCTTTTGCTGTTGAGTCTGCAGTGATAAAAAAGGCAGCCAGCAAATCAAGGACACTTTATCTCATATACACCATATATGGACAAACACTACTGTCAAACTACTACAGTATCACAAGTCACACGTACAAGGTTACAAATATCAGCTCAATACCTTCATTGTTTACAAAAATATACAGCCAGGTAAACACAAACACGTTTCAAAAGAGGATGACCGCATCTCCGCTGCACTTACATACGGGGTAGTGACAATATTATGTTGCTGTTAGTAAGGAAATAGTTCATCAACACAGCCAATGTTGCAGCAAGTGTGAGTTTAAGTTTAGTCAGTGCTGAGTCAGCAGTATTATTTTGTCAGCACAGCTTCAATAAATGTATCTACCCTTTAGTGTCTGGGACTTTGGGTACCTGGGCCCAGATAAATGGCCTCTTCAGTCCTCATTTCATGATGCTTTAAATTAAAATGTAATCAAACAGCATTGAAACAAGGGCAGCTGAACAAGAGCAACAGCAAAAACACAATATTAACAAACGATCACCTTTTATATTGAACATTTAGTAAACAGTTGCTTATTTACACGTGGCAGCACACACGCTCACTTTGGAGTAACGGCTGTGTCCAACTCTGCTTTGGTTGGGTCTCCCAAATAATCCTGGCTCCTTCATGGATGCTCCACTATGTCCACTTGTTTACTGCTGGATAGAAGGTACTCCAGAAGGAAACGGGTATTTAGTGTGGATACTCTTGAAGTGTTAACAAAGTAGTATACTGTATAGTAGGTGATAGTGAAGTAAGGTTCAAGTGTTAAATGTTAGTGATGTTTTGGATGACATGTTTACCTGATATTTCCACCCCCCTGGTGATACTTTTAATTAACATTTAATTTTCTTTGGAAGGCTTTAGCTCTCCTATGACCGTCACTGAGACAGCACCGGTGTCCTCATATACCTCCTGCTCTCATCACACCGAGATGAATGCGCTCATTGTTGGAGGCGTACAGCCTTCTTCTTGGCTTTCGAGGGGATACTAACCGGGTCCCACTGGGCGAGACGGTCCAGGTCGTACATTAGTTCAGTGTTAGCCCAGCTGATGCGTATATGTGGCAGCCAGTGACAGAAACCGAGTAGTGATGACATCATCATTAGACAGCATCGCAGGCAGGAACCCCAGCAGGAGTCTACATAGTTGAGGTGTGAGTGTCATCCATTGCTCCATTCATCAGTACTCATTCTCATTCATTGGGTTTCACAGACAGTTGCTCCTTGCCTACTTTTAATACTCCAAACTCAATTTTATTGTCTTTCACCAGTTCGTTAATACGCTCAGACTGCTCCATCTCCATGGCTCCCAGGCCATCAGACGATGAGGGAATCCCGGCTGAGGAGAGTGTTCTGCTGAGGATAAGAACAGCACAAGGACATCTGTAGTGAGTTGGCATGATAATAACTTTAACACTGGCGTTACCAGATAGTGGACATTAACCACACAGGGTTATTGTAGTGAAGCAAACCAGGGACAAACTACATTTCAACTTCATTCAAACTATTCAAGGCTGTAAATCTGGTCTAGTCAATCAATGTTTATCAAACGAGATGTTTTTTTTTTATGTTGAATGCCGTTTGGCCCCAGGTTCGGCAGTGAGGAGAGTGGAGTTATGGTGTTATTGCAGGGTAGTTGGATACAGAACAGAGTATTCTACCTAGCTCTCATTCTGGTAGCATCTGAACCTGACCTGTCGAGGGTAAACAACAAGACTTAGGCCTACAAACATTTTAAACATAAAGGCAGAGTTTCTCAACCTCAGGGCTGGGTCCCCTATTTCCGGTTTTAATCAATACTATAATCATATGATACATTTGTAATACAAAGCAGGTTTGAAATAAGTTTTCTGTTTAATCCACTTGGAGCCCTCCCCCTTCCCTCAATGCTCCTGAAAACAGATCACTCAAATATGCCCTAATCTGAATCACATGATTAACATAACTCTTTGTGTAGGAGTTTGGGACCTAAACCTGAGGTTGACTGGTAAGAGAGGCTGAGAGAAACCTGCTGAACAAAGTCAAACACATGCTTGCTGTTCGAGCTCTCATGGTACCATCCTGTTGTTTTATTGGTAGGAGAAGTGGTTACCTTATCAACCATCCACAACCCCCCCCCCCCCCCCCACACACACACACATACACATCATAGATGCAAGGTGTGCTGCATTACTATGGCAACCAGCTACAGTATATTCACAATGTAACAGTGTTCAACATGTGGTGCTTTGGTGTTTATTGTATATTTCTTCTGTTCAGAAAGGAGATGAAACAAGTAATGCACTCTAATGCAATGCTAACAGTGAGGCTACCATTAGCATCAGGCTCTCAGCAGGATTACCTTTTTAGGTTTTTATTCACAAAATTTGGCAGAGCAGTGCAACATGGGCAAAGGACATACCAAGTACATTTTTGGGAAGATGCTTGATTTGATAACCTTTTTAATGACTTTTAAAATTAATGTTATCATATGAATACCACTTTCTTTGCACATACCATGCAAATGATGAGCTGCCCTGTACTGGAGATGCACAACGACTTACGCTTAGCAGACATTATATGTTTGCACCATCTTGAACAGAATATCAATCAATCCAGCTTGAAGTCTCGTGTATATCAAATATTACAATGTATCTGTAAGGAATTATTTTGTATTCGGTTGATGTTTTTATGCAGTTTTGTCCAGAAAGTGTAGAAGCATTTTTTTAATCTTTACATGAGGCATGTTGAGTGATGAGCCTGGCTTCGCTGGAACCCTCAAAAATGTAAACAGGATCAAGTGGAAATATACAGTATCACGGGGGTTAAATACTGTATAGTTAGCCTGGTATAAATCACTTAGACCCAAAGGGGGTTAATAAAACAGAAAGTTGCAACATAATCTCGCTGCTATTGGTCTGCTTGTTAGCATCAGTAGCATCCAATCGGACAATACATTGAAAGGGTAACTCACCACTTTGCGGGACTTGTCTCTGGGCTCTTCCTGGCGAATGTGCTGGGACATTGCAGCGGGTTGAGAAGAGCGAGTGTGTGCTGGGGGTGGCCGTGGTGATGGTCGGTCAGTTCTGCTTCGTTCAGTATTTGAGTAAGGCGGCAGAGAATCTGTTTCAGGTCTGTTACTAGGTGAGCGGCTGCAGTGCCGGCTAGATTCCCCGCTGCTCTTTTTCGAGCTGCCCTTTGAGGGTGTGTCTGAATCTTCCTCTCCCCGCGGCCCACCCTTCCCCTGGCTCACAACTCTCAATGTAGCCTTACGCTCCAACAGACTGTTCAGGAATGTACCATCATAGTCCTTCTCTTGAGAAGAAGTTGATGGTGGACTGACTCTGGGAGGAGGCGGAACAGGGCGCTCACAGTCCCAGGTGCCCCTCCTCTTTTTGGGGGAAGGAAGTGGGCTAATGTTATGTCTATTTTTCTTGTTTCGTCTGGGATGGTCTTCACAGTCACTGTTTTCTCCAAGGTCATTTTGATCATTGTAATAATGCTGCGGTGGACCATCCCGGTGGGACGGATATCGACTGAACTCCAGAAGCTCCATATCATAGTCTTCATCGACCCTTTTATCCGCCCCTCTGCCTCCTCGCTGTTTGTAGGAGGCAGCAAACTCCTCCAGCTCATCAAGTGAGCCAGTGCGTCCTGCGGTACGGTACGTCTTTCTTTGCAGATGTTCTGAGCGAGGGTTCCACCTGAAAGATATAAAGTGAGCCAAGAGAGGGGACACAAGAGTAGAGACATCAAGGTGGGTACAGTGTTTGTATGTGTAATGTATACACAGAATCTGCATCCATGAGTATCTACCTGTTTGGGTTTTCTTCCCTCTGTTGCCGCTGATTACGGCAATGCCTGCGGGACTGAGAAGAGGATGGGGGATCGTCACTGTAACGGCCTGATGGTGGGGGCTCGTCCAAGCAGCGACGGGGCTCTGAATCAGTGTCATCACGATATCGCTGGGGTGAAGGAGGATTCTCACGGTAACGCTGTGGCTCTGGACTGCAGTTGTCACGGTAGTGTTTGGGTTCAGGCTGATGGTTGTCGTCAGGGATGGCTGGAAGAGCTTTCTTCTGAACATTGCGGAATGTTTGGCGAAAGCCAGTTTCTCCCTCGTGGAGGGAACTCAGCTCGGACAAGCTACAGGCTGGACAGGTCAAAGCCAATTCATGAATGAATGAATTAATGCCTGATTAAACAGGGTCAAGAGACAAAAACAGAAGGAAACTCCAAGAGTGCAGAGCCAGAGTCAAGATTTGATTACACAAAGTGTTGAGAGATGCTAAAACAAATGATTCTAGGTATGCACATGCACTACAATGAATATCTGGTAGTGAACTCAACAGGCAGAGATTGAATGTAGAGAGGCAGGCTGAGACAAGCTAAAACAGAAAGAAAGACAGTAACGATCATATAAATAGAACAGCATGCAGTGTCTAAGGACTGCACCAGCATGCTTCAGAGGATCTTGAAGGCATTTGGAGGGTAAAGCCACAGGACGGGTTCATGAAGCTTACACTGGTGGCTGATGGACCTGGCAGGGTTGAAGTGAGCCAGTTGGTTCTCTACATATTGTAGCACCCTGAGAGAGTCCTGATCCTGAGGTGAAGGCAAGCGGTAGGGAAGCCCTACAGGATGCACTGGTACTGGAGATAAACACTTCTCATCAGGATCGGGGAACTTCTCTTTGTTTGTGTTCATTTGTTGTGGTTTAAAGACTTCTTTGCTATCTTTGCACATTTGCTATTTAAGTCTTCTGTCTTGTTATTATTATATCTAACCAAAATACAAAATACCAGCATAAAAACTGTTGCATGATATTATCTGTTTTTATGTGACAAAGCACACTTTTTTAACACAGCAGTTGAGCTAAATATACAAAGGCAACATTTTATGATCAAAAAACATAAACCACTCTGATGGTATTTCATAAGGTGTATCATTTAAATTTTGAAAATACAGATTTGCCTTCTAAAAAAGAGTAAGATATCACCTGCTGTTAGTAAGCTCCCATCTGAAGGTGGAATGGATGACATCTTGTCCACCAAGGAAGGGGGAGCGATGGGGACCATGGCTGGGACACCAGAGACAAAGTATGGGGGGTAGGCAGGTGTTTGAGGGGTGGAGGTACCAGTCTTGATGCCCTTACCTGCCTCATACACTAAAATAGTGACACACAACCCATCAAAGACTGTGAAAACAGGCACTTCTATCTATCTATCTATCTATCTATCTATCTATCTATCTATCTATCTATCTATCTATCTATCTATCTATCTATCTATCTGCCCATCAATCGATGTGTGTGTGTTTATACTCACAGTGTCTGGGGCAGCAGCAAGTGTCAGGGCAGCACCAGCAGCTCACATAGCAGCAGCAGGAGTGAGGACAACACTGACACCAACACACCCCCACTAACAGTAGGAATAGCACGCTGCCCAGTGCTACAGCCGCCACAAACACCCACTCTGGAAGTACAGACATCACATAATGCAGCACTTAAATTAGTACCAACACACCGGAAATGTCTGACCCTACACAGAAACCATCAGAATTCATTACAACAGCAATTTTAAACAGTGTTCGTAAGGATAGGCTATCATCGACAGTTAAAATCCCTGCAGCAGAACTAGATATTGTCTTTTTTGATTCTGTGCATTAGTTGCTCAGACGTTCTGGTGTGTTACGCTACGCAAATGTAGCCTTGAGCTGACGACCAGCATGGTACAAGGCTCACCCCACACCCACACTTTTAATGTTCAACATCCCACTTAGAAGTTAAGTTTAGTTCTGTATCTGAAGGTGCACCTTTGAAAAACAGAGAGGGTACAAAGTGAACTGAAGTGTACACAAACCTTTAGCTACTACCTCTGAGTGTCTTGTAATCAACTGCAATCAATTCCGAGAAGTCGTAAAGCCACTAAACACTCCTTTTAAGACGCTGTCAATGAATGAGGTTTATACTTCAGTCATTAAGCTCTATTTTAGACTATTCAGTCTTGATTTGAAAATTACTCATGAGAAAATTGGACAATTATGGAAGCATACTTAAAAATGGCAAAATACACATTACAGTTACACAAGTAGCTTGCTTAAGTTGACGAACTAAAATGAGAAAAATAATGAAAATTCCATTATTACAGCTGAACACCAAGAAATACATATTTGAAAAAGATATAATGTATAATGTTCCTTGATATAAGGTATTTCCTGTTGAATCAGGATATTGAGAAAGTCACATCATCTATCTGAATCAATGTATCAACCAAATATCAAACGATCCAGGTGCAGATGTAACAAATATTTTCACACATTCTCTGTGGGTGACATTCTACAAAGAGTTAGCTTGTTGCAAACCATCAGTTTGACCTTTGCTTGTATGTAAATGTTCATATTATTTTACTTACTTCTGGTATAGACAGGCAATCTTAAACTGCTATTTTACCTCTTTTCACAACATTATTTGTGTACTGAAAAGTTGTACATATTATAATTACATCACTTTTGAAAGATTATTCCTAAAATTGGAAGAGAATGTTTAGTTTGTATTCATGCCTTTATAAAAATGTAACAGAATCAACTGCAGACACCTGTAACCAACCAAACCAGAATAATCAGAGCTTTGCTTCTATGAATCAATGAAGGATAGCATGCATATTATTTTCCTCCTTTCCAAATGAAATCTGAACCAGAAACAAGTAGATTTTGTTCTGGTAGTATAGACTGCTGAAGTAAAGAATACCTTGAGCAGATAAACTTAGATTTATCTATCTATGAGGACAAAGGCAAGGAGGCAGAGGAAGATAAGGAAACACTTAACAATGTAAATCCAAGGACAACATTCTCGCTCTGAACACACCAGCCCATACACACACAGGAAAACTGATTTTGCTACAGGAAGGAAAGGGACAGTTCATGCTGCTCTGCAAGATACCAACGATTTGGCTGTTACAACAAATGAGCTTGTAATGTGATCTCCTTTACAAACATTTACACCCCTGCACCCACAGACAGACAGACAGACAGACAGACAGACAGACAGACAGACAGACAGACAGACAGACAGACACACACACACACACACACACACAAACACACACACTGGGAAGGAGATATGGATAACCACAACATGAAAATTTACAACACTAAAACTAGAGATGAGCTTGCAGGAACCATTCTAGCAGAGTGAATCATACCAAGTCACTGTTGGGAGCTACTTTCATACCATCCATCACTTCTTTATCACTCCCCACAAACTCTGTGATGACTAAATGAGTGTTACAGGAATTTGAGGTGACATAAACAAACCTCCCTGCCTGATGATTACTGAGTTATTACAGGGTAGATGATGATGTGGGATGGCATGTTAACCACCAACATAAATAACTTTAATGACCATAATAGCTGTTTTCCAGCACAGTCCAAGTTAGTGGGAGCTGGGGAGCAGAGGCCAGCTCATTGTCGGACAGGAGGGGATCAGTGTGAGGGCTTGAAATGCATTCCAAAAAACAAAGCAAACACCTGTTGCATTTACTGATGAGAAAATACGTTTGACAGTGTAAGAGCAGTTAGCACAGAAAGGAACCATTGAACAGGGTGGAAAACTGAAAAAAAAGTTTGCAACTTATGTGTCAAACTTAGTCACATTTCCTCCAAATATCCTCTTCTAAATGGCAAATGTATTAAAAAATCCACCCCTGCTAGAACCTCCTACCACCATCCAAATGGTTCCTACACCTGTGTTAGAGCAGTAAGCAGAGTTTGTATTAGGGAAAAGAGCCAGGTGAGGGGGAGGACACACTATGCCCCTACCTGGCATAATCTTCAATTCAAACTCTGGCAGGAGATCTTCAGGCACACCTGAGAAACCTGGAGAGAGGCAGAGCACAGGTGACGAGGAGAGGAGAGGGAATGAGGTTGATACAACTTGGAATTACGGATCCAAAGAAAGTTATGTGAGCAGCAGCATGCTTGTAGAGGAAAAGAACTGAGCAACACAAAGAGAGCCACCGAGAGAGAATATGAGCAAAGTGAGGGAGGAGATGTTCAACAGCAGCATGCATGCACATTTATGGTCTCTCCATCAAAAACATGTTTGAATTCAAGACCTTGAAGGTGAGGCAGCTAAACAGAATTCATCCCTGTCACCATTAATTGTCCCAGCCTGAGGGGGACCGGGGCCAGCGCATGCCCCCATTGGTCCACTGTTCAAATTTGGCAACAACTTGCCACTACAGGTACCTTGTTAAAACAAACTGGAAATGTGGCATTTTTTGGCAGCAATCAGTCCTATTAACACCAAACTTGTCTCAGTGTGTTTAGTGTCCCATTGAGTATCACAATGTCACAAAAATGTAAAAATAATACAAACCTACCATTGTCACAGGGAGTTTGGACTACGTTTAACACTGCCCGCAGGTCTAGGCTACACTTGAGTTTTCCATCCATGACAAAGGAGTATTGTCAGGAAGCTAACATGGATGCTGCAAACAGGCAGGAGCTGTGAAAATCACAGGTGGGTTCTTCAGACACTGAAACTTTGTATCTTCACTGTCTGGACAAAGATGATGTCACTGACCATGAACAATAACTTGAGCACCATCAAATCTCAGTCACTCCATTAGATACATGATCCCATTTAATGATGGAAGTCTTAATGCCCTTAGTGTTTTATTTGTGGATTTAACCAGCAATTGCTTTAAGTTGTTTTCTCTCTTAAATTATGTCAGCAAGTTTTCTTACTGCTGCTGGTGTTGTATTCTATAATGCTACTTCTGAGAGGTTCTATACAAATAAACTTATTTAATTAAGTCCTGTGTCAGATTCACCAGTTCTACTAATAGTTTCTTTCTGGTTCTCTGTTTTTCCCCCAGTGACAAGTCAATAGGCCTTTTTCACTGCAGCCATTCAGCTCCACCCAACAACTTCTGCTCCAATGAAACACTGCCTGGCCATGGCTTCTGGTTGAAGTCCAACTAAGTGCAAGAAGTAATAAAAATTAATGATTATAAATAAGTCCTGACACAATATATATATATATAGCACACAAACACGCATACACACGTGTGTGTGTGTGTGTGTGTGTGTGTGTGTGTGTGTGTGTGTGTGTGCGTGTGCTTGACTATTTCAAGAATGAGAAGTCCTTGAAAGCTATTGCTATCTTTGGTATCTTGCCACTGTTTTGTCTCTTTGCACATTGCCAGTGGTGAGCTAACATCATTTAAAGGGTACAGGCGTGCCATCAGCTGGTTTGTGTGAGTATGAAAGCTGAAGCAGCGTGGAAAATGTAAAAGCCAGTCGATGAGAATGATACTGGTGTTTCACAGCCCCTAAAGTGATGGTGAACTGTAGGGAGGAGAGGAGGAGAATCAGAGAGCAGGCTTTACTATCCTGGCTTGCCCCCAACTCACAGTTCACATACCTCACTCAATGTCTTTCTGGAGGGCTAAATCTGTTCTTTGCTGGATTTAGAAACAAAAAAAAAAGAAGCGACTAAAAATACTTTGGGAGGCAGCTGAATCATCACATGAATTCAAACAAGAAGGTGCTGGAATTTGTGGTATTTGAATTTAAACACATCAAACAATAAATTTCTAAACTTTTGTCTGTTGGGTTTTTTTTCGTGCTCCCCTGCTCATGCATTTGATGGCAAGTCACTTGAGGAATTCCACCAACCCCTTGATTTGCCTGCAGGCTGGTGATTCACTGCGATTGACTTTCAAATATCTTTGCTTGTTTGACCATTTCTGGTGTTCCAGGCAGGTGGTATTCGTACACTGTAACATATTTACTGTTAGCATGAAAAATAATACTTAGTTGTCATATTTTGGCCCCAAGTAAACACTTTATCTTCACGTTAGTACAGGAGCCAGGACTCATGGGGAGCTAAAACCATTTTCTGCATAGTTACACACTTAGATGAAGCAGACTTACTGTCTGACGGTTGTCTGCCTCTGCCAACTAACCCAGTCGCAGGTTCCATCCATTTTGGCCAGACTCATATCACCTACTGTATGTACTGAAGTTTTTAAGAATTTGATAAAAGTATGAAATACGGTACATCAGGCAAATACTTAAGATAATGTCATGACTGTTGTAGCAGATTGATTCTATCATAATCAACCTGCTACTTCTCTCGCTGGCAAACATCTGCATCACTAAGTTTTACTTCTATGAGCAACAACACCCCCTCCAGGCATGTAAAGTGCCAGATAAATGATCATGATCATTTATCATCATATAACAGAGTAATCTGATCCTTGTTTATTTATTGTTTGTTCTCCCTGTTCTTTGTTAAATCATATATTCACCTGTGTATTTGATATAAAGCACTGTTTCACTATAAATAGTTCATATAAAGTGCTCACTTGAGTCACATTTTGCACAAATGGAAACACCGCAGCTACAACAATGTTAAGAGGAAAGAAGATTCTACTCATCCCTCTCTTATCAGCCCGAGTTCCAGTGGTCATCATCAGTTGAGTGTTTCACATGGTGTCATCCTCCATCTATTGTGTCACAGAGCTCTGCTGTCACTCCTCCACCACATCATTAAATCAACCCTGTCTTCTTTTCTCTGAAGCCATTTGCCCAAAAGACAAAAGAACCCCTGAACCATTCACGGTGGCCCCAACTGTTGTTATGGAAACACAAGTGCCTCTACACCAAAACCAGGAGATACAGCTTACTTGCAAGGCGCATATTTTGGGCCCCTCATCATAGATTAAGACAGCCAAGAGGAACTCATGCAGGTGAATTTTGTCATCTTTATGTATCTGTAGCTTAATCTTGTCCTCTCAAGATCAGAGACACATTCACACAGAGAAGCAGCTAAACTAAACAGATAACAGCTTTCCGTACTTGGAAACTATAAAAGCTCTTCATCCATTACATGCTGCTTTTGTGTGTGTGTCTTTATGCGCATACACATAAGTCTTTGAGTGCCAGACAAACAAAAGTTCAGCTGGACTGAATTGGAGCAGCAAGCCACGTAGCCTCTCAGCTGTTGCTATGGCAACATTTGTAACAGATAAGTACACAGTACTGTAAAGATACAACAAACTACAAATACTTTTATAATGTGGGGCACACACACACAGACACATACAGACAAACAGACACACCATAATTACTCTGCAGGGGCTGTGTTTAAAAACCTTGTGTTATACAGTATTAAAACATATATAATGGGTGGACACAGTTACTATGACTACAGATGAGGCCAGACAGCCAAAGAAGTGCCACTGCTTGTTATAAATCAGCTCATTAATGAGGTTGTATTGTTCTGTCAGTGATGAATAGGTCAGCTTCTGAATGCCATGTTATGCAACAGCAGCTCAGAAATAAATCCAATTTAAATTAGGAAATTTTGTGTCCCCAATTACTTTTACATGAGGGTTTGGTCAGACTTTAGTCAGGAATCTCAATTACAGTGATGCCTAAGTGTGAATGGTTTGTCAGTCTGCTATTGACCAACATAAGATGATAGGACGTCACTGGACTCAATACAACATTGTTTGGGTTGGTTAACTGTGTAAAAGTTCAAGATCAACAGGACAAAGGTCCACGATGATCTGCAAACCTGCCAGAGCCCCTCGCAGCTTGCATCAAAACTAGAGACCCATTCATGCATTTGCTAGTACTTGAAAAGCTTTATGTGAAAACAACTGAGGTACAACATAGATTATATTATGTTTCAAGCATGACCCGAATCCTTTGAATATACTTTCAGGTTCATGACTAAAATTATTTACAGGTGCCTGAGGAAGAATGGCATCTTACCCAGAACCAGCAGTTCCACAGAAGCTTCATTCGGTCCCTCTAGATCATCAGATATAACCACTTTACAGATGTAAACTCCACTGTCTCCCCAATGGACCTCTCCAATGCGCAGGTCTGCCTCTGTGAGAGAAAAAAAAGAAAGGTAAAAAACATCAACAACATTGTTTTAGTCTGCTGGGAATGTAAATGAATCATAAAAGAAAATGGGAGACATGAAGTGCAAAAGATATGAAGATAATTTTTTTTTCATCTACAACATTTTCTTCATTCCTATCATATAAATATTTTTTTCAAACTGTTCAAGATGGTTGCATATCAACAGACTTAACTGAAGCAGGTATGGGGCCACCCCGTCATTGCATCCATATGTGATTGTTGAATACAATCAAAGGCATCAAACTCTTCAAACAAGAAGTGTATTTTTTCCTGTCAAGAACTCACTAATAGGTGTCTGAAATAGAGACATTTTCCCTCCTGCATCACTTCTTTGTTTTGTGACTGATGAATGCCGAAAGAGGCAGCCATGAATATTTAGTTTGAGTGAAGGGACACTGACAGCTAGAACCAGCAAAACTGTCAAAAAACATCCTTTTAAAAGCTCTCAATAACATTGTCCTTTATAATCCATGTCTTCTTTATCCAGAAATAAACTAAATATCCAAACACTTAAAACACTTTCCACATTCTGGAGACACAAAGATGTTGTGCTGGAGGGAAATATGTCTTTGAGAGCTCAAGACACCCATTTGTGAATACTTGAGGAGGAAAAAATATACTTACTACTATCATTTTAACAGCTTCCTGATTTCAGGAAAAAAAAAAAAATTAATCTGTAGTTGCAAGGATTCCCTTCAAGTCAGTCACTAAAGCGTTGCTGAGGTTGCACACTCATGTTGGATCCATGTCAGGTTTTTCCACCACGTACTCACTGGCCCCAATTTTTCAATGAAACACTACAAAAACAAACAACATAAAACCATGTGACTGCTAGTAATTTTTCATATTTTCTAATTATAGAAGCATGATTACAACCAAATGCCACTTGGTGTGAGTGTTACTAAAACCATTCAGACTCTGGCTCTAGGATTTAATACACAATACAACGCTGCTCCCTCCATTGTAGGGAGGTCAGATGTATAAATACAGCAGACAGGAATTGGGTTGTATAATTCATTTCCTTTTCCTGCTTGCCAAGGAAGGGGGAGGAGAAACAGGCTGACCGGAATGCACCACTATGACCAGTCTTGACTTCAACGCCAGCATCATTCAGCATTTAAATGACACTTTATCTCAAATCAACTCAGTTTTCTGTCAAAGGTTTGTTGATAGGATAATAATAACACCCTCTACATGAAAGACACAGTGTGAATGAGTGTGCTTGTGTTAGAAGTTTGAGAAACAGAACACCTCCTCCATGCATGCTGGGCCCACTCATCCATACATAGGTATGGATGAGTGGGCGTCTCTCAAGGCAACATCGTCAAACCATTCCCTTTATTGTCTTTTCACATTACTGCAGTTTAGTTGCAAAGGGACAGAAAACCCTTACACAGAGAGAAGCAATGTGTGGTGAGAGTAAAAGTAAAAGCGAGACATTGAAGTACATCAGAGGGAAGGAATAAGAGGTCAGTTTGAATGAGAGGACAGCATGAAAACCATTTCTTTTGTCTATGTTCCTGGCTGGAGAAGAGAAGGTTGATTCTTCACACAGAGCTGGAGCTTCATAAATCTGAGACCTGCAAACAAGGCCACTAGTCTGTCTTCAACGGACACTCACACACATGCTTACACACTGATATTCATAGATAAAAGGAAGATGGGATGAACACAAATTCCTCTGTGTTATCTGCTCTAAGTAGCACAATATGTTGTGTTAGGACTGCATTTGTGATCATGACTTGTAAGCTGAGCGAACAGTCCGACTCTTCAATATATAGGAGCGTCTTATCAATGCCAAACACATTTCTCAATTGATTCATTAACTAGGTTAACAGTTTCCCAATTACTTTATGGTCTCACTCACGAATTTCAAGTCCTCTCCAATGCAGATGGATGTTCATTTTAAAATTATTGTTCCATTTAGAGTCAAATTAGTCTTGGTCACTAGAGGAACATGGTGGGTATAAGCTGGCTCTGCCATTCTCCTCCACTTCTGCTGTTTGCATGCTGCTTTTTTCAAAGTCCCTCTCGCTACAGGGGATAACAACAAACTCTGAGCTAGCATGCAAGTAGCAACCTACACTATGAAAATAGAAAGGACTGTAGAATAATCCAAGTCTGCTGGGCTATTTCACCAAATTAAGGGGTACAACAAATACGAATCTTAAAATAATTGTCAAAGTTATTTTTTGACAAAAAAATTGTTTTTTGCTTAAATCAACTCATGATGATGTTTTGTCTCCAGTTTATTGTGTTTTCTGAAAAAATAGACAAAATGACTTAGGTGATTGTTTTAAGAAGGCGTTGATAATTTTAAAAAATGTTCCCCGTATAGAACATGGTGGCCTGTTACTGTTGTTTTGCAAGTGCACCGTCACTGCATCCTGGCTGTCAGAATAGAGGCGTAGCAATGCTCCACGTGGAGAGAACTGAACGTTTACTTTATTTTAGGTGACAGACCAAAACAGATTTGGTTATGGGAAAGTGTGATGGTAAGTTTGTCATTATATTCAGACATTTTAAAGACAGTAAAGACAGTCACAGATGATTCAGTATTGATGCATTAAGTTCTTATTGATCAATAATGTGTGTGTGTGTGTGTGTGTGTGTGTGTGTGAGTGAGAGAGAGAGAGAGAGAGAGAGAGAGAGATATGTCACAGAGCAACAAAGTGATCATATCATGCTAGCTGCTTCACCACAGAGATATTTCTCCAAACTGACGTGCCAACTGCAGGCAGGTGAAGGTGAATTCGAGCTAAAGCTGGTGGCTAAGACTCATCTTCTAGCACTACAGTCAAGCGTCGGCCCAGATACGCAGCAGCTGTGTAAATTTAAAAGATTTCTGAGTGCTCCTTACTATTAATGATGGAGATGTCTCTGTTCTTGTAGTACTCTGACAGTGTGACTGAGGATCCAGAGATGGAAGCCACAGTTCGGACCGTCCGGCTGTTATCAGAGCAGTCGAGGTAGCCCGCTGTCATCCCGGTCTCGTACCCTCCTCCAGCTCCTCCTGTTCCTCCTGTCAACCCTCCTCCTCCCAGGCTTCCACTCAGGCTATCAGGGAAGCTGAATGAATCCCGTGTGCGATCACGACAGTATGACTTGTAGACCCATTGGACCACAGGTGTCTGGGTGGACACGCTGGTGTACTGACAAGGCAGAACCACCGACTGGAACAGCACAGCATACCTCTTATTCTCTCGTACAAACACATTGACTCCCGAGCAACAACGAGGGAGGACACCTGCAGGAGGGTGAGGAGATAATCAGGATAGATCAGTGAAATATGAACAAGTAAAGGCTACAATAACAAAAAACATTCAGAGTGTGTGAGAAGATCAGAGAATGCTGCAGCTACAAAGGTTTCATTAGTTTTCTTCAGTCTCAAACACACACACACACACACACACACACACACACACACACACACACACTCACAAAAACACAAACACACAAAAACACATACTCAAAAAACCCTACTGATATGCCAGTCCAAACATGTTCCAGTGATAACTGGGGATGTGTAATGAAGGGGATTTAGGGCCAGCAGACAGCATGACTCACACACTGAGTCTGAAAGACACCTGCTCTTGAGGAGGATAAGTTGAATATTTTCCATTTTCTGTTTAAAGGAATGGAATGAAGTCAACCATCAGGCGGTGTGAGGGGATCAAAAAAACAAAGCAGTGTTGAAATAGTTTGAGCTGCTTCTGCTCAGAAAAAGCCCAGTTGGCCCGATGTTATTTTGGAGCCTCTGAAGCTGTAGGACTCCGAGTCACATGATGACCAGGAGCTCCAGCTCACCAATTCAACAGCAACAGAGGAGACATATGAAGAAAAAAAAAACAACACACACACACATACACAATAATACACACCCAGAAACATCTGTGTGTGTGTGTGTGTGTGTGTGTGTGTGTGTGTGTGTGTGTTTGAAGCAGCAGGAGGTGTGATTGAACTGGACCAGTGTACAGAAATGAGGAAGAAGAGGTGAATCCCAAGTTGCTGTGGTTCCTTTTATTGACATTCAAACTGATGGAACGACTAATTTTTATTACTTAGTTAACTGTTACCATGAAGATAATTTAATAATGAAAATAATCAGAACTTCAGCCCCATACAAACAGAATATCCCATGTATCTCTAACCAAAACCATATTGCTACAATGCAAGACAAAAGAAGCATCTTTTCAGTTCACGTGGGCTGAAGCATGAATTCCTCTGGAAGAGATTTTCTTTTACTTCCAAGAAGCCAAAAAGCCAGAAGGTTAGTTTTCCTGAGATCCCATGTTGGGAGCCAATCCTAGCTTTATTATTTTTTAAGAGGAGCCCACCTCCACAGGACAAAATGAAAACAGGAGGAGCGGGGGGGGGGGGGGGTAGCTTTTGTTGTAATAATGGAAGAGAGGCCTTACCTAGGATTTTTGTGGTAGCTGGAGTACAAATATTTGCTGACTTGGTTTGGCCATGTCAGCTTTCATGTGAGGAGAATATCATGTAATACACATAATCTGCAGATTGACTGATTTATCTTGCATGCTGGCAGTCACTGTATAGTTAGATTTTTGGTTTAATTAAAGAGCTACTGATATATTCATTGACAATAAACAACTCTGCTCCTGTATTACACTGTTGAACAGCATGATCATTTGTATTTCATATTTGAAAGTTTTCCCATCGTGCTTGATTTATTAATACATTCAACACATTTGATGACACATTTTAAACGTACTAAATCCATCTACACTCAAGAGCCACTTTATCAGGGAAACTTGTTAGAGCAGATATTTAACTCGCCAACCGGGTGACGGAAATTTTTTATAGAAATATACTGTGAGTGGTCAAGATGAGCTTCTGGAGTTTAAACACACATCTGAATGAGGAAAACTGTGATTTACATGACATTGAATGTGCCATTGCTTATGGTGCCAGACAGGTGGGTTTATTTCATAAACTGCCGCTCCAATTGGATCTACAGTTTTCTGGGCTGCCTAAATGACAGCAGAGGTCAGGGGACAAAGACCAAATGGGTTCCAGATGAGACAAAGCCAGCAAACAACAAACATGGAGAAGAGTGACTGGAATACAAGGTGAACGTTAAGGGGGCAATGCCAGCAGGAGCCCACACTGGTTATCCCTGCTGTCCTTAACGAATCCCTCCAATTACAGAACCTCTGCAGAACATGCCCATCATTTATGACCGCACCAACAAATAAAGTCACGTTTCAGTAGGATAATATCATCTCAGACTGGGTCCTTGACCATGACCATGAGTCCGTTCCTGCCACCATGGCTGTGTACTATCAATACATCTACATCCTCTTGCTACCTGCTCTCTCCTGGGAACCTGAGATAATCGCTACTTGAGCCAAAGCCCTCATGTTCCCCTGATTCTTGACATGGCTCATGGAAAACTTCACCAGGGAAGTAGATAAATTTAGCAAGTTGGACCTCCTAACCCCACCACCCCCAGCTCGGATTATTCCCCCACAAATACGTGGTGGAACAGTCGACTGCAGCACCGCAAGAATAGCGCAAGAAAAAGCCCTGAAAACAAGTTTCACTATGTAATCTTCAGGACAAACTGTTTCCGAGATAACTTGTTTCTGGTTCTAATTCTGGACGAACACCTTCAACTTGCCATTATTATTAATGACGGGAAACAGTATAAATCTAGTTACCATTACACGTTAATTCACTCCAACACACCAGATGAAACACAAAAAACAACAAAGAACTAGAAGAAGTTCGGTTATCCATCTACTTACACAAAACTCTTTAACTTAACAACCTGTTAACCTCAAAGTGGATTCCATCTTTCTTTTTTGTGACTTTCTTTACTGACCTGCGAGGAAAACGATAAATATCCACCACTTCGACGCCAAAAACATTTTCCAAACGCTGGGGGTCAACTTTGGAACAGTTTTGTGTAGGAGAAGGTATTCCGTTCTCCTTCGTTTCATCCCTGGACGTCGTCTCCGCAGACACTTGCTCACTAGCAGTCACATAACGGGACCGAGGCGCTCGACCCGCGAGACCAGGATCAAGCGAATCCACCAACAACTCTGAACTTCCGGCGGTACCTTTCATAATAAAAGCTTTGTTAACAGAGAAGTAACTAAGGGAGACTGTTTATGAAGTTTTTTCGACATACGTATACACACACACACACACACACACACACATATATATATATATATATATATATATATATATATATATATATATATATATACATACACACACACACATACACTTTGGCGTCTTGATATAATTTCTTAACACTTTTGACATGTTAGGAGTACTTTGTTATGGCTGATCTATCTGTTGGCTGATTTATGCACGACTTTCCTCTCAAAATGCAGTAATGCATGTAATAGTGCCATCATTTCCACGACCAAATTACTACTAAACCAATTCAAATAATGAAATAACACTGAAATACTTAGAATACAGAAACGCTCATATTTCTATTAAATGTTTTTTTCGTCACCAACACCCCCCCCCCCACCCAACAAAACAAACTCTAGGTCCCTGTGCTGTACTTCTACTTAAATTTAGCTTGTTTAATTTTAACCTTCGGAATGAGTGACGTGTAGACTTTTACTATTTTATCTTGAAGTACAAATGATTCCGTATCCACAACAAGTGTCGGGAGCAACTTAAGGCAGTAGGGTGGGAGGAGGCTGAACGCTGTCTTAGACAATGGAGGGTAGCGGTGATGGAGGGAAGCGGGAGGGTGAAGCCCTGAACATAGTGAGGAAGTTTATCAAAATTGAAAAATAATCTTTGATGTGAACCCATGGAATATTTTCTATAAATCATTTCTACTTATACTATAGCAGGCTAATTCAGGGATTGTGACCTGCACTTGATGTTAATTCAACAATTTACCGACAGCAAATGGATAAGATAAATATTAAAAAGAAAAAGTTGTGTGTGGAGAACCACAGTAAGAATCAATTTTTCCTTTAATGGCGTTTGAGAGTCAAAACGGTTCATAACTTCAGAATTGACATTGTTCAATACAAAGTGAACAAAGTAAAAGTATGTATTGTTGTAAAAGCCCATTATCAGTTCGATATCAGTATTTCTAAAAGCAAATAAGGACTTTCCTCTTGCAGCCGTCAAATGATGGTAGAATTCAGTTCCAGTCGTGGTGCTGCCCTCTAGTGATCAGGATTTAGAGAAGCTTTTTCCCTCCCTCTCTATTTAGCCTTTTATTGAAATTTAAAATAGTAGCAATCACAATGTTTTGCTTTAGCAGGCATTTTTAAAGGTAAAAAACTGATAACACTATCATTGCTGAGATAAAACAATAGCATATGTACATTGCATTTGCTTATTATTAAACTTTTTCCCGTATAATTAAAAACAATTGCAGCTTAAAAACTGACAAATACAAAATTTGTTGTTTTTGTTCACATGTGCTTACACAACAATCAGAGGAAACCCAAACTGGCGCAGTACTGTAGTGGAAAAAACTCAAAGAAGCAAACATAGAGGGCATAACAAGGATTACATAGGATCAAACATCATTTAAAAAAAAAATCCTGTGAAGCTTCAAGGATGACCCAAAGTTAAGACCCACTTCTCTTCTTTGGTGGCGGCTTTTAACGACCAAAACGATGGTGGGAAAAAAGTTTGCCTGGGTTAAGAGACTCAACCTGGAGAGTGATGAGGAAGAAATCTTACAGGTTTCTATTTTGCTATCATTACATCAATGTCCAGCTTCAACATGAACATAGCCGTCACTTACTCTCAGTAGTCATGTGCGTTACTTCTTCTTAGAAGTAATACTTCCCCCAAAGTATGCGCTTTGCCTTTTAAGTTCTCACAAATGTGTCTTGAACTCAAGATGACATTTATTCCCTCCTGCATCACTTCTTTGTGACTAGAGCCAGCAGCCTATATTTAGCTTGAAGCTAATGATGACTGATGGCTTAATACTGCGACACCAACAAAACAATAGCAAAACTGTCCAGAAATGTCCTTTTACAAGCACATAAGCGCAAAACTCCGTATAATCCACGTCTTCTTTATCCAGCCATATGATCGTCCATCCATTTTTATAATTAAGATTACGGTTTTATACATTTGCTTTAAATTTTGGTCTTGTGATATGCATTCCAATTTCAATCTCTTTTAAGATGATTTTAATGCTTTTCTCTTTGTTGTAAAACACTGAGCTGCAATTTATGTATGAAAGGTGCTTATCAATAAAGTTTATTATCATGATTAAAAAAATAATGCTGGCTTGGGCCTTCTGCAAATGAGCATGTACAAGTACGAGTAACTTAGTCGCTAGTTTTGCTCCATGCTACTGTGAAAGATTGCCAAGCCAGAGGAGTTGGTTCATTAACGATGTGCTTGAGAATTTGTAAATGGATGTTTTGGGGCGGTTTTGATGTTGTTTATTGCTGGTGTAGCTGTTGCCAGCTGTCGCTCGCCATTAGCTTCAAGCTAAAAAAATATGTGGCTGGCGTTATTTGTTCCAAAGAAGTGATGACAGAGAAAATGTCTTTGTAAGCTGAAGAAAACTGTGTGCGTACTTGAAAGGCAATATACTTTTTGGGTGAAGTATCACTTTAACTGTAGAGCAGCTTTGGAGTTTGATCTCACCAATACTTCCATGGAGGCAAATATGGTGTTTAAGCCAACTGGGACACACTTTGATGGCAGTATAATTGGTTGCCATGGGAGAAAAGTCCCTGGAGACAAAACTCAAGATGGAAAATAGTGGTGGATACAGGACGGGGGTCTTAGTTGTCATCGTAGTCTCTCCTCTGCGGCTTATTGGACGGTACGGGAGGTCTGTCATGCTCATCATACGCCTCGTCATAGCTGCGGTCATCTTCGTAGCGGCGGTCATCTTCGTAGCGGCGGTCATCTTCGTAGCGGCGGTCATCGACGTAGCGGCGGTCATCAACGTAGCGGCGGTCATCGTCGTAGCGGTCCCGTCGATCACGCCTGTCAGAGTAGTCACTGCGTCCATCACCGTAATCACTGCGGCGGTCGTCGTAGTCATGGCGCCGATCATTGTAATCACTGCGTCGATCGTCATAGTCGCTACGTTGATCATCATATTCCCCCCGTGGACTGTATTCACGTTCACGCCGGTCCTCGTAGACATCACGACGCTCAGACGGGTTCCTCACACTGGATTCATCATCATCATCTATTGGTCTGTTCTGTTGGTTGTCAGCTCGGTGACTCTCACCATTTCTCGCGGGTTCCTTGTCACTGTGCCCTTCTGCACGAACTCTGAGAAGTAAACACACAATTCAATTCATAAATTGATTGGCATTTCAGAAGTGAACCACAGCAGCCTGTTCTTCATTCAAGGGCTTGTGCTTGTGTTTGCATGTATCACAGTAAAAAAATTACCCCATTGCATATTCTTCCTGTTGTTTCTTCTTCCGGCAGCAACAACAATAGATGACTATGCCAAGTATGATCAAAGCACCTACAACTGCTGCAATGATTCCTGCAGTGGACCCGATGTTCATGGAAGCTGCAGAATAGTCAAAGAATATAATCTTGTAAAAATATGATTATTGGGCTTCCCAGATTGCTAACAAAAAGCTGCTATAGACATAAAGCTTTGCTCACGTGGCATGACTGAGAGGGTGATGTTGCAGGTGGCTGAACGGATCTTGTTCCAAGAGGTGCAGGTGTAGTACCCCGACGTTTCTTTGGAGATGTTATATAGAGACAGGACCTTTCCCTCTGAAAGAAGTCACAGAAACACACTTGGTTATCACGGTAACTTTAACCATGAATGGCGCACCAGTGAGTATTGAAATTAATTTAATTAAATGCTGCTGCCATGACAAAGTGGGTAATTGTCATATTTCGTCATAGACCAGGAAGAAGTTGTAACTGGAGTCTGCTGTCAGATCTTTCCCAAACGTCACATATTTGGTGAGAGCACCGGCCTGAATACATCTGCTAGCTAAATTTAAGTCATAGTCACAGCGCCATCTAGAGGGTACAGGAAGTGAGCCTCGCCTTGATTTACATCAAAATTACCCCGTGTGTACTGTACTTGCTTTATGCAACAGCCTCACACTGCGATGTGCGCGAAGACCCGCTCATCGCTGATTGTAGCTTAATTTTTCATTTGCAGAGGCATTCCAGGATTGGCCTTCCTGGAAGACATGGTGTCATCAGTACTTACTGAGGTTGATTTTAGGGTCAGGCGCACGAGGGGCTCTTGTGACATCAAGACTGGTCCACTTATATTCAGGTGGGGGGGAACCTTCCTCTGACACACAGGTCAGATTGATGTTCTGTCCATACTGAGCTTTACCCTGGATACTGCAGATGGGCGTAGATGGAGCCACTAAAACAGAAATAAAAAGTAAATACTAACTTGATTCTAAAATTCAAAAAAAGATTTGCCTCATAAAATTCAGTCAAATTTTGCATCTGGGTCAATACATAGGGTTGGAAATTGAAATTCCAAGAACAAATCAATAAACAGGAATTGAAGAGATTTTAACGTTCCAAATCGCTGCTTTAACGTTACGATGGCAGTGACAGCGATTGTGTTTTCTTCAAGCTTTATCAGATACTGCATCTAGTAACAGCTCATACAACAAAGTAATCTTTTGAATAAATGAGAAGAAATGCACAATATTTGATTTTTTGCCCAATATCCAATATTTGTACAATTGATATTACCAATATTTATTGATGTCAATACAATCTTCATAAAAACAAGTTTATGTAACATTAGCATCCAGAAAAACACTTAAACATTGTGAATGCTTTAAAGATTTTTTTCTTTATTTTCAAAACATTTGGAAAAGCCCATAAATTATATAATTACCAGAGTGTTCTATGATTTTTAGCAAAACTGGGCCAATATAATTATCGGCCATTAGAGTGATATCAAAATATTTAAAAACTGACCAATGTCTGCTGATATCAATGACGCGCGACTACGATCGCCCATCCCTAACAATTAGACACTCTCTGAAACACCCGGGCATAGAATTTGTCATTAAACACAAATTAAACGTTACCTAGAACCACCAATCTTGCTGTGGCGGCCGGTTTGCCCTCATCGTCACCTGGGATCTGGACACGACACTCAAACTCCTTGTTGTCGGCTAATGTGATGGAGGAGAGTCTCAGGTTGGCCTTTCCAGAAGCAACGTCAACATCCAGGGAGACTCTACCTTCATACACCTCTTTGATGTCAGTAGTTTTTTTGTATGCAAAATGGGTGAGGATCAGGGTCTGTTCCAAAACAACACCATTACAGGAATGTTAGATAGATAGATAGATAGATAGATGATAGATAGATAGATAGATGATAGATAGATAGATAGATAGATGGATGGATAGATGATAGATGATAGATAGATAGATGATAGATAGATGATAGATAGATAGATAGATAGATAGATAGATAGATGATAGATGATAGATGATAGATAGATAGATAGATAGATGATAGATAGATGATAGATAGATAGATAGATGATAGATAGATAGATAGATAGATAGATAGATGATCGATAGATAGATAGAAAGATAGATAGATAGATAGAAAGATAGATAGATAGATAGATGATAGATGATGGATAGATAGATAGATGATAGATAGACAGATAGATAGATAGATAGACAGATGATAGATGGATAGATAGATAGATAGATAGATAGATAGATAGATAGATAGATAGATAGATAGATAGACAGATGATAGATGGATAGATGATAGATAGATAGATAGATAGACAGATGATAGATAGATAGATAGATGATAGACAGATAGATAGATAGATAGACAGATGATAGATAGATAGATGCAGTAATCAGACCTCTTTAGCACCAGCTGTTAAGCCCTCAACAGACCACGAGATGACCGCATCATTGGGGGAACCTTTCAAAGTTGAAAACGTGCAGGGAATTGTGATGTTGTCCCCTCTGGCATACTCGTACCGGTCCTTCGGGATGGTCACAGTCAGGGCACCGACACCTGACACCACTGACCACAAAGAGTCAGACAACTCAACTGATTAGTGAACGCAATAGAATGCAACTCATAAACACAAACCCAGACTGGGCATTTGATTAATTTCTTATGCTGATCTGCTTTCAAGCCTGTCATCTACATTGCTATACATATCACACTCTCACTCACACAAGGAACAGTTTTGAAGAAAACATTAAATTAATCTGTTAGGAATCATTGGAAGAGGGCAAAAAGGTACAGGTTGCAGATCTTTGATCCTTACAAGCACATGTTGTGTTTTCCTCAGTCCACAGTGATATTAAACCAAGTCTATGGATTTTCACACATCACACACCATGATCTTGTCATTAACACTCACACTAAATTAAATACTAGGCTCTGGTGTTTTAAACACCAAAAATGTTTCATCAATGATTAAAAAAAACAACATTTGGTTTTACTCTAGATAGGCAAAAAAAAAAAAATCCTTAATTCCAATCCTTGTGTATCATTGTAATCGTTTGTAGTTACATATAGGACTTTGAAAATATCAAATCATCTACAAAGCCATGAGCGATGAGGCCTTCTGATCTTGCAACTGAAGGTAGGCCTGTTCAGTTTAGTTTAGGTGCAAACAGGTGTGGCCCTGACAGGCTCAGCAGGGCGCAAAGAAAAGAGAAGTCTGTTTATCAGAGTGTCCGACTCACCCAGAGATAGAACGATCAAGGTAGAACACCTCCAGTCCATGGTCACGCAACTTTTATTTTAACGATTAGTCTTCCGTGGTTTGTTTTAATCTGGCTAAAATACGGGATCTGGCGGTCACCTGGATCAAATTTACATCGAAACCCGACGGTTCCTGATCGTGATGCGCCTCTGTAGGTGCGCCCGCCGCCTCCAATTGACTGACAGCGCGCTCAGCCAATCATAGCGGTCCCTGCTGCTCCGGTAACATTTTTGTTCCGTCTACCTGACTTGTTTCGGCTTGTCCTCTCATCCAATTTTCCAACTTAGCTTTTCAGTGATACTCCTGTCCTCAGTGACACATGTTCTCCTTGGATAGTTTTACCAACGGAGGATAATGTTTTCCTTGTAGATTTGTGCATTGTTTTATAAGTCACAATAAAATGTATTCATTGCATCCAAAGCTTTACACAGCAGATGGTCCCGAAATAAAGCATACTTGTTTTATTCTCTCTTCACTACTTTGTCGTGCTGTCAGAAAGAGATCAGCCTGACAAAACCTCGCACTTGAGAGGGTGGTGCAGCAAAAACTGATGTGATCTGTTGGAACAGGACAAATGTTTAATCCTGTCAGACTGGTTTGACCAGGAATGATCACCTACACGCGCGCGCGCGCACACACACACACACACACACACACACACACACACACACACACACACAGAGTCACGTTTCCATCACCTAAGATGAGGCCCTATGCGTAACCTGAATAGACATTTATATTCTGCCGATTTTTAACTTCAGACGTCTAATCATGTACACATTTCAAAATTCTTCCAGTGCAAAAATATTTTCACACTTTTTTGACATTCTTCTTTAGCTATTAAAGGGCTGCCTAAAAGACAGAGGTCAGGTTACATTTTCGACAGGTCCAGGAACATGAGCTGCATTCAAGTGCTGGAGAAAAACTTGGACATCTGTGTTTTCATTGAACCCTTGAGTAACTTCAAGATATTGAAAAACATTCCTGTGGCTCATCCACTGAACTTCTGTAAGACATGTTGGCTTTGCAGCAGGGATAAAGATCAATACTTCAGGTCATCTCTTTGTCAGGTGTCAGATTATCTCAATCTGGTAGAATGAAAGTTCTCAAGTCGTGCCATCTACAGGGTTAAAATAACTGGCCTTTAGCTCACGACAGAAAACAATTTATGTTATTCTAAATTCAAATGACATAACTGTCACAGTTGTGTGAATGCTAGGCAGCAGAAGTAACACGGGATTTGAACTTCTGAAAGGGTAATTCAGGAGTCAACAGATGTCCTGGGCAGAGGGTTTATTTCATGCTCAGTGCACACTGAGGACCCAGCAATGGTCAGTACAAACATCACATAAGCATGTCACCATCAAGTCTGAAGATAACACCACAGTTTAAATACTGACCCCTCTTCCTCTCACTATCCATAAAGGGAAAACTTGTTGCTTTTACATAAAATGCAGGCAATGATTTGTTATTAAAAGAATCACACACACCTCAGTCACACTGTAATGTCTGGTGCTATCCTCTCACGAATGTTGTATCCTGATCTCAACGTAATATTTCGAGTAGCCTGATTCTTTATCAGTCACCTGTCCTTGAGGTACTGCACACTGTAGGGAACAAGAGTTCATGTTGTACATGTGCGCTCTGACTACAGTTGTCCTTCCTTCAGTGCTCCAGAGGTCAGGAGGAACTATTTCACAATTGGATCTCTTGATCTTTGCAGCCCACCGGTGTATCAGCGAAACTGACATTAACATTAACTGTTATAGTAGAATGGCACCATGAACACACCAAGAGATGTTGCTCATGTAATGAGTCTATTTTATCTCCATATATGCGCACCAATTCATAAGTAGGTGTGTGAATACAAATGGTTGTTGTGTTTACTGGAGGGTTTGTGAACCCGGTGGTAACACATGTCCTTGAAAGGACAAAGAGGAATTGATCTAACTAAACACTTACATAACACTAAGCCTCATGCTTTTTTTTTTTTTGGCTCCACCATGAGTTGGACAGTGTTGATGTGTTGTACTATAGCAACCCCTTAGTGGATGTGGCTGCCAGTCTTGCTGCACATGGAATGGGGATGGGGGGTTCTTTATGAAATTGGGTTTGACTGACACTGTTCATCTTCCATCACACAAAATATCTACTACACAGCTGATAAACAACTATATATCAACTATGGAATCAGACAACTGTTTATTCGCCAGGAAATTTAGCAAGTAATTAGCAACAATTAACTCTCCCACTGTCCTCATATTCTCTCTATGCACCCGTGTCTTCGGGGTCAGTTTGACCCACTTTTGGGTCTTTTCTTCTATCTTGATCAAATTTTCACAGAAAGACACATTCAAGTTTTTTTTTTTTTATATTACTATCACTTAATCCATTTTCTGAGTATATTTTGGGCAACTTTCAGAACTAATATAATTAGTTGATCATATATGTATATATCCACACACCCCTTTCCTCGTGGTCAAACTGACCCACCATTTTCAAGCTTGCTTACTCAGCCTTGCGCTGTTCCTCGTAATTCTTTTTAAACACACACACACACACACACACACACACACACACACACACACACTCACACACACACACACACACACCACGTCCAGTTACGGTCAAACTCACCCACTTTCAACAAAACCGCAATTGGCACATATGGGGCAGTGTGCAGATGCACAACTTTTATAGACATATTTCTTACACCTACAGCACACAGTCCTCCTTTACAGTCCTTCTTCAAATATTTATATATATATATATATATATATATATATATATATATATATATATATATATATATATATATATATATATATATATATATGATTATTGTAGCAGAGTGCTTTGCCATTTCTTTGGACAGTGTTTTGAGCCCAGATAGGGCCTTGGTAACCGATCTATCAGGGGTAGTATTATTTAAGATCACATACAACATTCCTGCCTGAACATTGAGGAAACGCCTCCTTTTTTGGCCAATAAACAAGTGCAGCTGTTTTGGTAGGTCATGAGGGAGGTTGTGGACAGCTTTTCATGAAGGCTTATCATGGCGTCTCTGGTCATATTGCTTAGATTTCTGACATTAAAGTGGATCTAATAGAGGTAAATCAATCATTTTCATGCCGTTGACTGGTGGGCTTGTGGCCTTGAAAAGCGGCAGTTCTATCCATAAGAGGGGTAACGCAATGAGGAGTGATGTCAGTCGCTACTCTTCATCCTCACACTGTGTTTTGTGCCACCAGTTACTGGGTTTTTCATCTAGTTGTACCTGCAAAATGTAATCTGTGGTTTTGATGACCTGAAAGGGGCCAACCACTATGGTTCATTCCAAATTATTGCTTTTTGAGTGTCCAATCTCCTAAATTGGGAGCTCAGCTGGTTCCTTCAGGAGGGATTCCTCCATCTGTGGGGAGAGACTGATCACGTTTGCGTTAAGTGCCCTGATTTAATCACTCATTTCTTGGTGCAGTGTCATAGAGGTCATACAGTCCTCTGTAAGAGTGATGGTAAATGAACAAACCATTCTTCGTCCCATCAGTGGAGTATGTTTTGTCAGGGTTCACAAGTCCTTTATTTGTGGAAGTCCTTTATTTTATGATTAATTCATTCTCAGTGATGACTTCGCAATCATATGTTTCACCCAGTTGCATATCATCCGGCATATTTGCTCCTCGTCTCATCTCATCTCGTCTTGTCTCGTCCTCCTCCGCTTATCCAGGTCCGGGTCGCGGGGGCAGCTGCCTCAACAAGGAAGCCCAGACTGCCCTCTCCCCAGCCAATTCCACCAGCTTTCCAGGGGGAGTCCCGAGGCGTTCCCAGGCCAGCCGAGAGATATAATCCCTCCAGCGTGTCCTGGGTCGGCCTCGAGGCCTCCTCCCGGTTGGGCATGTCTGGAAGACCTCTTGAGGGAGGCGTCCAGGAGGCATCCTCACCAGATGCCCGAACCACCTCAGCTGACTCCTCTAGACATGGAGCAGCTCTGCTCTGCGTACCTCCCGAATGACTGAGCTCCTCACCCTGTCTCTAAAGGAGAGCCCAGCCACGCTGTGGAGGAAACTCATTTAGGCTGCTTGTATTCACGATCTTGTTCTTTCGGTCATTCAAGCTAAATCAAAGCTGAAGTTTGCCTAGTGGAAGCTGGCTGCAGAGGCTATGTGGGCAGATCAACTACCAGGCTGCTTAAGTACATGGGAATTCGCAGCCAAGCCCAATACCAAGCTATCAAAGCCCTCTCAGGTGCAGCTGAACAGGCTAGTCGGTGGCTCTAGTTAAAGGGGAGAGACACTGCCTGGGCCTGAACTAACGCCAAAGGCCCAAAATTACCTTCAGGGCAGAAGGAGGCACACCTTGGACACCCTCCTTAGGTGTTGGGGACTAGTCATTGAAACACCAATAAAGGACAGTGCCCGCCTGATGACCGCAGCGAAGCTTTTGGCCCTCGTCCCACAGTCCACTTACATGAAGAGAACTCTCACCCCCCCCCCCCCCCATACACTGGGTGGGGGCCTGTGTGTGTGTGTATGTGTGTGTGTGTGTGTGTGTGGGGGGGGGGCTTGACATAGCAAATACCTAGCTGGTATCAGGGGGTGGGAGGGTTAGTCACTCAACCACCCCCAGTTCTCAGCCCCACCCCTCAAACGGCACCAGAGTTCCTACTTGGAAACCCTGCTGATACTCCCCATTTACATCTCAAGTAAAGAAACCAAGGAATTGTATCATCTAGTCCAGAACTGAACTTAATTTTATTTGTTGCCATTGTTTATCATCTGATCTTGTTTCTTTTAAAAAGTACGGCAGCTTGGGCGGCACGGTGGTGCAGTGGTCAGCACTGTGGCCTCACAGCAAGAAGGTTCCAGGTTCCAGTCCCGGCTCCATCACAGGATCTTTCTGTGTGGAGTCTCCATGTTCTCCCTGTTCCTGTGTGGGTTCTCTCTGGTACTCCAGCTTCCTCCCACAGTCCAAAGACATCAAGAGGGGACGAGGCTGATTGATACTCTAAATTGACTGTAGGTGTGACTGTGAGAGTGAATGGTTGTCTGTCTCTATGTGTTGGATGGATTGCAACCCGTTGCCCGAAAGGCTGCTGGGATAGACTCCAGCCCCCCTCCCCCCCAACCCTTAACAGAATAAGCAGAAGAAAATGGATGGATGGATGAATGGGTATGGCAGCTAATTTGAATTAAATGTGTATGGTAAATATGTTTTTGTTTCTTTTATTATCAACTATGCCATTAATTATGATGAAGTGGGAGCAACTGCAACATGGCAATATAACACAGATTACACACCACATACACAGACAATGCAGTAAAAGATAAATGACCTGTGTATTTCCGCTGTAAAATGAGGCATTTTTAGTGTTTGATCATTCTCGTCTCACAAGATTATTGGTTTGATATTTACATGACATTTTGTGCTTCAAGAGTAACCTTTTTTTGTTCTGAAAAAAAGGATCAATTCATTGTATTTTTTTCACAAAGCCAGGAGGATTTTTTTTTAAAGGATGAAACATAATCAAGATGCACATTTGTTAGATGATTGCATTTATTCATGTGATAAGACTGTGTTTGATGTTTTCACCTGGACCATCCTTTCACCACCCATGGGCTTCTTTTTCTGCTCCACATCACCTACATTTTAATGAATTTCCTTTCTTCTGCTCTTAGTAGGCTTATCTTGCCTTCACGTAATAACTGAGGACCCCAGGGCATCGTTCACCTCGCTCTCTTTCAGTTAAAGCATGGAATATTGCCTGGTAGCTTTGGACAAACCACAAAGATGAGGGATTAGAGATTTTCTTTCTCTTTGGCTGCCAGTCATGATGTTTTTCTGTGTTTTCATTTGTGGTCTCAGCGGACAAAAAAAAAGGATATAATGCATCCCCTGTATAGTTTTGTGTATTGATGTTTTCTCCACTTTACTGTCTTGCTCTGTGAAGGTGCATTATCCCCAGGTCCATAGAAACATCCCTGTCCATGGGAACCTCCTGGGTTGTTGAAGAGAGTGAATCCAGGAGTCCAGTTAAATTAGACCAGTCCGTCTGTCAAAACACTGAGTGTCACTGCACTCACATGCAGCAAAAAAAAAAAAAAATTCCAATATTATCATTAAAGGCACTTATTGTCAGCAACATTCTCATATAAAATCTTGGAGGCATTAAAATGCAAGTGCAGTTTATCTTGTAAAGGTTTCGAGTCCCTGGATCACATGAGACTGCAACGATTAAAAAAAAAAATTCTTGCTACAGAAAAGAAATATGGTAAATTAAAAATATATTTTTCAGTTAAAGATTCATATAAAATCTAGGTGGTGATGAAATGCAATAAAGAGGCATGTCCTGTATGTCTTGTTGCATAATCTGATACTGATTTTGAGTCTCTTCAGGCCCATTTATGCTCAGTGTATGTGTAATGTAAAATGTATGTGTCTGTTTCAAACGATGTTACCGTCACTGCTCGCACAATTCCATGCGTTCCTTTGCGGCATGGAACAATACATCCACCAAGGGGGAGCCCACAGTTTATGACAACAACAAACTCAAAAACAACATGGCGACTATGGAAGAGGTATCGATGATGTGTATCTTGCATAAAGGACATAAACAGAGACCAAAAAAAGACATAAACTTGTACAATCTCTCCACAAAAAGTTCTGCCATTGCTATTTCTTCTAAATGTCTCACGAGAGCTACGTATCGAGTAGTAACAGCAAAACTGCCCCCACAATTTCTGGTAGTACTGCTCCATTTGGTCCATATCCGTGAGCTTCATGGAAATGCGCATAAATGCAGGCAAAATGAATGCAGAGGCAGACAAAAGTCTCCGTCCCTATTTAACGTTGAGCATAAATGGGCCTTAAATGGGTCTTTAGTCACATGACCACATGACATAAGCACAATTGAAAGAACCTATTTTTTTCCCTCCCTCCATCCATCCATCCATCCATCAATCCATTCAGGGTCAGCCCTAGCCATTTGGTGCCCTTGGCAAGATTGGGATCTGGTGCTGGTGCCCCCCCCCCCCCCCCCACGAACATCAGGGACCACAATTGTTTCAAGACAAAAAGTATATTTTTATATATTAAAACGACTTAACAAACAAAGGAACATATCAAAGAATGAAAATACTCTAAAATATTAATAACTACCTGCCCTTTTGGAAACATTATTATTAACAGAATATCAGCATTATTAATAAAGTCAATCAGTCCTCAACTATATTGGACTTTCTTTTCCTCCTCCTCTTTCCTTCATTTCCTCCCTTGCACTCTTGAAGGCTTGGACCTTTTCATTTTGAAGAAATGCAGGTAAAATGTAAATCTTGACCAAAACATGGACTTGGGCTGTCATGGATGTGCATCAAACGGTGACCCATCCCCCACTCTCAGTGCCCAGGATGCAGGTACAGGTGCAGGGGAAGGACAGGGCAGGGTGCGAAGTGTAGTTCTTTCTTTCTTGCTTGCTTGCTTTCTCTCTTTTTTCTGTAATTGCTCATTTGTTACCCCTGGAAAAAAAATAGGATGGGGCGCCCATTGGCAATTTTTTTTCTTTTTATTTATTTTTTCTGGCGCCCCATAGACAATGTGCCACACCAGGCGACTGCCTATATCGCCTATGCCTTAAGCCAGTCCTGCATCCATTTTCTACCACTTAACCTGTTTGGGGGGGGGGGGGGGGGGATGGAGCCTATCCCAGCAGCCTTCAGGTGAGAGGCGGGGTTCACCCTGGATGGTGGCCAGTCCATGGCAGGGACAACACATATAAACAGACAACCATTCACTCCTTAAAAAAACTAATTTGATTTGATTTTTTCACACAAGCTTGGGGCCTACATTAGCCTACATTTGGATTAGTCCGTATAGAGGCCCCCAAATCCCTGACACCGCCCCTGGATGGAGGGGCGATCGATGGAACATTGTTATTCTCCATTATTACGAATTAATTAAGGACATTCGACATCAGGACTTTATTGTTTTATTTATCTTATAAATGCCGGGCACAGACAGACTGGTGCTGTCTAGCGCATGTTGTGCGCCGCTTAGCGCACTGGCTGGAACGCTCCCTGCGGAAGGGACATGCTCAGGAGCTGGACACCACATTTGTCCCACTGTAGTTTCCACTTCTCGAAGAAACAGCCAGCCAGAGTTTCCCCTAGTTTGAAAGTTTATTCATAAAAAAATCCATGTTTCTGGAGTTGGTTTGACGGTGGCGGAGATGCAGCCTCTCGACCTGAGTGTGTGGCGCAGCTTCACTGCACTCCAGAGCTCACAGGATGTGGTTCACCGGCGCTGTCATCGCTTCAGTTTACGGTGTAATTAGCGTGTTGGGTCTAATCGGCAACATCACCCTCATCAAGACGTTTTGCTCTGCTAAATCCAACCCCAATGTGCCAAATCTCTTCATGTCGAGCCTTGCGCTCGGAGACGTTCTGCTGCTGGTGACCTGCGCTCCGGTGGACGCCAGCCGCTACCTGTCGGAGGAGTGGCTGTTCGGGAGACTGGGATGTAAAGTCATCCCCTTCATTCAGCTCACCTCGGTTGGGGTGTCTGTATTCACGCTCACGGCCCTGTCTGCTGACAGGTAGGCTGCGATTTGTTGTCATTGTTCGTTTCTAAAAGTGTTTAACAAGCGCAGATGTGATCGAGGTCGGTGTCTGTTTCACAGAGCTTGTCATGGCAGAGAAAACTGCTCAAAATGACCCCTCCTGCTGTCGCTCCTGTGAGCAAACTTGTTATGAAGTGTGAAATTGATGAAAAAAATAGGCTTGATGGTCTTTTTTTCTCTTCTGTTTAATTTGTTGTCGTGAGAGTCTGCTGAACATTTTGATCCTCCATCAAAACATGCTCAATGACTTACTAATAACTTACGAGTCATATAAATAGCATATATTGAGTGTTAATATTAATAAATAATCATTATTTTCCTACAAGGTGATTATTCTTTAACATCTGTTACAGTGGGATTTAAAAAAAACCTCTTTGTCCATCATCATCATCATCATCATCATCATCATCATCATCATGCACAATGCCACAGACACATAACAACAACAATTAGTTAACCGCAGCCATAATTTATGGTCTAAAAAGTGGGTTATGTAAAAAGAAGGCAACAAAAAAATCGGAGAGGTCCATTTGTATGACGTAAGTGAATTCGTGCTAAAAATTTCACTTTAGTCTCTACAACAAGGGACCCGAAGGTGGTTCACCAGCATCTGGTCCATTTCAAGAGAAAGGGTCCCTAAAAAGAGGGCGGACACAAGTTGGATTGCATCGATATTGTTTAGCTTCAGACTCAGACAGAAAGAATTTTTTGGGATAATTTTCATTATCATTATGTTTGCAACACTCACATCTCGTCATGAGAGTTTAGAGAGCGGTGTTGATGTCTCTGGCTCACTGTTGATGCGTGTAATGATGATGGATGTGGAGGAGCTGGATTCAACAGCAGCTTTGAGGTCTGAGCTGCCATAGATACAAACAACACAACCCCTTCGCTCCAACAGAGCCCCATCCCCGCAACGATACCACTGCACCATCAACCTAAATACATGGTGGTAACAATACAGTGTAAGAAAGAAAGAAAGAGAAAAAAGGAAAAGAGAGTAAACAAATTCAATAATAACTAAAACAAAACAGTATCATCAATCAGGAATGGTCCTTATGAGTTTTAAAGTACACACAACACAGGATCAGTCCTACAAACACCAGCACTGGTGATATCTAACTTCTCTTTATAGTTTAAGAAAGGCTCCCAGGTAGTATAAAATGTTTGAACACATCCCTTCGTGGAATAGGTTCCATAGACACTTGTAAAACATCTGAAAGAGTTTTAAATATTGACTGCCAGAAATTGTCTAGCTTCAGACAGAACCAGAACATGTGTGACAGTGTGGCTGGCACTAGTCTGCACCGATCACAGATAGGATCAATGCTTGGCGCAAACTTGTTTCTTCGTATATTTTAAAAGGAAACCACTGAAAAAAATGCTTCATGCGGGATGCATTGTTCGACTGGAATTGCTATTACACTCCATCAGCTTTAGAGAGGTTTAGCTGATACACTGGCAGCTCACCACTAGATTACAACAGCAGCGATATACTGTAACAGTAGTGTGGAACTGTGTGGAAGTGCACATGAGCAGCCCCCGGTGACCATGTGGAAGTGTCCTTGAGCAAGATACTGAACCCATAATCGCTCCTGATGAGTAGGTTGACGCCTTGCATGGTGGCCCTCACCATCAGTGTGTGAGTGGGTGAATGACACGACACTGTAAAACGCTTTGAGAGCTGCTCAGGTAGAGAGGCGCTAAATGAGTCCATGAATACATTTACCATTAGGGTTGAATGCTGGCATTCAATATACAACATATTAAATGCTTCTTCTTCCTCATAGATCTTTTCTTGCCATCTTTATTGCTTACATTTAAGTTTACTCATTCGGGGAACTGCACCCTAAGATCCACTCTACTGTTTGCTTTTTCATTTTTTACATTGTTACCCTGCTGGTGATATCAGTGTACTGCATCTTAATCGCTGCCAGCCTGATGAGGAGCACCGTCATTTGTACATTGCTGGACTCATCGATGTGCTTTTTGTAACAACATATGATGTTAAACCAAAGGACAAATGAAATACGCTGCACATTGGGAAATGCTGTAAACACCGAAATCCATTAGAAAACACAGGCAAGGAAACAAATGCGCCAAAAACTCTCTTCTACTCCGGAAGTTCTCAGAGATGCTACGGACCTAAAAGACCCAGCGACCCCACACATCAGCATTTCTTTCTCTCGCTCTCTCTCTGTCTGTCTCTCTCTCTCTCTCTGTCTCTCTCGCTCTCTCTCTCTCTCAAGAAAGTTCATTTCTACAGTTCAATTCAGGCTTTTATAATTAAAAGTCAAACATTCATTACATGTTTATGCACTGGTCAAGACTGGTCAAGATTAACAAAGACATTAATAAGCATTTACAGTGCCATTAATTACATGATAATATACATGAAACAACTTTTGGAATACAGTGGTATAAATGTTAATTTTTTTTTTTTTAACCACAGTACAAAACTATCTTCATGTCTTAAACCTGAGTTTGATGATCTTGACACACTTCAAATATTCATCACACTGGGCTGATATCATAGTCAAGATACATGTTTTCATTGTCACTCCTGCTCACGTTTACCGCTTCAAGTTCTGTAGTAACACTAAGTAATACTACGATTAACATTTGGCCTGTCCAACTGAAAAAACCTTTTGCTGGTCCATCCGCTGTTTATCCCCCTCTAGAATTATTGCTTTACCCTTTTAGCTGTATTTGTTTTGCTTTTTATTGCAGGAAGAACCTTCAGTTGGCTCATTTATTCTCCTGAAAAAGAGCTTCAGTGCATTTAGTCCAAAATCCATTAATTACAACCATATTTCACCTAAAATGGGTATCTTGCCCCTCAATTACTCAGAAAGAGGTGTTTCTCTTCCCCCCCCTCCTGCATCACTTCTTTGTGACTCTACAATGCAGAAAGAGCCAGACACGTATATGAAGCTTGATGCTGACAGCTAACAACAACACCTGTATACAAAATATAAAGCACACGATCAAATATAACACTTCCAAAGCAGAAGGGTTCGAGTTTTGTTTTTGTGGATTACTGAGGATATGACTGGATAAACAGGACACAAATTATACCAGATGACGCGCTTGAGTGTTTGAAAATTATGTTTTTTGGGTAGTTTTGCTGTTATAGCTGACTGAGAGGGTTGCTAATTAGCTCAAGCTAAATTATGTGGCTGGCTCTCTTGAAGCAAGGGGGAAAAAACATCTTTTTGAGATCAAGACATATTTTTGAATACTCTAATGGCAAAATATACTCTTTAGGAGAAGCATTGCTTTCATAACTTATTGTTATTAACTCTTTACTTAATTTTACTGACCTACCAACTCAGGTACAGGGCTATCGTGAAGCCATTGGACATCCAAACATCGAGATCTGCTACCTGCATTGTCCTGCGGGCGGCCCTCATATGGCTCTTCTCACTGGTCCTGGCTATCCCCGAGGCAGTCTTCTCTGACCTTCACACCTTTACCATTTCCTCCACCAATGAGAGCTTTGTCACCTGTGCTCCTTATCCCCATGCTGGGGAACTGCACCCTAAGATCCACTCTACCGCCTCCTTTCTCATTTTCTACATTATTCCCCTGCTGGTGATATCAGTGTACTACAGCTTCATCGCAAACAGCCTGATGAGGAGCGCCTCCAGCCTGCCTGTAGAGGGGAACATGCATGCGAGACGACAGGCCAGTTTTACAGGGTTTCCATCAGGACTCACAATGATGGCTTCTATTCATTGATTTCTTTGTAACTGATTGAAAAGCTCTCAGTTGTTCCCTGCCAATTGTATTATTCTCTTTTCCTTTCCTTTTCTTAAACAGGTTGAGTCAAGAAAGCGCTTAGCCAAGATTGTGTTAGTATTTGTTGGCCTCTTTGCAGTATGCTGGCTACCCAACCACGTCATCTACCTGTACCGCTCCTATCACTACTCCCAGGTAGGTAGCAAGCACTTCTTTTAACTGAGTACCCTGCACATTCACACTGGGAACTGTTTTCGTACTTAAGGAACAATTTCATGCTTAGATAATCCAAAATGTGGCAAGTGATGCTCTCCCATCTTTAATTATAGATGAATACTATATTAAAGTGCTGTGATACAGTAAGAGTTAGGTTCTTCAACTTGTATGAGGATTTTGTTGATCTAATTCAACTGTAAATTCCCTGCTCAAGCGCTTTCTCACCACCAGGTGGACACCTCACTGGTTCACTTCGTGTGCAGCATTGTAGCCCGCATCCTGGCTTACACCAACTCCTGCCTAAACCCCTTTGCCCTTTACCTGCTGAGCAAGAGCTTCCAGAAGCAGTTCAACCAGCAGCTGTGTTGTTGCTGTCATGTGATCATCAAGCGCTCCTCACAGAGCCTAAATCATTATAACCTACGTGCCACGTCTGTCCGCAGCACACATCAGTCTGTTGCCAGTTTGAGCATGAATGGCAGGCCTGTTTATCAGGAGGATTTTGTGTGAGGGAGAGAGAGAGAGAGAGAGAGAGAGAGAGAGAGAGAGAGAGAGAGAGAGAGAGAGAGTGAGACTACTGGTACTGATTAACTCTGAGGTCTTCATTATCTTTAATTTCGGGGGGGGGGGGGGCTTGAATGCCTAAGTGGAGTTAATTTTATTTCATTTAAAGCACCTGTCTTGTACTTTTTCTAAAGACTAACTGTTCCTCTGGGTTTATGTTCTATTGTTGACCAACACCATTTTCACTGGTTCTTCTGAAACAATGAATAAACTTGGATGAGACTCCACAGGACACAACTGACTGTTAGTGATATGTGTGTGTGTGTGTGTGTGTGTGTGTGTGTGTGTGTGTGTGTATGTGTGTCTGTGTGTGTGTATATATATGTGTGTATGTATATATGTGTGTGCGTGTGTATAAATATGTATATACACATGCTACTTTGCCTCTCCCTAACCTACCAGGGAGTGTAACATAATACATTAACGCCATCCATATGCACTGTTATTCGTAAGAATAAATATAAATATAAGTTGCTGTTGTTTTTTGCTCTAATGCTACCTGGAAAAATAGAGAAAGTTTGTCTTTTATCGTAGATGTTTACCCAATGAAAAACTGATTGTAATTCTTTCTTGTATCACTGTTTATGTTATTATATTTTCAAGTCAGATGCTTTGATGTGACATATTTAAATGTAGTTCTATTTTAAATGTTGGCTTTTGTTAAAGATGTCCATTGATCTTTGGAGCAGTTGCACAAGGTGTTTCAAATGAATGTAATGTGACTGTACACACACGACTTAAGACTTATGGTATTATGAAACGTGTATTATGTTCTGCAGAAAATTAAACTGACAGAACGTTAAACACTGCACCGTGCATTTCTCTCACCAAAGGAGGTGTAATCAGAAAATCAATAAAACAATTTTAAATCGTCGTGCAGTAATAGTGTATACTTGTGCTTTTAGTCTTGTGTATAAACCACATCGTCTCTGCGCCAGTGTTTCCAGTGGACGTGTGTATTCTGCACCGTCACATGCTAGATTTACAGTCACCGTATCACCGCTCAATGTCCTAATTTGGTGCTGGGAGGGAGAGGATCATGCCCAGGGTGTGATGAGTGGCCCTATAATTCAGTCTGGATAATGTTTGTTTGATTGAGGTGTGAGGCGAGCCTGCCGGAGTTCTGTCCTGCATGTTCTTAACCATCTACTTAACATGTCATCTTTTAACTCAGGCTCATTCTGAGGAGCCTGAAATGTAAACAGTGTCCCTTTTTATTTAAGGAATGAAATTGAAGTGAACAGTTACAGCTCATAATAGTGCATTGACACAAAAGGAATCCTTTGTCACTGTTGGATTGACTTTTCAAAAAAAAAATTTTTTTTGTTAAATTCTGGGGGAAATTTTAAAGGAATCTACAAGGACTACACACAATTCCACATTTTGAAATTAGGTCTGTATCTGGTGCTTCTCCAGATCTCAGACCTCAGATTTTCTGAAGATGAGGTACTGATGTTTTGATGCCACAATGAGTTATATTTAGAGCAACAAATGGACAAAGACAAACATAGAATGTTCACCACATTGCTTTGGATCTAGGAGGAATTCAGTATAAATCCTGCTGCGGCAAAAAGATAGCTAGATAAATGAATACATAAAGAAAAACCCAAGTTCAGCATTCTGATAAAGGTATCGCTTTCTCTTCCCTCAAAATAATATAAATAATAGGTTTTAAAAAATAACATTAAAATACAAAAAACCCCAACCTGGAAAATTTGCTTTCAAACAACAACACTGAATATACTGCTAGCAGTTAAGTCGTGTTTTCTGTGGCGTATTTGAGGTGCTGTGTGCTTCTCACTCTTCTTTTCCTTCTTTCCTTTTCCTTCATTCCATCATTTCCACTTTTTTGACGAAATTTTAGAAATTGTGTGATGTGGAATCTCTCATGGACCTTAATTCTTTATCTGATCACATCTGACTAGTTTCCTTGACTCATCAATGAAATAAGTTTATCTTATCTGATCTCAATAGCTTTGTTTTTGTCTCATAAGTCTTTCCAAAGGAGGGGGGACGTTCATCCTTTCACTCTGAATGTCAGTGTTGTGTGTAGGTGGAGGTGAGCTCCTGATCACTGAGCTGTGGATTGATTTATGCAGTTCTGGTCCTTGATTCATTGATGCTCTTGAAGCTCCGCAGAAGCAGAATGTGTCAGGGGCTTCTAGCAGACTGAAATGTGTCTTGTTATTTACTGATATTTCACCCTTGTGATGCACTGTGGGTAATTGATTCCTTTACGATTTATAATTGGCACATAGTCACAGAGGACTCGTTATATTTGATATGAACTGAATTTGGAGAAGGGAAATCAACAAATAACACAATGAACAAAGTCATTTTCACTTGAAGAAATATCTTCAGGATCCACGTTTCAAAGATTCACGCGTCCAGTTGCAAGTCTAGATTACATTCATAATCAGTCAGAGAGTAAATATTAGGGATTGTTTCATCTACTTTTTTTTGTAACTTTATTTCAGAGAAATACAGATATTGCGACTCTAAATGTGAAGCAATTCAGCCTCCCATCTGTGATTTATTTTGGAACAACAAACAAATGCAGTTGACCACCTAAGTGCTTTTTTGGTGAGCAACAACGTCAGAATATTCAGCTGTAATGTAGCAAATAAATGCTTGCATGAAATGACAGCAGTAAACAGTCATTATGATGGATTGTCAACATTTTTTCATCGCATATGATCCACCATGATATTTTCAATAATTGTCGTCCAACCTCACTTGTTGATGCTGAAGGAAAGCTGTGGTTTTCTTTTCTGCTATTATGATGTTTTTCCAATTTTCCTGAAACATTTTCCATCACTTATTAATTTCGTTTAACCCATTATGCTGAGATTTCCATGCTGTAAACTATAAAAACACACACACACACACACACACACACACACACACACACACACACACACACACACACATATATTTGTATAGCACAGAAGGACTCATCATGGCAGCACAAGAGCAGGCCCTAAGCACGAGAGCCATAGGAGCCAAGGTCTACCACACCAGATCAGACCCAAGGTGCAGGCTGAGTAAGGAAGCTCCTGAGACAGTCCAACACATGGTAGCAGGGTGTAAGATGCTAGCCACAAAAGCGTACATGGAGAGGCACAACCAAGTGGTGGGGATAGTGTACAGAAACATCTGTACAAAAGAAGGTTGAGAACAACAGGGCTACAACATCAGGAAGAAGGAACACGAGAAGGTTGAGAAGTGCAGGGTTAAAAGAACAGGTAGAACGGATGAGGAAAATCAAGGCTGACGTGGTCCCCATGGTATTAGGAGGACTCTAAGTGGTGACCCCCAAACTGGTAGAGTGGCTCCAGCAGATTCCAGGAACAACACCTGAAACCTCAGTCTAGAAGAACGCAGTCCTAGGAACAGCTAAGATTCTGCGTAGAGCCCTCAAGGTTCTCCCAGGCCTCTGGTAGAGGACCTGAGCTAGAGGATGGTTTTGCTATGAGATGCTCAGATTTACTAACAACATAGGAAATAGGTAGGGAATCAGCAGTACACAAGTAGTACCGCAGGGGGGAGACAAAACTCCTTGTAACTTCAAACATGTTCAGTCATTGTATATCATGATCGATTTTTTTCTTGAATAATCATCCCGTGGCTATAATGAATAAATAAATGCAGTAAGTTAGAAGAGTGGTCGGTAGCAACACTTGTTTTTGGCATAATGCACATGAGAGCACATAGTTGTTGCTAAGTCCTGCTTATTGAACAGTCTAATGACCTCCGGAATAAAGGACCTCCGGTGGCGGAGTATTTCTGGACGTGGCAGGTCTCTGAGTTGTAGAAGGTCTGCCATAGGGAGGGTGAACATGAAGGGAGCCATCACAGTCCCCTGTGGAGCGCTGGTGTTGCTCAGAAACTGTGTCAGCGACACAGCTCCCCAGCCTGACATGCTGTGGTCGTCCCGTCTGCTTGTTCGTGATCCAGTCAACCAGTCGGACCAGCTACGTGCTCGACAGGTCGAAGAACATAATCCTCACCTGGTTGCCAGGCTCCTCCAAGAACGAGTAGACCCTGCGAAGTAGGTAGAGGACAGCGTCGTCCTCTACAGCTCTCTGTATGTCATCAAAGCAGGCGTAAATGTACCTGTTTCCTGGAATTTCTTCCAACATGATGACTCTGACTTTAAATATGACAAGTTCTGGTCCAGAAAATGACCTGAAAGTACAAACACCTCCAAGAAGACTGAGTGAGCAGCCAGTCAATGCTTATTAACTCTCTTAAAAAATTAAGTATCATAAATAACATGTCATTAGTTTTTCTTTCTCTATTTTTCCACCATTCCATTTCTCAACCTTGTTCTCTTCTTTTTCTTCCCAGATTCCATTAGCCATTACAATCAACTGACTCAGTCTCTACAAATATATCTATATCTATCTAGATCTAGATAGATACATTTCATAGTAAAAACACTTCACTTCTTGGCTATTATTCCCTTTATTTTTCCACGACATAATTCAGCAGCAACGAGTTTAAAACATCTTAGTTTCACGTTTGGCAGTCTCTTAAGGCATACACAGCATAAAAGTGAGTTCTGTAACAGAATTATTTACCACAACCAGAAGAAATCACAATAGTCAAACAGGAATACTGGTGAAATCTCCATCAGAGTGTAATCTATAAGCCATGAATTCATGACAAATTACAAAAATAATCTTTTTTTACAAACTACATATTCAGTGCAGAAAGAGCAAATGTACAGATCATAAACTAGACATTGATTGAAATATTAGATAAGCATGTTAAAAATCACTTAACGCAGTCATGTGAGTTAATATCAGTTAAATTGATCAGCATAAATAGGATTGTAAATAAATTATCAGCCTTCAATTCTCTGCTTCCAAAACTTTTGGTGAGCAGGTTGTCATGACTCATTCTGAAGGTGCACAGCTACTTGGGCCACTTGCATCTGTGAACGACAGAGGGATCACCGATGAAATATGCAGGGATTACGACAGAAAAGATCCCAGGAAATCTACAGTCAGGTTATTACACAGGTAGTTCTGACCGAGCAATTTGATTGGTCAACGACATATTTAGAGTGCGCTAAAATCAGCGAGCCTTACTCATCACTAAAAGTATTACCTGTTTCCATGGCAACATAACCACCAGGGACGCAGACAGCACTGGCTGAGCAGAAAATGGATCCATTTGTTGTTATTTTTAAATTAATTTGATGGATGGTTGAAAGAAGGTGAGAAGAACCTGAGATACGGTGCTGTTGGACTGCTGCTGCCCTGTCACATGTCATGTAAGAAATCAGCTGTGACCACGCTAGACTAACAAACATGGCCTGAAGCTCAGAATTCATGAGATTAAATCATGCTGTGAGTAGTGAAGTGATTCGATCTATCTTTATTCCCTTATTTAAGACTTTTGATCGAACAGACAACTGGCTGCTCTCTGTAGTGGTAAACTAGTCACAAAGAAAGTCTTAGTTTTGAGAGCTTATTGCCTTGAGCGTGAATACAGTTTTATTTTGTTAGTCATTGTTGTATAATTGCAATATTACACTCGATGATGGGCTTTAGTGTCATTTGAGCACTTTGTAAAGCAAACCTTCTTGAGTAATATTGCTTAAATGAACACAAAGTGTCTTAGCTAACCAATCCTTTGAAGTTCTTTTCGTCTGACTTGCCTCAGACGGTTGTCTGCAGTTTTACAACAACATACACGCAATGAAAAACTGCTACAGTTGAAAAAGCTGGGGATAAAATGGAACAAATCCAATCACTTGTGTTAATAATGTAGCTTCTACGGTGCTGATAAAGGCATGTCTGGGTACGCGAGGGGAGAGAGATGATATCGTCACCTGCAGGAGACGTGGTCAAAACGCTGCTGTCTGTGGGCACAGATGGAAGAGTTGAGCTGACAGTGATAGATCGATCTTGGCTGGAGAATCGGCGCAGGTCTGGGGAGGCAGTCACAGCGCTCCACATCTATCTCACAGTCAGGCATCCAAGAACTGAGAGGAAACTCTAAACAGCACATCTTTTTATCAGGTCTTATTCATGACATGTTCTAATGCACAACAATGTTACACATTGTAGGACTTTATTTTTTGGCCCTGAATTTCGTCCTACTGACAGGAAGAAAAGTCTGATGATTATTTGTGACTATTTGCTCATGACATCAATTGTTTACGTCCTGTAACTTGGCAGGCTTGTAAAGATTTAACGTTACAAGAGGAGTAGGTTTAGCTTCCTGCCTGTAAGACTAAATTTGGGGTTAAAAGAATGGTCGTTTACTGTGAAGGAACAAATTAGAGCATTCGTTACTGCAGCCTTTGCATTTAAGTCATAGCGCCCTGTTGGCTGGTTCTCATACACCATTCTACAACGTAATCACTAAGACCCGCCCATTAACGCATACGAGCCAATTACAGTTTGTAACTGCAAAAACAGCACCAACAACAAAATACTCGCAATCCTGTGTAATAGTGACTTGCATCTGGTAATACTTTGTTAAAAAAATGGTTTAATAATGCACATGGGATATAAGAATTCGAGGCGTCCTGAGAGGCTCACTAATGGGGTACATTTAATTGTGTTTCCCAAACCACACCTCGACAGAGCCACATGTCATCGTGGGATGAAACTATGGATAGAACCTTTTTGGTTATGATAGTAACACCAAGACAGTTTCCATTGTTCTCCGACCTTTGCACCGATCGTTAGTCGAAGTGAGCAGCAGACAAGGGGGGCAGGACTTAGTGAGAGACCAAACATATGTCAGCCACCACTTCCTGAAGATAAATGCTCACAATATGAAAGATAGGGCCAGAAACTTCACTCAACCTTTATGGTTATAATTAAGGGATCACCTGATGAGAAAGATGCTCCCCGGGACTACATGAGAAGACCTTGAACCATGATTTGAATACATCTAGATCTTTTGCTGAATCTGTTTTATCTTTTCAGTCGATTTCCTGGCATGGGAACCTCACAGAGCAGAACAAAGAGGTTTGTCCAATGTTAAGTAGCCAGCAAAATAATTGGCAATTTTCTTAAATGAAATCAACAATAAACCAGCTCTGCAGAAGCCACGGTTGATCTTAGCCAGCTCTGACCAGCCATTCCAAGAACAATTTGCTCTTCTCCCATCTGAGCTAAAATATGTGCTCCCTAGGGCAAAAAAGTAATAGGTTTAAAGTTCTCTCTGTTCCAAGTGTAATAAACACGCTTAGCTTGCAATGAACCCTTATTGCACTGCCCAGCAGTACTTTATTATGGATGCCATTTCAAAGGCTTGATGCTTTTGAACAGGCACATTCTTGCTTTTATTCATGATAACGTGTTGTGTTTTTGCCCTCTGCTGTAAATTAAATTTCCCAATGTGGTAAAACAGAGAAAGAACAGAACTAAACCACATGACAGCCCGTTTGTTAAACTATGTTCACTGTCACTTCACTTTTTAAATCAACATCTTCTGGGTTTTGGATTGCAACATCCTAAGAACAACTATCAAAACATCAACACGCCAACGCATCCTTTTTCCTGAGTACGTCCTGTATTTCCAGGTCATCTCTTGAAACCTAAATGCTGGCAGGTATGGTACTGTGGAGGCTCACTGACATTAAGTCCATCTATCCATCCATTTTCTTCCACTTATCCTGTTTAGGGTCGGGGGGGGGGGGGGGCTGGAGCCTATCCCTGCAGCCTTCAGGTGAGAGGCAGGGTTCAACCTGGACAGGTCACCAGTCCATCACAGGACCAACACATAGAGACAGACAACCATTCACACTCACAGTCACACCTACAGTCAATTTAGAGTATCAATCAGCCTCGTCCCCTCTTGATGTCTTTGGACTGTGGGAGGAAGCTGGAGTACCAGAGAGAACCCACACCTGTGCTGTGCTCACCACCGTGCCGCCTACTAACATGAAGTGTTATTTTTATGAAGAAATGGTAAGAATAAAACCTGAAAGATCCCACACACACACCTGGCCTACTGGAGGGGTAAGGTATGCATCTGTCTGTTGAACAATCCCAAATCAACCCACTGGCACACAGTCTCCTGGAGTCCTCAGCCTCCGACAGTTGTGCGATTGGAGAGCAGCTGCCAACAAACATAATAGGTAAGAACAGCAACTAAAACAAAAACCAAATATCCAAGAGAACAAGACTCAGTTTGTGGACTCACCCACTGCCCCCGTGAAGCTGAGCATTACGTCGTATAATGGCTGGTTCCATGCACCTGCATTCTGTATGATTAGCTACTTTTATTAGCACTGGCTCTGGTACGAATTTGAATGGAATCACACTGAGGACCTGAAATGCACAAAATCACACAACAAAAACAGAAAAGCGTAACAGCTGTTGACATCTGAAGACCAGCGATGCATCTGCTGTTAGATTTAATACTCACGGTCTTATTGACAAACACAGTAGTTGTGTTCCTGCAGGTGACACCTTCCTGGTTGCAGCAGCCACTGCACCTGCCAGTAAGAAGACAAAGTCACAGCTAAAGGGATTTGTCCTGTATAGAACGGTTCTCCTGGTAAAGTAGATTAAGCTGCTGTTGTTGAAGTTTGTCCACTGATCTAAAATTATACAAGTAGTGACAAAAATAAATCTGTTCCAGAAATCATTGTGCTAATGCCTGAGGATGGAAACTAGAGTATGATGAGTGTTAAAGCAATAATTTGATGTGATGGGAAGCAGGTTTATTTGCTGTCTTGACGATCGTTATTTGAAAGGATTGGTACTATCTTGTCAAACTGATACGATGCGTTCAGACAAGCTAGCTAGCTTAGCATAACTTTTGTGCTGATCAATGTAGTCAATAACAGAACTTCCCACGCACATGTGATTTTATGTCACAGTTAAATACTCAATGGTTCTGAGTCATGGCTTTGACAAAAACTGGTTTTGCGCTCATAGTCTTCATTTCATGCTTGTGGCCCACAACAGTAAAAATGTAGTTGCTAGTTGCTGAGTGTCTATCACTTGGTAAGAGCCTAACTTTTCTCTCTTTCTATACTTAATATTTTCAATAAAAGTTGTCGCCTCTTTCATGAAACTTGTATTGAGAATTCCGAGCCAGCCCTAAGTGCCTGAGAGCAGCACTATAAGCTACAATGGAGGGATATATACAGAGCTCGGAGGAGGAATGAAAAGGAACTGTTTTCTGTTTTAAAAGTCAGTGTCAAATCCAAAAATGCGCAAACCGTTTCAGCTTACAATTTTGCATAGTGTTGCTATAATTTTCTTTTCTTTCTAACATTTGATGCTGCATCAACATCTGTTTAGTGTGGTGTGTGAATGTTTCTGCCAATATGTTTCATGTCCAACAAACCTGTGTATGGACACACACGGTGGCTTGAAGAACATGGAGGGGTCGGTTCCCAGCTCCTTGGCCACATCAACACATGTTTCCCTGGGCATGCACTGAGTCCGCTGCCACTCCTCATCTATAGCTGAAAACACAGACTCACAATATTCATTACGCTCACACAAAGAATTGCACACAACCTATACTATGAATTTTTCCCAACCTTTAAGTATCTCTAGGCTGTAGGACTCTGCAGCGTAGCGTGTGGAGCGATGTGACCCTGCTGAGGGCGGGGAGGAGAGGGTCTCAGGCTGCTGCAGTCTCAGACGACACTTCCACAACTTCCAGTCAGGAAAGTCTGCAAGCCGGAGCAGCTCATCGAGGCTGGAGGCCGACCGCACCTTCCTCTCCCACTGCTTTATTACCTGCACACAGTCCTAACATTAACACTCACAGTCCTCTCAGTTGCTCCTCATGTCAATGGGTCTGCCTCGAGATGGAAAATGTCACTGCTCAAGTATATTTACTGAACTTCTGAAGTAACCCTGATTATGCATGCATTACAATGCAGGTTTGATCCCTGTTTCCAAGACAGATAGCAAGATAGATGAATGAGGTAAAGAGAAAGTACTTTGAGTACTGCTGAGCTAGAAAGGTGCAACGTAGCTACAGTCCATTTATCACTTTCCCTCAATTAGATCAGCTTCTTTCAATACTCAGATAAGTGAAGTTATGTTAAACATCATTGCTTATGAATTTTGAAATGTAAGCTGCTACTCTTACACATTACTATTTTCAATTACATAATGTAATAATCTCACATGGCATTTTTGTAGTATTGCAAATCATATGGTTACATTTTCATTGAAATCCATTTGAGAAGTCCAACTTTGATTAAAATAAACTGTGTAATTAGAACTTATTCCCTGAATTAAACTTTTGAGCCAGCCGCGGATTTTTGGTTATTTCAACTCAATGGTCTGTGGAACTGGAACTGTTTATGTAGAGTTTAAACTGCTGGCCAAGGCATGAGGCATAGATCTGGATTACAGGCAAGCAAACCAATAACAACAACAACAACAACAACAAACAAACAAAACCCAAACACTGGAAATAAATGCATTTTATTGTCGATGCCAACACTCAGTATAGATGATGTGATGCTTCCTTGGGTGAGAGGAGAACTTGGCCATGAGTTAGAGTGTGATTATCAACAGCTGCAGCAGCAAAGTGAGTCTGCTCCAGTCTACCATTAAACATTCTCTACACAGCTCATTCTCAAGTGCTGCTACCAACCAGTATACGCATCAACATTCATGATTTAAACCCACAACATCTGGGAAAAATGGGTGTCAACCACCAGCATGCACAGGAGCTATAAAAGCCCATGTATTATTACTCGTGCACACAGTGACGCAAGGAGCGAAGCTGAACCATGAAACCATCTGTCATGCTGCCGCAGAGAACCAAAGTTCATGTGATGACATAAACCAGAACAAAACAGAAGCAGAACACTGTATTGTGTATTTGCGTGGTTTTAATGTTTCAAATAGTACCTTTCTTAAAAATGTGAATTTATTTTGAGTTTATATTGTTGAAAGGAGACATGGCAGGAGTTAAAAGGGGGATCTCCTTGATATATTTTCTTTGTAGCCTGATACTGAATGGTAGGTTGAGCCAGGGTGGAGGCACAGACGAGGAGACAAGCATAGTTTATTGCACTTGTCAGCTGACGATCTGAGTCGTCTGATGCATTCACTGTGTTGCAAAAGAGAGGGTGGAGCAGGTTTGCTGGCTGACTGCTTCTACTTAAATCAAAAGAAACAACTACAGAATAGGGAGGTTTCCCCGCTGCAATTTCTACCAGGGGATGGAGCCAACTAATGAGAAACAGTGCCTGGGAAGGTGATGACAGGAACTGAAGGGGAAGTATAGAGATGGGGGGAAGGGGCACAGCATGACTGGGGGAGAAAAATCATGACATCTAGCTCAGTAAATTTTGAAGAGTGAAGTAGTTCAACAATCCTTCTGATCTATACTTTACTACGTCTGACTTGCAGTCCCTCTTTTGATTACTGTGTTACAAAATCAGTCACATGCAGAGCACAGATTATATACGTCAGTGATGAACAGCATGTGTGAGCGTACCGAAGCCGGTCCAGTGTAACATTGAGGAAATAATAAATGAAAAAAAAAGAAAGGCTACATGAAAATAAAATCACAAAGAGAGAAATCATGAATTAAATCAGTTACGTTTTTTTGTTGTTGTTTTTTGGCATTTGGATGATGTGAGATAACACAGTAGTTTTCAGTGGCAGAAAAAAGAAAATCCAATACACAATAGCTTGAAAACACATGAAATATTATGGCTGTATTTAAAAAAAACAACAACTCTATGTGCCACACTTACCCGTGTTCCTCCCTCTCTGTGCATGCTGTGACCCACGCTAATCCAGCTGAACTCCACCAGCAGGGTCACCAAGCAGGAGATTCTGCATAGAGTCTGTTTCATCTTCATCATCATCCTGTGGCTCCGCTTGCTTACTCTGAGAAGCACTCAGCAGTATGAACTTGTCTTCTTGTTCCTCTTTCACTGCTGGCAGGAACCACTTAGATCTGGCTGCTGCTCTGACTCAGTTTCCCAGACCAGCTGAGACCCTGACCACACACACTTAGTCTTCTCACTGCAGGTATGTGCAACACAAACTCTTAATCTTCCAGCTGTGCAGGACAGTGTGTGTGTGTGTGTGTGTGTGTGTGTGTGTGTCCGTGTGTGTCCGTCTGTCTTTGTGAGAGAAAGCACCAGATGTAACCTGTCACAGCTCCCCAGACACCCGCGGGCCAAATGGAGAAGGCTAAAGAGGCTTTAAAACATACACCTTTTATTTCTGAAGCTTTGATGCATATCCGGAGGTGTCCAGCTAAAAATCAAAGCTACCGGGCTAAAAATGACCTCAAAAAATAGCCTTAGCAGCACTTTCACTTTTGTCCAGTTGGTTTAAGGCCTGAGGTGCTCTGTTCCTCTTGTTAGAACAGATTCCTGCACTCAATCTTATTGTTTTCTTCTTTATAGTTGCACCCCTTGAAAGGTTTCTGCCTTCTTTCTAAATGTGTAAATTGCAAAATTCAGTGGCAAATTTATCTGTATGTTAAAAATTACCTGTAAGCTCTCAGGTCTTCTGATCCTACTGTGATTTGTCCCAATAAAAAGACCCTGAGGTGCAAAAAAAGCCACAAATCGTCCTGCTGGGGTAACGCTGGGAAACTGCCTATGAGAAGCTAGTATGTCTGTCTCAGTGTCTGCCCCTGTGTCTCCAACTGCTGCTGGTCTTCTTGCCTTTTTATTTGCTTGTGTCTTCCCATCCTTTCCTTTTTGATGTCTGTCTGTCTGTCTGTCTATCTGTCTGTCTGTCTGTCTGTCAAGTGGTCACATCCCCTGCCTGTTAAGTCTCCTATCAATGTCTTTTCCTCTTCAGTTGCCAAACCGCACACAGCCAAAGAGCAGTAACATGTGTTTTAAATGTGATCCAGACCTTCGTAACGTGTGAAGGGAAACAAGCTGCCGGCACCACCCCTGTCTGGTGGACACCCCACCCACTCGCCATCCATTTGACTCTCAATGTAATCTGCTAGGAAAGTGGATTATGGAGGAAATATATTAAACAATATTCATAGATTTATGAATTGAAACTGCTTGGGCTTCTAAAATACCGTCAGATTAATGCCTATACAATCTTAATATTTTGTTTTATGGTTTTGGTTATGGAGCTCATATGACATATAGGGAAACTCGGGTGTGAGGTCAGCTGAATAGATTCAACAAATGAATTAGTCAGTAAAACAGGAAAACATTAGAAAAACCGTTGCGCTCATACACAGTTACAGTATTTGATTCATCTTCACGAAAAAAGTGCATGCAGAAAACTTGTAGCAGATATCAGACAGAACCTTCAACCCGCTACATTCTGTTTCCATCTTCAGTCTAACATGGCACAAGTGACATCCATGGAGGAGGTGGATTTGATTTCTCCTAATCAATCACTGGAGATCCCTGCCTGACTATATAACGCCAATATAAGTCTGGACCAATTCATAGCCATGCCAGCATATACTGACTTTGCTGGGGTTTGAGGGCTACATCCACACAAACACCTTTTCATTTTAAAACACTTACCTCTGTTAAGTTTGTTCAACTCTGCTCCACCATTTCAAAGCCCACAATCCTTGAAGATCCCTGCTGACCCTGTTTGAGTTTGAAAACTCCAGGAGAGATGACTTTGAAAAGTCCAGATGGGCTTGGTTCAACCTAAGCACAAAACTACACCTGCACGTGAACAGAACAATAAAAATGAAGGCACTAGAGAATATGAAAGTAGTGTGCACTTGCTGTATCCAGAAGAATCCATCTTCAGTCAGTAGTTGGACTTTGGACTTTTTCCTTTGGAGCACCACAATTGAAACTTAATGTTGGGCTGCAGGTCAAAAGTGAACACATGCTGTGTAATGTTTTGTTACTTTACTTGTGCCTAACTGATGTCCTGCAAAGAGTGTCACTCTGTCACAGAATCATCAAAAATGTATTAATCATAAGGGATTCTACATTTTTAAGTAATTTTACAGAACAGTACAGCATTTCATGGTATAATATAATTTTAAAAAATTATACTGCACTGTATAATTGCTTTCTAAATTACACTTTGAAAAATATAACAGCAACTACTATTGCTAATTTATGAATTCATTAGGTACTGATTTTTTTCATCTGGCAGGCCACACTGGACTCTATGGTGGGCTAAAGTTGGCCCCTGGGCCCCACTTTGGGCAGTCCTGCTCTGTGGGATGTAAAAAGGAGTAAGAATGTATTATTCTGTAAGTACCTCACGTAAACTCCTAGATATAAATATTGTCTTGCTTAGAGTAAGGTCAGTTGTAGGATTATTGCAGTGTATGTGAACATCATGTTTCACCATCAGAGACCGGCTCTGTTGCTATTAGCAACATCAGAGGGAAAATGTGATAAAGCTTACATTTAACAAGGGCTGTGCTGAACATTCCCACATGAAGCACTTGGATGTCTAATAAGTTAAAACAGAGGTTGGAATGAACATAATGTTCTTGAAAATATGACACAAATCTTGATAACAACATAATATTTTCACAAACTGTTCATGAGGCAAATATTTCTGTGAGTAAATCTCATACAGGTCAATGTTTTCTCCAGGAACAGGAATGTTGTCGGGTTCAGAGAGAATCTCGGATCTTGGACCTCCAGTTTATGGCCCTTTCAAAGCCATTTGATCCAGTCTGGTAGTCTTTGACAGCCTGTTGGATCTCGTCCTCTGTGGTCATTACAAATGGACCTGAAGGCAAACACAACCCACTTTTAACATCGCAGGTACTGTATATTTGTTCATTTACACATCAATTTAAGGGACGTACCATGTTGTACCACGGGCTCTTCGATTGGTTCTCCAGCAATCAGCACAAAATGAGAAACTTCAGAGCTCTGAGAAGAAAATATCAGAGTGTGAAGCGAACTGATGAATACAGGCTTTCTATGATAATGAGCAGCTGAAATCATTCACCAAAATAAGGATTCTAGGATTGGAGAAAACAGTCAGGCGGAATAAAAGTCATTTAATCAGATTCATGTCAGACCAAGAACAATGGTGCTCTGATGGTGGCAGAATGAAGATTCAGGTCTGCAAGGTTTAATACTGCACCAAAATAAAAAATACTAGATGGGGAGCGCCAATAAAAAAATGACAAAGAAAACAAGACAAAGCATTTTTTTCATTTGCAATGGAGGGGCATGATGGAGGGGCACAATGGAGGGGCATGATGGAGGGGCACAATGGAGGGGCATGAGGGAGGAACATTGTGAGCTTCTCGCCTCGGTACTAAGAAGGTGTTTTTTTTTACCTTGTTTTCGACTTTGACACAGTTTCCGTCTCCAAATACCACAGTGTGATGAGGCTCGACCTGCTGCTGCTCCTGATCTGGGCCTGGACAACGAAACAGACCAATGTTTAGTCCCTCAGTTCTGGACATTTGAATATTGTCCAACACTAATCTGATATTTCTTTTTGCACCTTAATCTTGTGACCGAAAAACCCCTAAACATAATCTTGTTTTATTGATCCTCGATATGGTTGCCTATCACTAGAGAAACTAAAAGTGCTGCATATAAAGGATCACCATAATTTAAATACTGTTTATCAGGTTTCATGTTTTCCAGTGTGACCAAGTTATGCACCAAATAATTACATAACAGGAGCATCGGATTTCCCCATTAGCAAGGACAGACACGACTGGCCCTAGTTTCTAGCCGGCACATGACGTTTTCACTCCAAGCGTCCTCGCTTTTTAACTAACACGTGACCTCGCGCCCCACCTGCGCCAACAGGTGGTCAAGTATGTTAATGAGGCTGGTCTGGCACAACCATGGTGCACTTTGGGAAACCAGAAAATATTTTTGCCATAGACCAAGACGAGTCTGGTCTTTGGTCAATGGTGTTATGTGTGAAGTGCTTTTTAAAGGGCGCATCAATCAGATGGGTAGAAGCGCAGCACCGTGATGTGCTTCTGCTGATGCCCAACAACTATAAACACCATAAACACAGGCTGTCACCTCCTCCCACCTCTGATGGCTTCGGTGGATGCATGCTGCTCTCACATATAACCTGACCACCTGATGCACAAAGAAGTCAGTTTCTTCAAATGAGAAGCAGCACTTCTCCTGAATTGAAAAATGCAGTGGAAATAGCAACACGCCATGTGCTGCCACACCCTGGGCTTTTAGTGGAAATGATATGAGGCACTCTGGTTGATTGGAGTGATGTCACGCCCCAAACAAATGTATCATGAGAACATTAGGTGTTTAATGACCGCCACTTTGCCTCTGATGCGAACATAAACAATTTGTTGCCATCTCATTATTGTGACATAACAGAACACGTTATCTCGTAATAACAAGAATATTTCCTGTTATAACAAGTTAGAATCTTGTTCTCATGAGATAACAGCATAAAAAATGATGGCAAGCATGGCCTTTCTCCTCTTCTGTGAGTAACAGCTTTTAATTGTGGCAAAATAAAACCACCAACGGCAGGCTTGTGATGGTCAATAATAGGAATACAGTAAAACAAGGAGAAGAAACTCTTCAGGACATTGTGATGTCACCCACCTGAGCTAGCATGTGCATCATTCGATTTGGTTAGAAATCACTTCTGGATGCTCTTGATCTGAGGGCACCTGCATGTTTCAGAGTTTTTGACCTTGTTAAGCAGTTTGTTTTCTCACTTACAGACACTAAACACTGAGAAACCAGACACTTAGACTTGTGCTGGATGCATTCATCAAAGCCAGCTGGTCCTGATTCGATCACAAGACATGAAGACTTGGACACTGAAGATTCAAATAACTTCTTTAATCTTAACAGCCATTTTCATCCTTTCATGCCATCAAAACATCTGACAGCAATTGCGGGCAAACGAAGAGATCCTGCAGTGTAAGTTTGGTGAGTAATCAAATAATAACATTTAATGAAAAAATATTAAAAGGGGGAATTTGTGATTTGTGAGCAACAAACCAACAAAAGCCTGTGCAAATGAGCTTACTGCCTGAGAAGGTTGAGTTCTCATGCGAGAGGAATTCCCCGATCACACAGTAAGATGGAAATGCAGTTTTCCACAGCGTTGTGTCTAACAGTCAAACTGATAAACTCTGCTCCGTTCGGTACGGTAGCTTACGTGAGTGATGGGAAGCAAAATGTAAAAGATTTCCTCCACCAAGATGCAGCACAGGAGATCATTCCTATTAAAAGTGACCTTAATACTGAAATACAGTTTTCCATCAATTCAAAACCGAGTGGACGAGGTAATAATGTGACACCCGCAGTACACGCTTTGCAAGAATTTTAGCAAATAACATGATTATGTTCAATTACACCTGACATTTCTTTGCTTATTCTTCTCTTTTCAGAACACACACACACACACACACACACACACACACACACACACACACACAAACACACACACACACACACACACACACGCATGCACAATACTTCACAAGTATAAGGTTGAGGTCCATATTTTTCTGTTTTGTTATACAGAGCTTTTAGACTATGTATATATTTGTTTTATTATTATTTACTGTGCTGATAATACATTTCTACTGCAAGACAAGCTAGTGAGCGAGTGATGTTGGGTAAATCTCAGATTAACTGAAATGGTTCAAAGTTTAAAGAGACTGTCATTTTTTATTCATCAAGGTTTAAAAAGGGGCCCGTTTTGGCAGTGTTTAACGAAGAAGTTCTTACCGGACTGACATCACACACACATATTCTTCAGGTCAGTGTAATCAATCCCTCATTTCATTCTATCCATAAAGTTTTATATGAAGCCTCCAAAAACTGATTATCCTCAGACTTTTAAGTGCAAAACTCCCTCTTCCTGTTACTGCCTTTCTATTGTTGCTGGGCAAATCTGGTTAAACATAAGAAGGGGATCTTGCAATAAAGGGTTTACTGAGTTACTGCTTGACTTGATTTAGTGGAAATACATCCGTAAAGATCTAAACAGAAAAGAGATTTTTGAGTTAGTTAAGCTTGCAAAGAGGTAAATCTAAAAGTGGGAGGCTCAATCCACAAAGGAAAAATTATATATTTAAAATTTGTGGTGGTACAAAAGACACTAGCTGCAGCACAGAGACACAGGGCGAGGATGATGATGTCCTTCATCTCTTATATGGGAGTCAGAACTGATGACTGCATTGTCGGTAGGGACAGAAATAAGGAAATGTGAAGCTCTCCTTTAATATCATGTTCATACTATTGCAAATGTGACACGTGCGCTGCATACATGAATATACTGACCCCTCATGGCAAAGGTTTAGAGTTGTTCATCAGAACTCACCGACATGGATGCATCCTGACAGTGTGTAGATGAACGTAGTCCACCCTGCCAAAAACACATTTTTATTTACTGCACAAATTAAAAAAAAAAGGTGAAATATTTTCCTCCTATGAATAAAAAACAAAAAAACAATCTTAAAGCTAAACACAGATTATGTGTTTGTGAAATATAACAACTGGACGAACTCTTGCTGGACCTCCTCTCTCAACTGTTGCATGTGTGGTGAGGTTTTTGAAATTTCTAACCAAACCACAGAAAAAGCTGAGGTTTGGCGAATGCTGTCAGATTAAACTGTCAAAACACTCTGGTCAGAACTCAGGTCAATACAAAAGGAACTCAAATGTAAAACAGAAGGTTTATCCTTCATCCTTCTTAAAAAAACAAGCAGGTTGAACAGATTTTCATCTCGATACAACATTCCAAAGTACTTCATACTGCTCCATTTTCTGTTGCAAGCGCACAAATTCCACGACAGTCACGAGGCTAAGTTAACTGACCTGAGGGGACCGGCTGCACATGCAGGGCCCCTTTCTGCAGGCTGAAGTGCAGGTACAAGATGGGCGTCCTCGTGAAGACCTTTGACTATAAGACAGCATTAGTTTCACAGTGCACACAAATAGTTGGTACCATGTTTGTGGGGACCAGTCATTAACATGATTGATTCCAGCAATCACAACTGAATGTGATTGATTGAACCTTGAAAACTAAGTAAAAAACTTCAGTCAGCATGTTCAGAGTGCTGCTGTTTGTTATATTATGATGTTGTGCTGACATCACAACCATGGAGGCGACTCATATTCACTTTAGCTCCTAAAGCTTCTCCAGATATCACTGCCACCATGACTCCCTCCTGGCTGGGTTTGGGGATCTCTGACCCTCGAAGTTCTTGGTAAGCTGGTTCCACCATCTTGTCTCGTCTGGGCAGGTTCACCCACAACTGTAAGCCCATCACAGGCTCCTCTGAAACGGGCATCTCAGCATGAACCACCCCACGTCCTGCAGTCATCCACTAGACAAGAAACATGACAAAGACACGCCAAAGAATTTGCTTGGTGCAGGCTTCACATCAGGTTCAGGTTCATACTTTTACCTTCAGTTGTTCTGGTTTTATCCTCTGGGTTTTGACTACCTAAGTAATACAATATGAAACAGAACATTTTGACGGGTAAAACAGAAACAAATATCTTGACGACGGTGGATTCCTAGCAGAAGATATTACTCCAAAAGTTGATTTCAAAGCTAAATCAGCTTTATAATAGTGTGAAATAAAGTTGAACAGTTCCGATTGATCCAGCTGGAAAGTTCCACTGTGGCTTTGATGTGATGCAGCCGCCCAGGATTATTCAACTGTGACTGTTCTGAATACTGGTTTCTATCATTGTTGACAGGTATTTACTCTCCAGGATCGACTGGATAAAAAGCAGCAGCAAACAGCAACAGATGACTAAAAGCTCAAAAAAGAGGCATTATCAATCGTGTTTAAAATGACATTAATTTGAAATTAAATTACAGCTACCCCCTCAAAGCTTATGATTCAAATCATCTGTTAGAACCCCCTGAGTGGACTGGGAATCTTCAAGTCTAGAGGCTCTACTGACTGGTCTCTGCTCGATCTGCTACGGTTGCCTTGTTTGTGTTTGGTTGCAAAATCATTTGTTTTGATCTGCTTCATTCACAGGACTTGAATGATCATTTATGTTAATTGCCCTGTCAAGAACAGGAACTCTCTTCAGTTTGTCGTACTACACCTGTTTATGTACAATTTAAGCTTTTAGGTGAGAATGTATGTGTTCTAACCCAACAACTGTGGCCATGAGCAGTCCCAGCTGTAGGAGAGTATCAAGTAAAGTTTAGTTAGCTAAGTTAGCTGTCCCCGCGAACAGGACCTCTTATCTCTGACATCATCTCATGTTTAACCCCTACAAAAGCCCCTGGTTAAATGGATATATATATATATATATAAAAAAATAATAAAATATTATACATTTTTCTAATTGTTTTTTTTTTCTCCTGCATGTCCAATTGGGCCAGCAACATTAATCAGCTCTCCAAAAAAACAACAACAAACAAACAAACCTTTAACCGCCCTCAGATCTTTTAACTGTTTGTGTTGTGTTTTTAAATGGGTTTTAAATGTGCACTCTAGCGCCTCACTCTGTTACCTGTGACAAACAATGACGCCTCTTGAATGTGAGCATCTGCAGCTCCCATGAGGCATGCAAGCCCACAGAGGGTGCAGATGGTGGGATACAGCAGATTCAGCTGAACTGACTGAACCTGTGATGCGCACTGAAGCTGAGTCAGCAGCCTGTATGTATGTTTGTGTGTGTGTGTGTGTGTGTGTGTGTGTGTGTGTGTGTGACTATTCCACTTCTTTAATAAAACAGAGGAAACAACCTGCAGGGCATGATATCCAATTAGTGTGAGTGCACAGTGACGCCATGCTTACGATGTAATGAGGGATTTGTGTGCCAGTAGGCTTAAATCTTGTTTTGCTCCTTCAAGTCAACAGCAGGTGGATTGAAGTGATCAACACATTAACGTCTCCTATCAGAGGATTACAGGCTGATAGTGATCATGCCAGATGTTTGTTATGTCAGAAAATAAAGATAACCACATCTGGAAATTGTTGCAATGGAAAAGTTAGAAGAATGATTCAACATTTTGATAAATACACATATTCACCAGACTCTATTTTTTAGATAACAAGATTAATATTGCGATGGAGTTCTAATGAGCAACTAGCTTGTTAGCTTAGCTTAGCATCAAGACTAAGCAGCCACTCAGGTAGCTTCAAAATGAGAACAACAGCGAGCTTCTTGTCTCATACTTTTTCAGAAAATGTATTTGCAAAGGATTCTTTTTTTTAAATTTAAATCATTAAATAATACCCATAAGTATATAAATATGTTGTACCTGCAAATCTCCAGGTTTCAGTTGTCCTGAATGACCACAGAAGTCTTCATGCGCTGTCACCCCCTCCAGCACATATGTCACCTGTTTGAGGAACATTGAACACGAATGCGTCATGCAGAGACCATTCCAAAACTGATTCATAGTGATAAATTCAAAAAGTCATTTCTATAAGTGAAATGTCAAGATGGAGTGCTGCTTCCTCAGCTTGAGAAGCATGTGTGTTTCCACCACCCCAGTGGTCCGGCTGGACAGGAAGAGAAGTACTGGGTTCAGGGTCAAGGATTCAAAGGTGAACATCTGTGGAAGGGAGGAAAGCTAAACTTCCCAGCGAGAGCCGCCTGTGATCTGTCTCCACATCTGTGTATAATCAAAAGTCACTTGAGTGTGAGCAAACACACCTGCTGAAAGACATGCTGGGACTGCAGCCTTGCCCTGTCCACCCACACCGGGAGATTTAAGTTGCATCTGCCAAGTCAAATACATTTAGTGGAATGCCTGGCAATTTGAGGACAATATCTGGGTTTTTATGTTGTGTTTCAAGTGTGGAGTGTTTAAAGAAACTAGTCAAACCTCCACATAGAAACATGGGAGTAAAATTATTGTTCATACTGATGCAAACTTGAAAATAAACATGGAATAGTCTATTTAAGAGAGAGAAACCAGACGAAGGTCCATGTGACAGGTCTGTGGTGACAATAAACCCGATTATTCTCTAACAAATAAGGAAACTACGAAACCATTTTAGAAGCTGGTTCATGGTTAGGTGGTTCACAGGAAGACAAACAGAGTTGGCAACGGAATGAAAACAGATTATTATATCTTTAATAGTTCAGAGGCCGAAACAATGATTCAATCAGAAGATTTCCAGTGCATGCATACATACAAAAGTGACTATTCATGTTAAGTTCAGACTTTGCAATAAATGTGCTCTCAAAGGGAGCTGCTGTTCTGTAACGACTGACTCCCCAAATCATGTTAACATCGGATGTGCACGAAAAGCACAAATAATCAATTTTTCCACAAGGGGGCAGCAGAACAAGCAGCAACAATGTCATGTCAAATTGTTGCCTTGTTAACAAGTTTATAATACTAGTAACACTTGAGAACAAGGGTACATTGAGAAGGGCTGGTTCAGGTTTAGTTAACATTAGTTAACAAAACCTTACCTAATTAATATTAGTTAGTTAACAGTCCAACTACTCACTTGCTAGTGATGTTCATGTTAACTCTACAGGTTATGCAAAGATGGATGGAGAAACTGGGGGAGGTTAGAGTGAAGTGGCACCAAGGAATACTTGTTCCTCACTTGACAATAAAGAGCATTATCAAATAGTTCATTGTACTTCAGTGTTCTATTCAGCCCTGGATGACAATGCATTTACTAATTGCTGATTTTGCTCCAGTGTTATCTGATGGATAAATTCACACAGGGCAGCATTATTTGAAGTTGTGTCTGCCTGGTGAATGTGATACCGATAATCACTCTTATGTCACTTCTGTTTTTGGCCTCCACAAAGACCTGAGGGAAATATCTTCCTGCTGAATGATGCCAACATTTTCTGGCAGCTGTTGGAAGCCAGAAAACAGAAAACCCCTGCTGCAACTGGAAACAACGCTGAGGAGGGTGTGAATGAATCAAAACAGAACTGAGCTGTGATAATGTCCTGTGTTACGGTGAGTGACTCATCTCACAGTCATGATCAAATCTTGATCGAATAAAAAGATAAATTATTGCAGCTTTAAAGTCACAGCGACTTCAACAAATTAAAGAAGGCTAACATCCATCTGGCATCTCAGCTGCATCTGATCTATCTGTAAAAACGGTGACGAGAAATCCTGCAACAATATCTTAAAATGTATTCATTTGTCTAAAAAACAGGCCAAAAATCAGATTGTGGTGAAATAACAAGAACCAAAAAAAAAAAAAGCATATTATTACATTTAGAAGCTGAATGAGCACAAATTAAACCTATCTCTCTCAATGCGTAAAATTGAGCCAGGGCTGAATATACGCGCTGAATTGTATAAAATGAACATACAATAGAAGCTACATTTATTACATCTTAAAAGAACACATCAACTTTGTGGGGAACGCTCTTTTTGTCCATCATTTTTGTGTAAAATAAGCATAATCTAGTCATAATCTCTCATTTTCAATTGATTTTTCACAGCGAATGTGAGGCTCAACATTATGTCAATTAATGAAGGAGTATATTTGAGGACCTTTGATTCTCTCTCTCTCTCTCTTTCCTTCAGCACTGTATTACAGCTAAGCTAACTAGCACTCAGCTGTACGGTAGGGGCCCACAACATCACAATGTACATGGAGAGGAGTGAAGGGGCTCTAGCTCGCTTGTTTGGCTCTAAAAATGATGGCGAATAAGAGTAATTCCAAAAAGGTTGGTGTGTTCTTTTAAATGATCAGAAACTGTCTGTGAAAGGGGTGACAAAAGCAGAAGAGAGGCGTTTTTGTCAATTTAGTGGAGGAAACACCGTAAAAGCTAAATTACTGTCGCGTACAATTTTATTTTGCCATGTGAATGGAGTTTGGTGGAATGAATTCCACAGGTATACGTCATACCAAGGGTGATTCCTGCCTTTCATAATAGGGGGATTATTTGTGTTGTTGTGTTCTGTGGTAAGGAGGAGCTTGTGCAAGCAGCAGCTATGGTGTTTATTCATATCTCTTCTTCGTTCTCAGTGGTTTTCCGAGTCTAGAAGATTACATCAGCATATGTGGCCAGAGCGGGCTTTATAGGAGCGCTCTCTTTCTCTTTTTTCTGGATACTGTCCTGCTGGTGCCCCCTAGTGATCAAAGTAGGAACATCACCCCTCAATTCCACCTGTTCTTTGGTGTACTGTTTAAGAACTCTTAACACTATTTTATATTGTTTGAAATCTTTCCCAAACCAAGGAATTGCCCTAATAATTTCAAAATAATCTTTTCTCGCTGTGTTTACTACTTTCATTAAGTCAAATTGAATCCAGTGTTATAAAATGTATATATAAATTGGACACAAGTTGATGCATAAAAGTAAAATATGTACTGTAAACTAAAGTTCTGTACTGCTCTTACTTTGTTCAACACTCATTTAAGAGATGCTCAAGGTAGTTCTCCAGCTTAGTGTGTATTTACAGTATGAATATTTGCTGCCACACTAAACCAATTGGAAAATAAGAATATTCTCACCGTCTCAAATCCTCTATGAGGGTGGTCTGGGAATCCTGACGGCTTGCTCACTCTGAACTCATCCAACAACAGAAATGGATCCAGGTTCCTCAGCTGGACATATGTGCAGGTGTTACTTAACTGACAAATATTATTGAAGTTTCAAGTATTTGGCACTCTGTAAAACCCACATTTTAACATTCATAATAAATCAACTGGCTGAGTCTCATACCTCCTTTCTTCCGATGCTCCTGCGAACGCGAGCCCCGACTCCCTCGCTCTGCTCCACACTCTCAACACTTCTTTCAACTTTCCTCACATTCATCGTGCTGGAAAACATTTCACCCATTATTAGGCTGATAAAAACAAAATGTGCTTCAGGAAGAAAATTATTGTTAAAAGGTATTCAAAGGTAAATAAAACGGATTCTTTTAATGCAAAAAAAGTTAAACATAAAACTCACACTACTGTTTATTACACTGCATTTCATACATCTTCTAAATTGGAACCTACAATACCTTTGCATGTATTACCTCAGTGGTTCTCAAACTTTTTTCAGTGATGAACCCCCTTTAAAATATTTTTTTTTGTCAAGTACCCCCTGACACGCTCAAAACATTTTTGGTAGAAAATAAAGGAGGTACAGTGCTGTGCCATGCGTGTCTGATTTATTAAAGTTAAACAACTAATCGCAATGATTTGCTAGCGTTGGCTAATTGCTCCCCGCAAAAAAAACACAGTGCCTTGGCTGCCTACTTCCGGTACTTCGTCAGCTCTGGTTTCGCCTTCTTTTTCACTAGTTTCTCTGTATTTTCAGCCGCATTGCTGCTGCACTTAAGCCACATCTCCATCGTTACAGTGCGTCGTCATGGCAACGGCAGGTTATTGACAAGTGATGCTGGATCAATGGGTCAAACCAACTTGGTTTTGGGAGAGTCCGTTTTTTGAGGATATTAAAATTGAATACTGAATATATGTATCTAAATGTATGAACATACATTTGTATTTTATCAAACTTTTTCTAATATAATTATTTCTCAAGACTTAATCATTATTAGGATTAATGCTTTTTTAAAACTATATATATATTTTTGTAAAGCTTCACGTACCCCCTGGAGTACCTCCACGTACCCCCAGGGGTACACGTACCCCCATTTGAGAACCAGTGTATTAGATGATAGCCGGGGAACAGGTAAGACAGGTAGGGTTCCTATCCCCACTAAATCAGTGTGTCACATAAGGTTCTACATGCTAAAACAGGTCACATATCATAGAGTTGGTACAAACAGTACCAGTCAAGAAAGGCTGTGTGGAGGGCTCCTGCAAGCTTCTGACATCTGCTTGAATTAATACAATAAGAGATTATTGGTTTGTGTAGTTCAGGTATCTTGGAAAAGTGGGACAAACAGAAAACACAAGGGACTGATTCATCCAGGGGTCATACACAGCTTCACTGTTACATTCTCATCCCATCAAATTTGAGGAAATTTCATGACGATACATTCTCAAACATCGTATAACACACAAAATATAAACAGAGAGGAAGCCCATGTCAAAAATTTAAAGATTACTGATGAGCTACGTCATGGTTTGATACATCTTACGCGCAGGCATTGGTGAGACAAATTTCCACAACTTTAATTTTCAAAAACTATCAGGCTTGGTATTTGCATATTATATTTGTATTTCAAATCCGTGACATTTACTGTCCGTTAACGATAGCAAGAACCTTTAATATCAAAATAAAATTTCATAAAGTAAAATGCTGGGTCAAAAAGAGAGGAAAGGTTCTCTACTGAGTGTGATGTTGCTTTGTAAATGTAGCTTACTGCAACCTCCAGTGACAGCTGCCACTGGCAGATCAGCTGATCAGTCAGCTGATCCCTGCTTGCAGCTCCGCTCACGTTGCATCCTATACGTCAGAATGACGTGATCGTTTGTGCTTGTATCTCCCTGTCCTGTCCCTTCCAAATATAGTTTCATATCCCTTTCTTGAAAAATGGAAATTTACTTTACTCAGCCTGTTATGTATAAGCCTTTCCAATGTCCGTTTCCTTTTCAAAACCACGGCAGGGTTTCACTTTCCATTGTATGCAGGTTCTGCGTGCTTTACTTCCATTCAATTAGATTTTATTTTTGTAATATGTATTAAACTACAGCCAAACCGGTTCATCGTAGGCACTCCAACCTGAGAACAGCCGGACCAGACACTTCCTTCTTCCTTCGTTCGATAGTTTATCCGTGAGAACTGAATGACCGCGCGTTTGTTGTTGTGTGCAGTCCCCCCTCGCGCACGAGTAGGATGACATTGCGGAAGTCACATGGGGGCGTGGCTACATATGAAGTCTTTTTGCTGCATCCCAGCAGGTTCCTCCGCTCGGTTTGACTCAGTGTTGCCAGGTATAAAAGCCCTGAACACCCACACGCATCTCATTCGGAGACCATCAGTTAGTTACTGTTTAAACAACATTTTTATGTTCCTATAGTTTGAGGTGACTCAAATGAATGAGAGGCATATCAAATCTTTTATTCACTGTCTCATGTGGCACACCTATTATAAATGTGTTTCACAAACATATTTGAATAAAAACTAATTCTTGATTCCATGACGTGACTAAACTGGGCAAATAAGAAACACCTCATTTCATACAATTTCTCCTCTATGTACTCTTAAAAGTACCCTTAATATTTGTGTTAATGACTGATTACTTGTTGTCATCTCAACTTGTTTCATAATATAAATCTGAGACCTATTGAAAGGGACCAGGATGAGTGGGGGAGTACACAACGTACATAGAAAAGTTACAGCCATAGAAGTCCTTGCATTTGTTGAATATATTCTTCAGTTTTCGATTTCCCGCTGCTCAGTTCAGATGCCTCCGCGTTGGCCTGCTGATAACGGTGGAGAATGTCCCTGGCAATTCTCATGCTGGCTGCCTGTCCACCAGCTAGGTTGACTGCATGAGGTCCAACCTGTGTGTGAGAAGGACATGTTAGAAGACACTGTGTGTAAAGTACCAGTACACAGGATTTTGCACACTGACACACTACCTGAAGGGCGGTGTACTGTCCCATCAGATAGAGGGGGCAGCCTTGTGTCCACTGTAAGCTTTCTGTTATGCACGGCCAACCATCTATCACCTTTATGGGGACAAACGGGACACATTTTATGAGTCTTCTGAATAAACATAAAGATGGACTCCACGAGTGTGAACAAAAGGTGAAGCAGAAGAAGGTGATTACCGTCTAGTCATAAATCCCGCCCTTCTATGTCAGTGGGGGACTATTGGACTAATAATTTGAATTGCATATCAAATAAATGTTCCCCAAATCTGGTATCTCTACGTTTAGGCAGTTTGAGTCCCATTGATCATGTTCTCATTTCTCTGATATTTGATGCTATAAAAAGGTAATGATTGACAGTGAAGAAGTGGCCTTTGTTAGAAAGGGTTGAGTTATGTTTGATGCACCAACACAAAAAGATAAATGCTGTTTTATAGGCTGCCACCCATCTCACATAGCACCCAACCCCTTTGGGCCTGCCCATTGGTGGTGAGTCCATTGGAGGGGGCATCCATTTTGCCTCTTCGGGCTGTGCATGGCCAGGGCCCATGGGTGCTTGCCTGGCCAGCAAGTGCTCACCGCGGAGCTCTGCCCCCGGCCTGGCTCCAGAGGGGGGCCCCAGTAACCCGCATCCAGGTGAGCGAAAACTTGGACCCAAGTTGTATTTCTTCATTTGGTTCTTTTGCGTTAGTCTTTGTCTGGTCTCTTCCCTTGGACATGTTTGTCTTGGGGTGACCCTACCAGGGACATAACGCCCCCCCCCCCCCCCCTCCCCATGTAAACGTAGCTCCAAGGATAATTGGGACACTCAAACTCCTCCACCACAATAAGGTGGAGAGTTTGAAATGTATTAATATGGTAAACAGAAATATTAATCACGATGTTTGATCTGAAGAGAGTTTGACAAATAATGGTTGAGGCCGCTGAGGTGCGACTTGTGTCAGACTGAGGACTTTGAAAGAATTTCATTTTTCATGCCTAAAAGAACTCATTTCATCAGAAAAAAAGCCTCTCTCCACAAAGGAATAGGAAGCATCTGTGGACTTGGATTCTCCCCTGTGGGTAAACAGTGGCCTTGGTCATCAGCAAAGGACTTCTGCTTTTTTTCACCCCTGACTTCCAGAAATTAGGCTTTTGGAGTATTCTTACTCAACTCTTCTTTCCACATCCGGGAACTCTGGCACCAGCGAAAGACTGTTGGATCTGTACTGTTTAGTGTTGATCCCACTGCAACACCCGCCAATGTAATAATGTCTATAAACGTAATAAACCACAACCGCAATTAAAACCTGCAGCTTTTAATGTTAAATTTAGTATGTTTGTGGGGAAGTGAAAATCTTCTATTTTAAATATTTTTAATAACTTCCCAGCAATGTAACAATGCAATGAATAATGATTGTTTTTGTTGTTTGTCTGTTTGCCTATACACCTACTAATACTGACCGTGGGTGCAAAATCCAGCGGCTGACTCTCCGCTCACCCATCACACAACACACACTCCTCACGTGCAGTAAGCGGCTTGTCATTCCTTTTCAGTTCACACATTTTTTTTGTTTATTTCTTTGCATAAGCAAAATGCTTGTTGTTAATGAGGATCATCTCTTTCTCTCTCACCACTGTCTGACTGTCTGTGGTGCTGAACCAAAAATATGTGTCTCTCATATTGTTCCTACGTTTGATTTTCAAACCTTTGGGATGCCATATATTTGCGTAGCTATTTTTTTATTATTATTATTTTTAATGAGGGGGAAAGATTTGAACAAGATAGACAAGTTTTGCCTAATTTAAATTTTTGTGTTAAAAACTACAACAGTCACATTATTATTCAAAGAGAGGTATTTTATAGGCTATAGACTATACCTTGAAACATGTCTAGAAAGAGTCTAATGATTGGATTTTGTTAGGCTATTTACTTAGACATGATAACTTCGTTGTGATAAGATAATGTCCACAGTTATGATTTAGCCACCTGTAACACACTAAAGACATTATTTTGATGCAACAGACGTAGGCTATCTGCAAACAAACACACAAACAAATAAATAGCCTACACTCATAATGTTGTAACGAGTTCATCTGTAACGACTTGGACCGGACTTCCTCTGGACTACAGTGGTCACCTTGACAACGGGACAACCCAGCAACCGTGGCAGTGACCGTGAAAGCAAAATCTGGATTGATTTAACCCTATACAAACATTATAAAACAACAGTGTCATCCTAGCAAGTTAAGAAGCTAACAAGCAGGGGTAAATGTCAAAACACACAACCGAAGAAACGGAAATATCTAAACAGACGGATGCTTGTGTAAATATATTAAACTCACCTGTAAACACACAAATATATAAACACAGTAGCCTACTAGTAAAGTTGTAACAAGTATCCTATTAAATTGTGGCGATTTTGACCGGACTTCCTCTGGACTACAGTGGTTGCCGTGATAACGGGACAAACCAGCTACAAACACAGCTTCAATATATAGGCCCAAGTTAACATTCAGAGGATAAGCTGTAGAAATTAGTTTAGCAATGTTAGCTTGGAGGGTTTTCCCCCCAAATACCTGTTTATTGACAGGGCTGAATAGAAAGTATTGAGAGGAGGCAGAATGTGATTGACATTGATTGATAGCTTGATAAAAAAAATTTCCCGTGACATTTTATTGCAAACTCCAGTCAGCAATAAAAATATGAAGAAATCTGGATTCATTGCTCATTTGTAAATAAAACCCATATCTTTATAAATGGGCAGGAATTTAACGGCTTATTAATTCAATTCAATTTACCGCAGGCAGCGGTGAGAGAGAGAGAGGGAGAGAGAGAGATGATCTTCATTGACAGGAAGCATTTTGCTTATGCCATAAAAAAAAATCTGGTTAAAACTGTTCCATGTGTGACACGTAGAGCTGGCTCAGGTGAGCCCCTGTGTGGTTTCTCCCTCTCTCTCTCTGTTTCCCTCCTCCCTCTCCTGCTCTTAGGAGGAAGATCCAGGAGGATGCTGGCTGCTTCCTGTTCTGCCCTCCTACATGACATCTCAGAGAGGAGTTGATTGGAGCCTGGTTGCCCCTCCACCTGGCTGGTTAAAGGGAGGCCTCTTTATAAGCCACTCCCCTGCTTTGTTCTGGCTCTCTCTCTGGCGGCCTGCTGAGCAACAGACTCTGAGAAACCACTTTGTAAGGTCAACTTATTTGGAAGTGGGAGGTGGTAGGTTTAGGTTAGATTGGGGTACCCCACACACCTTACATCACGTAGTCTTCTTTTGTATACCACACTAGTTTATGGGTTGGTGCCATCCTTGTACGTTTTTGACAACCTTTATTAGTTAGACAGGCAGGCCTTTTGTTACTTGAGTTTCTTGTTTCAGGAAGATTTCAGTTAGGCCTTGTTTTGTAATCTTAAATTAATTTGTTTGGCACAGTCCCCTCACGGCCTACCTTCCCTCCCACTTTGTACACAACTTTTGTTCTTTTGATCACCCCTATTTTTGTGAAATAAATAATTCTTGCACTTATAATTTTCCACTTGGCTGTTTGTGTTATTCCTTGTGTTGCCACAAGGAACGTAACAAAAACAAAACAATTTTATGAACTGAAAAGGAATGACAAGTCACTTGCTGCACGTCAGAGGTTTGTGTTATGTTGTGTGACCGTGGAGCGGAGAGTCAGCAGCTGGATTTTGCACTCAGTATTAGTAGGTGTATAGGCAAACAAACAAACAACCATTATTCATTGCATTATTACATTGCTGGGAAGTTATTACAATATCAAAAGTTGAAGACTTTCACTTTCTCACAAAGGTAATAAATCTCTGCAAATGTCATAGTTTTTATGTTTGTGGGAAATCGCGTGTTATGTGTGTAGTAAGCAGTGGCTTTATACATTTGTGGAAATTGTATTACATTTGTGGGATTATTACATTAAAAGGTGTAGGTTTTTATATTTCGTTTGTGGTTTATTATGTTTGTGGACATTATTACACTGGCGGGCGTTACAGCCCTCTCTCCTGGGCAGGATGAGGGGAAAAGGATGACGTGTTTGGCTTGTTTTTGTATACTTAGTGTTTTCACTTCTGCGTTCTAGCAGCTGAGAGTGGCTGGGATGAGTTATCCCCACAGGGTGTTTTTCCCCAGGGTTTACCTGAAAATATTAAAGTTGAATTTGCAGCCCTAAATGAAACGTCCTCATTCGAGGCCTTAATCAATGAAGCCATCCGTTATCTAGACAATTGTCTTAGGGAGAGACGTCGGGAAAAAGCAGCCAGACAGGGACCTGCTCACATCACCTCCTCTCCCGTTGTGTTGGCCTAACCCTTTCTGATTTCGCCTCCCACCCTAGACTCATTTGACCCTCTACTTCTCTTGTCTGTGCTGGATTCTTCTTTTTGGAAAAAAATAAAAGAAAAAGGATGAAACCCTTCCCCCCTGTACTGCTTACAGGGAACTCCATGAAATAACATTTAAGAACAAATCACCTTTTACGCTCTGCGACTCACTTTTGGACGTCTACATCAAGTTTCCATTTTAAGTATTCAGTAAGGGTAAAGGAGGATGATGAATGGAGGACTGCATTCGACTGACCCCTCAGAAACCAGTGCTTCTGCAGCATTCCAGGGCCTCAACAATGACATTCTCAGAGACGTGATGAACAGTTTGTGCTTGGGTATCTTGATGATATTCTGACATTTTTCCTTAACCCTGAGGAACACATTAGCTTGTCCTGCTTGTGCTACAAATACCATAACCGTTCCATAATCATATTTGATTTTCTCATTCTGTATTTCTCAGATTACATTTTCAAAAAAAGCGCTCACGGGTTTAATTTTGAAAATATCATACCATGAGCTCACTATCTCTTATTTTGTTGATTTTATCACTGAAATCAGCTTTCTTTTGTTCTGCCATCCAGATGTCATACATGCTGTAACTGTGTAACACTGTTTCCTGTACGTACCTGAATAGGGAACTCCTTTATCACCTCAGAAAGCAATGGGTCCTGTTTGACATCAAGTTTACAGCCAGTGGCGAGCCAAATCATATCTCCAGTCCACTTCTCTCCGGTGCTGAGGGAGAGACACCAGGCCTGCTTCCTGTAGCACCAGCTGGCTTCACTCACCTGCTCAGATGGATGACATAAAGGTAAACACAGTGGGATAACTGCACATTTTTTCATCTAATTTCATAAACGTGCCATCTCAATTAAAAAAAAAACATGAACAGACTTCAATCAATGTGACTTTATTTTCATATCATTTCATCTGGTTTTACCAGGAACTGATATCACGAGGCAGGATTAAGAGGTTAGCGAGGAAACAGGTTCAACCTGGGGTTTCAATACTGTGACAGTGTTTCATTTCTCATCTGGTGAAGTGAGGACCTGAACTCCTCGGGAGGTTTGAAACCATATAAACAGACTGCCTGATCAAGCAATCCTTATCAGAAGTTATATCACCAGTCCTGGAAAATTTCTTCAACCTCCGACCAGCAACCTAAAAGTTATTGTGTCATTTCTCCTTGTGATTATGGTTGTGTAAAATCTATTACACATTCAGTCAATACAAGTTTGTCAAAAGTTTCCATAAATGCAAATAGTATGAAAAGAAGAAGTGATGACATGATCTAACCAAATGAACAAAGGTCAGTTTCAGGATGTAACTGTTGTGTTTGTCATGTGTTTTTCTGGATAATACTCAACATCATCTTACTCACATTTAGGATATCTTGAAAAATCTATTTTGGATTAATATTGTATTTAAATGAGTCATAACAAACAAATGGATGTAATTGTCAACAAGACTGGCTGAGTGGCACAAAACACAACAAAACAAGGAGAGTCAAATGGCTCATGATTTCAGGTTTGGTTACCTTCAATCCATGTATCCAACTTTATTCAAATACAAGTAAAAAGGATTTCTTTTTAAATAACTAAAAACACAGTCCCTTACTGCCCTGCTTCTGTTGCTATTGTATTAACTGAATCTGTATATATATATATATATATGTGTGTGTGTGTGTGTTTTTCTCAACTAATCAGCTCAGTTGGCCACTACTGATTCTGTCTTACTCCCTTTCACCTCACCTTAACTCACCTCTCCCATTTCACCTGTCTTTACCTGGGCTCCTCAAGGATCGTCATCTGATCTTATGTCATCTCACCTTGCCTTGTATTACCTCACTCTCAAACACAGGTCCATTACCTGACAGTGTGTCTTAACATCCACTTGTCCTTTCTCTATGAATGGTTGTAGGTGGATATAGGCCTCTGGGGTGACGGCTCCACCTTTTCTCGCCTGGCGAATCATAGCCAGTCGTTTGTGAAGACTCCTCTCATTATAGAACTGTCTCAGGTAGGCTTGACCGTCCATCTTGATGCCGTGCTCCACGTGAGAATAACGTCCCACGAGGCTCTCCACGTCACCCACGTCAAACTGTTTTAACTGGAGAGAAAGAATAAGTCGTAATCTGCAGTAGTGCTTTATTGTTTCTCAACACAGAGTTTCAAGTTGTCACCTCACCTGGAGGTGCTTCCTCATGACCCATGTCACATGACTGGCCCCTTGCTGCAGAGCTATTGAGACTATGTGAGCACTGGTCAGACCTCCACCAACCACCATTACTCTCTGTCCTGTCTCACACACCACACAAGATCCTGTTAGAGACACAAACAAACAGAAAGAGACTTGTGAAGGAAAGCCTTGCAATGAGGAGCACTGGACACGACAGAACAAGTAATATAACACCTCCACTGGACGTTCTTTGTAATGTGACAGTAAGACCAAATATTTCCCGTATCATGAGATGTTACAGAGGGTGAGCCACTTACCTTGTGTGGGAAAACTTTCTCTCTGCTGAGCAGTTGTCAGATGGTGCATGAGGTGCACAGTGTGTTGCAAGCGTTCCTCTGGGTAGCTCTCGCCAATACTCGTTACCCACAGTGGGATGTTTGCCATCTGAGCCCTAGTTGGACCTGTTGCCATAACAACCTGGTGGGCATTTAGGATGGTACCATCCTGAAGTTGGACTTCAAAATGTTTCACTCGCCTCCTTGTCCCATCTCCATTTTCATCGGTCACTGTCTTAGCTTCATACTGCTTGATCTGGTTCTCCTCGCTCCCTCCAGTCACTGGCACGATCTGAGTCACTGTCCCCTTCACAAGCAAGCTGTTTAAACTGTATCTCTCCACCTGTACATTCATATTTATCAGCTCAAACAAGGCGGTATTGTAGCAGTGCTCTCATGCAGTATGACTTGACAGCGTTAGACTTTGGTGTCATGTATAAACTGAGACAGCGAGCATCACAGTACCCTTTACTATCCAGCAGAGCATCAAACCTTTTTCAGACATGTAAAATAAAGAAAATACAGGAGTGTTTCTTGTGACTGGTAAAATGCTGGTAAGAACGGATGGAAAAAAAATGATAAAAATGAAACGGAAGGATTATGACAAAAAAAATTGAAATAAAAGGTACTCAGTGTAGGCTTGAGAAGTAAAAGGCTGACTGTCTGGACCTTCTTTTTTTTAAAAGCCATAATTCTTCCATTTTATTTCAAATTTTCACATACCTTTATGTTTCTACGTATCTACTCTGGGACTACATTGGTGAGTAATGTTAGGTTACAAAATGATTTAATAAACTTTGTTGGGGTTGTTTTTTGCAAATATTCACTCATTTTGAATTTGATTCCTGCAACATGTTCCAAAAAAGCTGGGACAGGGGCAACAACAGTCTGGGAAAGTTGGGGATTGCTCAAAAAACACCTGTTTGGAACATTCCACAGGTGAACAGGTTAATTGGAAACAGGTGAGTGCCATGACTGGGTATACAAGGAACATCCCTGAAAGGTTCAGTCATTTACAAGCAAGGATGGGCTGAGGTTCACCACTTTGTGAACAACTGCGAGAGCAAATAGTCCAACAGCTTAAGAACAATGTTTCTCAATGTACAATTACAAGGAGTTCAAGGATTTCATCATCTATTTCCATAATATCATGGAAAGATTCAGGGAATCTGGGGAAATCTTGGCATGCAAGCGGCGAGGCTGAAAACCAACACTGAATGCCCGTGACCTTCAATCGCCCTGGCAGCACTGCATTAAAAACCGACAACATTGTGTAAAGGATATTACCACATGGGGTAAGGAACACTTCAGAATAGCATTGCCAGTCAACACAGTTTGTCGCTACATCTGCAAGCGCAAGTTAAAACTCTACCATGCAAAGCGAAAGCCGTGTATCTACAACACCCAGAAACGCCGCTGGCTTCTCTGGGCTCGAGCTCATCTGAGATGGACTGATGGACTAGTGCTCATTTCATGGGTAACTTGCATATCTGTGAAGGCGCCATTCATACTGAAAGGTGCATACAAGTTTTGGTGCAACATATGCTGCCATCCAAGCAACGTCTTTTTCAGGGATGTCCCTGCTTATTTCAGCAACACAATGCCAAGCCACATTCTGCACGATACAACAGTGTGGCTTCGTAGTAAAAGAGTGCAGGTGCGAGACTGTCCTGCCTGCAGTCTCCCACTGAAAATGAGTGGCGCATTATGAAGCCCACAATACGACAACGGACACCCCGGACTGTTGAGCAACTGAAGTTGTACATCAAGCAAGAATGGGAAAGAATTCCACCTACAAAGCTTCAACAATGACTTTCCTCATTTCCCAAACGCTTAACGAGTGGTGTTAAAAGGGAGGGTGATGTAACCCAGTGGTAAACATGGCCCATCCCAGCTTTTTTGGAACGTGTTGCAGGCATCAAATTTAAAATGAGTGAATATTTGCAACAAAAAAAAAAAAAACAACAAAAATTATTAAATCATTTTGTAACCTAACATTACTCACTAATGTAGTCCCAGAGTAGAAAATAAAAAAGGTCACCAGATCGAACATTAAATATCTTGTCTCTACAGTGCAGTCAATTGGATATAGGTTGAAAAGATTTGCAAATTATTGTATTCTGTTTTTATTGACATTTTACACAACATCCCAACTTCATTAGAATTGGGCGCACACACACACACACACACACACACACACACACACACACACACATATATATGTGTGTAATCTTTTATGTCAAAATCAAGAAATGTTTGAAAAAAAGCCTGAAATTATTTGGTTATGTTAACTGTTGCATTCTTCAAATGTGTCTGAACACTACAGAATTTCAACAAAGGTTTGCGGGATGCAAGTTTTCATACTTGTTGGAGCTTCTTTTATTCAGTAATACTGTGAAGACAAACAAGTTAGTGACACTGGACAGACATATCGTCACAAATACTTCAACAAGACGCAACTGTTAAAATGTTATTAACGACCTCTAAATTCTCTGTCACATCCGCCATGCTGAAGACACGTTCATGTTCTATCCAACCTGATCTTTAAAGAAATCCACGCTGAGTTTGGTTCCTGGCAGACTGAAGGACAAACTCTTCTTGAGTGTTGTAGGGATGTGCAGACGTTTCCTCTCCTTCTTTCCAAGCCGCATGTCATTGAAAAACGCATTGTCATCCAGAATATAAACCTGGTCGGGAAGGCTGTGGAGCTCAGCGGTACGATTGTGCCTTGTAAGAAACTCCTGCAGAGCTTTCTGCCACAGAACACACACACACACACACACACACACACACACACACACACACACACACACACACACACACACACACACACACACACACCTATGCATGATTAGGTTCACACTGAAAATCAACTTGCTTGTTTTGGAAGCAAAGTTGTGTTTGTACCTTGTTGAGAGGGTCTGTGTGTACCAGTGTGTGAGAGCGCAGGTGAGGGATGTTTAGAGCTGTGAACTGGCTCTCCCATAAAGCGGTCCACTCTCCGTAGCAATCGACCGCTCTGACTCTGAGCGGCGGGGAAATGAAGCTCTCGGATATGGTTGACCTGGGCAGCTGGTCATCCAGTGTCACATCTGAAGAGACTAATCACAAACCACGTACACATGAACTGCAAGAAAGGTAATCATACACCATACCTGTGGAGCATTTTCAATCTTATATTTCTATTTATTGTGAACTGTTATATGAAAACATTCATATATATATATATATATATATATACACACACACACACACACACACATATATATACACACACACACACACACATATATATATATATATATATATATATATATATATATATATAATTGTTACTTTTATATGCGATGTCATGGTTTTGGAATTTGTTATATTCATGTGCCACATCATGTTTAAATAAGCTTAACTTCTCAAGCTGTACGTACAAAGAAGCTTCAGTATTAATGTACAAAGTGTCTATGCTTTTTATCCCAAGCAGGCGTTATCAACAGTCAAGGACAGTTCACATGAGGGTGCACCAGTCGCAAAGAAAAACAACCATTCTGCAGAGTGTGCAGAGTGGACGTGACTCGTAACTGTTGTGCACTAAACACAAATGAATAACTAAATGGCTTCACCAACCACTAACCATGAGTGAAAAAAGAAATATATATATATATGTATATATATATATATTTGTCCAGTCTGCTCCCCCGCGACCCTTACTAGTAAGGAATAAGCGGAAGATGACGATGGATGGATATATATATATATATATATATATATATATATATATATATATATATATATATGTGTGTGTGTGTGTGTGTGTGTGTCAGTGTGTGTGTATATATATATATATATATGTGTGTGTGTATATATATGTATATGTATATATTATATATATATATGTATATATTATATAATATATATATACACACATATATATATATGCGTGTGTGTTGATTATAATAATGACTGAGTTAGTAAAGACAACCATACTGTACCATTTGCTACCTTCCTCTTCTTCTTGCTGAATGCCTTTTTGCTTCTGGATGCTTCTGAGTTCGGCTGGAGTCTTGGAGGGCTCCAAGTGGACGAGGAGCCCTGGTCAGGATCTAAGTTTGGGTCAGGGTTGTGCTGGGATAGCAGGCTGGCCAGGGTCAAGGCGTGGGGCCCAGCTCCTATTATTATTACGTCAAGCATCACCACCATCTGACAATGAAGGACGGTGTTACACCGTATAATGTGAAGGAACGTCCAACCATTGTTACTGTTAGTAACATGCCACTCTCATACAGGCAGGAGTTTAAACATATTTACAGAAAATAACCCAAATATCAGTAAAATATTCGTGGACAAGAGAGATCATTTTGTGGTATTCAATATGAGTAAGGAGCACAAGGAGGAGAGAACTTTATTCCTCTATCCTGTGTGTCTGTCCCGTACAAGTTAACACGATATCTCAGGAACATTTTGAGGGAACATCTTCAAGTTTGGTTCAAACACCACCTGGCAGTAATTCCAGATGATCACAGGTTTAATAATAGTAACAATAATAACTTTTTATTAATAATGTATAGCACTTTTAGGAAAAAAAAACATGTACAATGTGCTTTAAGTTAAAAAAAAACATGAAAAGACAGATTGAGAAAGATTACGCATAAATACTACACAGCAGTAAAATACAATCAAAAATGAAAATATTTTTTTGTAAAACTAAGTGCAATCTGGGCAAAGTCCATTCTGAAGGTAGTTGTTTTCAAGTGAGATTTAAAAGAGGAAACACAACTATACTGCCTGATCTGCTGAGGTAGCTGGTTCCAAAAAGTTGAGGGAGCGTGACTCAAGAAGCTCTGCCTCCTCTGGTTTCCAGCCATGATATAAGACTTACTAACAATCCTCTGCTTTAGGACCGCAGGCTGCATTCAGGCTCACATGTATGTAGGTCTACAATATCATCAGGGGCTGACCCCAAACCAGATCAGAAATAATAAGCTGATAAAAGTCAAAGCACAAAGACACCAGTGAACAGTGTCGCACTGGGTTATGATTTCACTCACACCAGGATTGAAGCTACACGACAATACACAACAACACAGCACAGACACATGTCAGGCAGATGGATGTTGACTGCACCACTGTACCTGGTTTTGATTGGACTGTCGTTGTCTGCCAAGTTCTGGTCCGTGTTGAGGTGTTTTGGCGGTGTGTTGTGGTGTGAGAAGGTGGATCTGAAACTTTGGAACAGTGGCATGTGCCTGATGTAACTCAATCCACCTCAGTGTCTACAGATTTAGCCAGACTTCACTGGCCCATAGCAGGAACGCTGGAAATAGCTACTCTGTGTGTGTGTGTGCACGCGCACGTGTGTGTGTGTGTGTGTGTGTGTGTGTGTGCCTGCTTTTCGATCGTTGTGAAGACAGTTCTACATTGTGTGGACATGTTGGCCTCACAATGGAAAGGTAACATGGTTTTAGAGTAAAGTTAGAACTAGGTTTGATTTTCTGCCATTAAGTTATGATGGTTAAAGCTACAATGAATAGAATTATGTCAGTGAATGCCTTAAAAACTGTCGAAAGACAAGTATGTGTGTGTGTGCGCATATAGATTTCATAACACAGCTTCTACTAGTGTCAAAACAGCTGACACTTCAGCAACAATGTGCACACAAACAACTGAAACACTGAAATCTTTTGTTTCCTTTGTTGAATCATAAAAACACAAAAGAATGCAGTGTTTTAAATGTGTGTGGTTCTTCCTCCACCTATTCAACACCGCTCCACCATGTTTAATGAGCAACAGAGAAACACATGGCATGGAAGAACAAATGTCTGCATTAAATCAGAACAATGTCACTGCTCCCCAAAATAATTCTAGGTAAGGTCAAAGCATCAACTTGACTTTTTTTTTTTATAATTGATCTCCGATTTTGTTACGCATTTTTCAAAAACCCAGTGCCAATTTGTTACGATCCTGTGCCTTATAGGCACTACTATCTCTTCCAACCCTGGGAGAGCCCCATGCGTCCGGCTGAACATGAACTGTTACCAGACTGCTTCTTGCCATGAGACGGGGGGGACTTCGGGGCGGGATGTGGCACGTGGGAAGATCACGTTATTTCCACCGATTCTTTCCCCTCCCATCAGGCACCAGAGGAGGTGTTGTAGTGACCATGATTGTTGCATGCTTTTGTGACAGATTCCTATATGGGGAAACGGGAAAACATGCAAACTCCACACAGAAAGGACCTTTTGCCAATCCCACCCAAGATGTGGGCACTGGTGACATGGAGGAGGGGCCACACCACAAAGTGCCCACAGTGACCTATGCGGGAATCGAACCCACAACCATCTAGCTGTGAGGCAACAGCACTATAATTGCGCCAAAATTCCCCCTCAACTTGAATTTCTAACAAAATCCAGTAGTGGAAGACCAAAACTTGATTGGTGTAATCACATGATCATGGTGTAATGGTGTAATCACATGATCATGTTTAACTGCTGTTAGTACCAAGTCTCCACTGATGGACACAGCATATACCATCACATGCTCTGTATTAAGATGTTATACCATAATCTCAGTTCAAGAGTCCTGCTGTTGTAGGAAGCTAAAACAGTGGAAACAAAGTAATGTTGACTAGTAAGGCCCTCAGCATCTAACCAGTAAGGACCTCAGCATTTAACTAGTAAGGACCTCAGTAAGGACCTCAGTATTTAACCAGTAAGGATCTCAGCATTTCACCAGTAAGGATCTCAGCATTTAACCAGTAAGGACCTCAGTATTTCACCAGTAAGGATCTCAGCAATTAACCAGTAAGGACCTCAGTAAGGACCTCAGTATTTCACCAGTAAGGACCTCAGCATTTCACAAGTAAGGACCTCAGTATTTCACAAGTAAGGACCTCAGCATTTAACCAGTAAAGACCTCAGTATTTAACCAGTAAAGACCTCAGTATTTCACCAGTAAGAACCTCAGTATTCCACCAGTAAGGATCTCAGCATTTAACCAGTAAAGACCTCAGCATTTAACCAGTAAGGACCTCAGAATTTCACAAGTAAGGACCTCAGTATTTCACAAGTAAGGACCTCAGCATTTAACCAGTAAGGACCTCAGTATTTCACAAGTAAGGACCTCAGCATTTAACCAGTAAAGACCTCAGCATTTAACCAGTAAGGACTTCAGCATTTAACCAGTAAAGACCTCAGTATTTAACCAGTAAAGACCTCAGTATTTCACAAGTAAGGACCTCAGCATTTAACCAGTAAAGACCTCAGTATTTAACCAGTAAAGACCTCAGTATTTCACCAGTAAGAACCTCAGTATTTCACCAGTAAGGATCTCAGCATTTAACCAGTAAAGACCTCAGCATTTAACCAGTAAGGACCTCAGTATTTCACCAGTAAGGACCTCAGTATTTCACCAGTAAGGACCTCAGTATTTCACAAGTAAGGACCTCAGCATTTAACCAGTAAAGACCTCAGTATTTAACCAGTAAAGACCTGAGTATTTCACCAGTAAGGAACTCAGTATTTCACCAGTGAGGACCTCAGTATTTCACCAGTAAGGACCTCAGTATTTCACCAGTAAGGATCTCAGCATTTCACCAGTAAAGACCTCAATATGGACCTCAGTATGTAACCAGTAAAGACCTCAGTATTTCACCAGTAAGGACCTCAGTATTTCACCAGTAAGGACCTCAGCATTTAACCAGTAAAGACCTCAGCATTTCACAAGTAAGGAACTCAGTATTTCACCAGTAAGGATCTCAGCATTTAACCAGTAAGGACCTCAATATTTCACCAGTAAGGACCTCAGTATTTCACCAGTAAGGACCTCAGTATTTAACCATTAAGGATCTCAGTATTTCACCAATAAGGACCTCGGTATTTCACCAGTAAGGACCTCAGTATTTCACCAGTAAGGATCTCAGTATTTCACCAGTAAGGACCTCAGTATTTCACCAATAAGGACCTCAGTATTTAACCAGTAAGGACCTCAGTAAGGACCTCAGTATTTCACCAGTAAGGACCTCAGTATTTCACCAGTAGGACCTCAGTATTTCACCAGTAAGGACCTCAGTATTTCACCAGTAAGGACCTCAGCATTTAACCAGTAAAGACCTCAGTATTTAACCAGTAAAGACCTCAGTATTTCACCAGTAAGGACCTCAGTATTTCACCAGAAAGGACCTCAGTATTTCACCAGTAAGGATCTCAGCATTTAACCAGTAAAGACCTCAATATGGACCTCAGTATTTCACCAGTAAGGACCTCAGTATTTAACCAGTAAGGACCTCAGTATTTAACCAGTAAAGACCTCAGTATTTCACAAGTAAGGACCTCAGTATTTCACAAGTAAGGACCTCAGCATTTAACCAGTAAATACCTCAGTATTTCACCAGTAAGGACCTCAGTATTTCACCAGTAAGGACCTCAGTATTTCACCAGTAAGGACCTCAGCATTTAACCAGTAAAGACCTCAGTATTTAACCAGTAAAGACCTTAGTATTTCACCCGTAAGGAACTCAGTATTTCACCAGTAAGGACCTCAGTATTTCACCAGTAAGGACCTCAGCATTTAACCAGTAAAGACCTCAGTATTTAACCAGTAAAGACCTTAGTATTTCACCAGTAAGGACCTCAGTATTTCACCCGTAAGGAACTCAGCATTTAACCAGTAAGCACCTCAGTATTTCACCAGTAAGGATCTCAGCATTTAACCAGTAAAGACCTCAATATGGACCTCAGTATTTCACCAGTAAGGACCTCAGTATTTAACCAGTAAGGACCTCAGTATTTCACAAGTAAGGACCTCAGTATTTCACAAGTAAGGACCTCAGCATTTAACCAGTAAAGACCTCAGTATTTCACCAGCAAGGACCTCAGTATTTCACCAGTAAGGACCTCAGTATTTCACCAGTAAGGACCTCAGCATTTAACCAGTAAAGACCTCAGTATTTAACCAGAAAAGACCTTCGTATTTCACCCGTAAGGAACTCAGTATTTCACCAGTAGGACCTCAGTATTTCACCAGTAAGGACCTCAGTATTTCACCCGTAAGCATCTCAGCATTTAACCAGTAAGGACCTCAGTATTTCACCAGTAAGGACCTCAGTATTTAACCAGTAAGGACCTCAGTATTTCACCAGTAAGGACCTCAGTATTTAACCAGTAAAGACCTTAGTATTTCACCAGTAAGGAACTCAGTATTTCACCAGTAAGGACCTCAGTATTTCACCAGTAAGGACCTCAGTATTTCACCAGTAAGGACCTCAGCATTTAACCAGTAAAGACCTCAGTATTTAACCAGTAAAGACCTTAGTATTTCACCAGTAAGGACCTCAGTATTTCACCCGTAAGGATCTCAGCATTTAACCAGTAAGGACCTCAGTATTTCACCAGTAGGACCTCAGTATTTCACCAGTAAGGACCTCAGTATTTAACCAGTAAGGACCTCAGTATTTCACCAGTAAGGACCTCAGTATTCACCAGTAGGACCTCAGTATTTCACCAGTAAGGACCTCAGTATTTCACCAGTAAGGACCTCAGTATTTAACCAGTAAGGACCTCAGTATTTCACCAGTAAGAATCTCAGCATTTAACCAGTTAGGACCTCAGTATTTCACCAGTAGGACCTCAGTATTTCACCAGTAAGGACCTCAGTATTTAACCAGTAAGGACCTCAGTATTTAACCAGTAAGGACCTCAGTATTCACCAGTAGGACCTCAGTATTTCACCAGTAAGGACCTCAGTATTTCACCAGTAAGAATCTCAGCATTTAACCAGTAAGGACCTCAGTATTTAACCAGTAAGGACCTCAGTATTTAGCCAGTAGGGACCTCAGTATTTCACCAGTAAGGATCTCAGCATTTAACCAGTCAAGACCTCAATATGGACCTCAGCATTTAACCAGTAAGGACCTCAGCATTTAACCAGTAAGGACCTCAGTATTTCACCAGTAAGGATCTCAGTATTTCACCAGTATGGACCTCAGTAAAGACCTTAGTATTTCACCAGTAAGGACCTCAGTATTTCACCCGTAAGGAACTCAGCATTTAACCAGTAAAGACCTCAATATGGACCTCAGTATTTCACCAGTAAGGACCTCAGTATTTAACCAGTAAGGACCTCAGTATTTAACCAGTAAGGACCTCAGTATTTCACAAGTAAGGACCTCAGCATTTAACCAGTAAAGACCTCAGTATTTCACCAGCAAGGACCTCAGTATTTCACCAGTAAGGACCTCAGTATTTCACCAGTAAGGACCTCAGCATTTAACCAGTAAAGACCTCAGTATTTAACCAGAAAAGACCTTCGTATTTCACCCGTAAGGAACTCAGTATTTCACCAGTAGGACCTCAGTATTTCACCAGTAAGGACCTCAGTATTTCACCCGTAAGCATCTCAGCATTTAACCAGTAAGGACCTCAGTATTTCACCAGTAAGGACCTCAGTATTTAACCAGTAAGGACCTCAGTATTTCACCAGTAAGGACCTCAGTATTTAACCAGTAAAGACCTTAGTATTTCACCAGTAAGGAACTCAGTATTTCACCAGTAAGGACCTCAGTATTTCACCAGTAAGGACCTCAGTATTTCACCAGTAAGGACCTCAGCATTTAACCAGTAAAGACCTCAGTATTTAACCAGTAAAGACCTTAGTATTTCACCAGTAAGGACCTCAGTATTTCACCCGTAAGGATCTCAGCATTTAACCAGTAAGGACCTCAGTATTTCACCAGTAGGACCTCAGTATTTCACCAGTAAGGACCTCAGTATTTAACCAGTAAGGACCTCAGTATTTCACCAGTAAGGACCTCAGTATTCACCAGTAGGACCTCAGTATTTCACCAGTAAGGACCTCAGTATTTCACCAGTAAGGACCTCAGTATTTAACCAGTAAGGACCTCAGTATTTCACCAGTAAGAATCTCAGCATTTAACCAGTTAGGACCTCAGTATTTCACCAGTAGGACCTCAGTATTTCACCAGTAAGGACCTCAGTATTTAACCAGTAAGGACCTCAGTATTTAACCAGTAAGGACCTCAGTATTCACCAGTAGGACCTCAGTATTTCACCAGTAAGGACCTCAGTATTTCACCAGTAAGAATCTCAGCATTTAACCAGTAAGGACCTCAGTATTTAACCAGTAAGGACCTCAGTATTTAACCAGTAGGGACCTCAGTATTTCACCAGTAAGGATCTCAGCATTTAACCAGTCAAGACCTCAATATGGACCTCAGCATTTAACCAGTAAGGACCTCAGCATTTAACCAGTAAGGACCTCAGTATTTCACCAGTAAGGATCTCAGTATTTCACCAGTATGGACCTCAGTATGGACCTCAGCATTTAACCAGTAAGGACCTCAGCATTTAACCAGTAAGGACCTCAGCATTTCACCAGTAAGGATCTCAGTATTTCACCAGTATGGACCTCAGTATTTCACCAGTAAGGACCTCAGTAGTTAACCAGTAAGGACCTCAGTAAGGACCTCAGTATTTCACCAGTAAGGACCTCAGTATTTCACCAGTAAGGACCTCAGTAAGGACCTCAGTATTTCACCAGTAAGGACCTCAGTATTTCACCAGTAAGGACCTCAGTATTTAACCAGTAAGGACCTCAGTAAGGACCTCAGTATTTCACCAGTAAGGACCTCAGTATTTCACCAGTAAGGACCTCAGTATTTAACCAGTAAGGACCTCAGTATTTCACCAGTAAGAATCTCAGCATTTAACCAGTAAGGACCTCAGTATTTCACCAGTAGGACCTCAGTATTTCACCAGTAAGGACCTCAGTATTTAACCAGTAAGGACCTCAGTATTTCACCAGTAAGGACCTAAGTATTCACCAGTAGGACCTCAGAATTTCACCAGTAAGGACCTCAGTATTTCACCAGTAAGAATCTCAGCATTTAACCAGTAAGGACCTCAGTATTTAACCAGTAAGGACCTCAGTATTTCACCAGTAAGGACCTCAGTATTTAACCAGTTGGGACCTCAGTATTTCACCAGTAAGGATCTCAGCATTTAACCAGTCAAGACCTCAATATGGACCTCAGCATTTAACCAGTAAGGACCTCAGCATTTAACCAGTAAGGACCTCAGTATTTCACCAGAAAGGATCTCAGTATTTCACCAGTATGGACCTCAGTATTTCACCAGTAAGGACCTCAGCATTTAACCAGTACGGACCTCAGTATTTCACCAGTAAGAATCTCAGTATTTCACCAGTATGGACCTCAGTATTTCAGCATTAAGGACCTCAGTAGTTAACCAGTAAGGGCCTCAGTAAGGACCTCAGCATTTCACCAGTAAGGACCTCAGTATTTAACCAGTAAGGACCTCAGTAAGGACCTCAGTATTTCACCAGTAAGGATCTCAGTATTTCACCAGTAGGACTTCAGTATTTCACCAGTAAGGACCTCAGTATTTAACCAGTAAGGACCTCAGTATTTCACCAGTAAGGACCTCAGTATTCACCAGTAGGACCTCAGTATTTCACCAGTAAGGACCTCAGTATTTCACCAGTAAGAATCTCAGCATTTAACCAGTAAGGACCTCAGTATTTAACCAATAAGGACCTCAGTATTTCACCAGTAAGGACCTCAGTATTTAACCAGTAGGGACCTCAGTATTTCACCAGTAAGGATCTCAGTATTTCACCAGTATGGACCTCAGTATGGACCTCAGCATTTTACCAGTAAGGACCTCAGCATTTAACCAGTAAGGACCTCAGTATTTCACCAGTAAGAATCTCAGTATTTCACCAGTATGGACCTCAGTATTTCACCAGTAAGGACCTCAGTCGTTAACCAGTAAGGACCTCAGTAAGGACCTCAGCATTTCACCAGTAAGGACCTCAGTATTTAACCAGTAAGGACCTCAGTAAGGACCTCAGTATTTCACCAGTAAGGACCTCAGTATTTCACCAGTAAGGACCTCAGTATTTAACCAGTAAAGACCTCAGTAAGGACCTCAGTATTTCACCAGTAAGGACCTCAGTATTTCACCAGTAAGGACCTCAGTATTTAACCAGTAAGGACCTCAGTAAGGACCTCAGTATTTCACCAGTAAGGACCTCAGTATTTCACCAGTAAGGACCTCAGTAAGGACCTCAGTATTTCACCAGTAAGGACCTCAGTATTTCACCAGTAAGGACCTCAGTAAGGACCTCAGTATTTCACCAGTAAGGACCTCAGTATTTAACCAGTAAGGACCTCAGTATTTAACCAGTAAAGACCTCAGTAAGGACCTCAGTATTTCACCAGTAAGGACCTCAGTATTTGACCAGTAAGGACCTCAGTATTTCACCAGTAAGGACCTCAGTATTTCACCAGTAAGGACCTCAGTATTTCACCAGTAAAGACCTCAGTAAGGACCTCAGTATTTCACCAGTAAGGACCTCAGTAAGGACCTCAGTATTTCACCAGTAAGGACCTCAGTATTTCACCAGTAAGGACCTCAGTAAGGACCTCAGTATTTCACCAGTAAGGACCTCAGTATTTCACCAGTAAGGACCTCAGTATTTCACCAGTAAGGACCTCAGTATTTAACCAGTAAGGACCTCAGTATTTAACCAGTAAAGACCTCAGTAAGGACCTCAGTATTTCACCAGTAAGGACCTCAGTATTTCACCAGTAAGGACCTCAGTAAGGACCTCAGTATTTCACCAGTAAGGACCTCAGTATTTCACCAGTAAGGACCTCAGTATTTAACCAGTAAGGACCTCAGTAAGGACCTCAGTATTTCACCAGTAAGGACCTCAGTATTTAACCAGTAAGGACCTCAGTATTTCACCAGTAAGGACCTCAGTATTTAACCAGTAAGGACCTCAGTAAGGACCTCAGTATTTCACCAGTAAGGACCTCAGTATTTAACCAGTCAGGACCTCAGTATTTTACTAGTAAGGACCTCAGTATTTCACCAGTAAAGACCTCAGTATTTAACCAGTAAAGACCTCAGTAAGGACCTCAGTATTTCACCAGTAAGGACCTTAGTAAGGACCTCAGTATTTCACCAGTAAGGACCTCAGTATTTCACCAGTAAGGACCTCAGTAAGGACCTCAGTATTTCACCAGTAAGGACCTCAGTATTTAACCAGTTAGGACCTCAGTATTTAACCAGTAAAGACCTCAGTAAGGACCTCAGTATTTCACCAGTAAGGACCTCAGTATTTCACCAGTAAGGACCTCAGTATTTCACCAGTAAGGACCTCAGTATTTCACCAGTAAAGACCTCAGTAAGGACCTCAGTATTTCACCAGTAAGGACCTCAGTAAGGACCTCAGTATTTCACCAGTAAGGACCTCAGTATTTCACCAGTAAGGACCTCAGTAAGGACCTCAGTATTTCACCAGTAAGGACCTCAGTATTTCACCAGTAAGGACCTCAGTAAGGACCTCAGTATTTCACCAGTAAGGACCTCAGTATTTAACCAGTAAGGACCTCAGTATTTAACCAGTAAAGACCTCAGTAAGGACCTCAGTATTTCACCAGTAAGGACCTCAGTATTTGACCAGTAAGGACCTCAGTATTTCACCAGTAAGGACCTCAGTATTTCACCAGTAAGGACCTCAGTATTTAACCAGTAAGGACCTCAGTAAGGACCTCAGTATTTCACCAGTAAGGACCTCAGTATTTAACCAGTAAGGACCTCAGTATTTCACAAGTAAGGACATCAGTATTTCACCAGTAAGGACCTCAGTAAGGACCTCAGTATTTCACCAGTAAGGACATCAGTATTTCACCAGTAAGGACCTCAGTAAGGACCTCAGTATTTCACCAGTAAGGACCTCAGTATTTCACCAGTAAGGACCTCAGTATTTCACCAGTAAGGACCTCAGTATTTAACCAGTAAGGACCTCAGTAAGGACCTCAGTATTTCACCAGTAAGGACCTCAGTATTTCACCAGTAAGGACCTCAGTAAGGACCTCAGTATTTCACCAGTAAGGACCTCAGTATTTCACCAGTAAGGACCTCAGTATTTAACCAGTAAGGACCTCAGTAAGGACCTCAGTATTTCACCAGTAAGGACCTCAGTATTTCACCAGTAAGGACCTCAGTATTTCACCAGTGAGGACCTCAGTATTTCACCAGTAAGGACCTCAGTATTTAACCAGTAAGGACCTCAGTAAGGACCTCAGTATTTCACCAGTAAGGACCTCAGTATTTCACCAGTAAGGACCTCAGTATTTCACCAGTAAGGACCTCAGTATTTCACCAGTATTTCACCAGTAAGGACCTCAGTATTTCACCAGTAAGGACCTCAGTACTTGAACGGGTTTGAAGGACAGTTTTTGGCAATGTTAGCATTACAGCTTTGCTCGCTATTCTGTTTACAGGGTTTATATTTCCTCTTCACTAAAGTGCTGCTTGTATTTCCACCTGAACACAATTTAAAGCCTCTTTCCCAAAAACAGTTTCTTGTAAAACCACTTTATGCAGGTTTCCCACTTGTGGATGCCTGCGGTAGAATATTATTTGGATGGGTTTACAGTCATAGAGAAGTAGCGTCCCTCTAGTTCCCATTTCCACAGTGACTGATTTACAAAAAAAGAGTTGTCATTTCCTCTTCTCTTCACAGGAGTTCCTAATCGTTAGTTTTCACAGTGATGCTGCTGCTGTAGGAGTGATGAAAATTAAGGAAGTAAAGATCCTGCAGTTAGAAAGCACAGTGAGTGTGAAAGTATGTGCGTGAGATATTTCATTCTCAGTCTAAACGGCTTCATGAGGGTTACAATGCTGAGGTTTCACTGATTTTATTGTCTTCGTGGAGCCTTATAATTTGTTTTTGTTTTTTTTCTTCATTGCAAATTCTATTGTCCAACACGATGACAACAACAAGATTTATTCAGCCTCATGCCGCTCTGACACCAGCTCTGTGTCAATGTGTGTACTCTCTCATTCAAACTTCCTCTTTTCATCACCCTTTAAAGGCCATTTGTCATCACTGCTCTTCTGACTCCAGCCTCAGGCAGCAGCAGAAACAGCCGACATCGTGGTCACCATGGATCCAAAGGTGGGAGACAAAGTCCTGCGTTTTCAAACATGATTGACTGCTGTATGAGATGCTCATGTGATGACATTATTAAGGGTTTTTGGATTCATTTAACAGGACTGTCTGGTCAGAGGAAGTGTGCTGATCGTCCACCAGGTCAATGAGGGGAAGCACCATTACCAAGTGGACAACGTTGTCAAAAAAGCGAGTGGAGTAAAACCATTTATCAGGTATTTGAGCATTTTGAGTTTTTATCATCATTTGAGTTTGAGCATCCTGGGACACATGCAATGATAGTGTCGCAAATCAAAGTTTGAATCTGATGTAATAACAAAAAACTGTGCAGAGAACACATGCGGTCCCTCATCCTCTCTACTTTATTTTTCAACCTATTTCTGTGTTTTTATCAGAATAGACAGACAGCAACCTGTGATATTGACACAAGTAGAAGCTAAAGCAATACCACTGACTGACAAGATATCTTGTGGACAAACAAGAAGTTGAGTTAAAGTTAAAGCGTTAAAGACCAGTGCTCTTCAAATGCCCGGAAACCTGGAACCTTCTTGCTGTGAGGCGACAGTGCTAACCACTGCACCACCGTGCCGCCCGAGCAAATAATTGTCTTATGTCAAATCTTGGACACTGGAAGAGATCATCATCTCAACTCAGTCAAGAAAAGAGAAGCCGTTAAAGGTGTTGTAAATGCTAAAAAGTTATTTGATTATTTTTTCCCCGTCGGACTGTGAGTGACATCCCTGTTGCAGCCTTTTCTGTAATTGTATTTAAGATGCTGATGTTCTATTATAGCTTTTAAATATACAGTAGAATACGAAGCAATAGCCTTGTTGTTCCCGTTTTTCGTAGAAGCTACACCACACAGCGTCTCAAATGCAGAAACAGGAGCACATGTCATCCAGCCTGCCAACCTTTGGAATCAGTGTTCAAATGTTTCTCACTCTTTTGATAAATTGTAGCATGGAACTACCTCTCCAAACAGGACATATAGGTTGGGCGCCAGACAGGAGAATCCACCACTCAACTGTCAATTTCTATTTCCTAATAATCCATAGGGAGAGGAACCCCGGCAGTACGTTTCAAACTACAAAATTCACCATAGAATCAATTGCACAGTTCCAGTATAAAAAAAAAACCCACAACCCTTGAATTTAAGTAACACAAAGTTCTTTTTAGTCCATTCACCCTCAAAACATTATTTAAATAAAGCACTCAATCAGGCAAAACATCACCATAATATATAACTCAAAATATCAACAGTTCGTTTAGAAACAAATCAGGCCATAAATCAACATAAATATACGGGTTATTAATTAAAGTCTCTTTTTAACAGTTCAAAAAAAGTCCAGGTCTGCCGGAGTATGACAGGAGGAGGGAAGGAGAGGGGGGGAGGAAATCAGTCCAGGTTCATGAAAGTTGTGCGGTTGAGGGTGTGCAGGTGTATGTGGGTGTGTGTGTGTGGGGGGGGGGGGGGGGGGGGGTGGGGGGGAAATGGAGAGAATCCGGTTCTGTTTGGTCAGGTCAGAATGAAGTGTGTACTCCTGTTCCAGGAGAGTGAGGGGGGTTGTCAGATCAGGAGGTTGTGAGGCCAGACGGGGTGAAGCCAGGAGAGATGATAGTAAAGGGGGGAAAACTTATCTGGAAAGGGCTAGAGTCACCATACCGAGGTCCTCCAACCCAGAAATGACCAGGGCTGTCCGAGCAAGAGTTGTCCACCTGCTCCTGGGATTCCCTTGTTTTGTGGGTCCTGGGATCCACCTCCAGAGCTTAATCACTGTTCTTAAATGACCACTTTCCACTTGTATATTTTTTTCCTTCTTTTCCTCTTTCTCTCACTTCACCTGTAAAGCTTCTTCACTCTCCCTTCACTGCCTCCTTTGTTCTCATTTCCCTCCTTTTTTTTAGTGCACAGGTGGAGCTTAAGTTACTTCCACTTCCTCCTTCCCCATACAAACAATGATGTCACTTCCTTTTCCAACTCACACCCCCCTCTGCCACAAAATAATACGTATGAAGTCAGTACATACCCACCATAAATGATTATGAAACACTTCATTCATTCATTCATCCTCATGTTTTCTCAACTGTCAGGAAAGGAGACAAACTGATGCAGATAAATGGCAGAGACCTGCAGGATTTCACTCCCGAGGAGTTAGCGGAGGCAATAGCAGAGGGTAATCCAATGCTGGTGAGTTGATGATCTATCACACCTCAGCAGGTACAAGCTGCAACTTCTCTTCTGTTCTCTGTTCTTCCCTACGACTGCTGTAATTCTCTACCTCTACTGCAGTGTCTCCCGGCTATATTGACACAAGGACACAGTGGTAACACACTTTTAAATGAGATACCACATGTTGAAAACAGTAATCATTCACAAAATCATAAAAAAAAAATAAATACTATGTACATAGAGTTTATCCTATTCGCTGTTCCTTTTTTGTGATTTGATTATGCTAAAAAGGATGTATGTTAACATGCATCCTTTTTAGCATACATCCTTTTTAGCCACTCCAAATAAAATCCAGCTTGGCCAAGCTGGATTTTATTTGGAGTGGCTCAGCATGATGTCATATCATAATGTAGAAATCACAATGTTAGCCAACTGAGTCATTTACAGTGATACAAACAGAGACTCACACTCTTCCATCTATCTCACTTCTTCCTTCCTGTCTCAAGACAGTGCACAAGTCAGGCAGGCTGAAAAAGCCCAGTCACAATCCTGTCCCATCTGAGGAAACTTTACACCCCGTCTCCAAGGAGACCACAGTACTTAAATTCAGCATGGAGATGGTGAGAGAGGAAGTCTCAGGGGATAGTGAAGGGAGGCCTAAGGACAGAACAGACGTTTGCCCAGCTGAAAATACTGAGCAGGAGAAGGATCTACTTGTTGTCGCCATGATGAAAACCAGCATCTCAGTGGTGAGAGGGAGAGGCTGCAGCAGCGAGAGTACGTGTGGGGGGTGCCATGGGACGGGATGCACACTAAATGATATGGTGATTGTGGCAGAATCCAGCACAGTAACACTAGGTGGGTAAATGACTCCCTTCTTGTCTTCTCTTCTTTTCTCACCAAGAACACACGAGCTTGTATTTTAAGTTAATCAATGAAAAAAAAAAAAGGTTTTAATGATAATTAATGATCACGATAAACAATGTTACAATTAACTTGTAATATCGAGATAACAGGATTTAATAATAAAGTAAACACGCCAGGTCTCCGATTGAATAGTTTTCATTCATTCAGGAAAAATATAGTTCACATTTTGTCAGGGCTGCAACAATAATGCCCTGGAGTTATTTCTTATGTTTTCACTTATTCCTGTCAAGACAGAGACAATTTTGACCTGAAGAAAGATATTTGAAAACTAAAGTACAAAGAAACTGAGTGGTCTCAGCAAAGAATCAAAGAAGTTTTTTGAAAGCAACAAAGCGAAACATTAATGACACCTAAAACATGTAATCTGCTGAGCACACTGGCATTGTTTCGTGGAAAAGTTTAGGTTTATAATGAGAAAACAAGAATTCAAACAGTGACACTGGAAATATAATCAATATTATTATTATTAGTGCTTCTGCATTCAAGCAAACAGTTGTATTTTGGATTATTCTTAAATTTTCTTCTGAATCACTGAGCTAGAAACCCTTTTAAATCAGTTTCTCACCACGTGGTCAAGTCGCAGCAAAGTCTTCTACATTCTCTTCCTCTGTTTATATTCTGTCCTTTGAAGTTCCAAGAGGAGGCGCCAAGTTCCAACAAGAGAAGATGCTGAACACACAGATTGAGCATGTGATGTCTAATCAGTACATCAGAAGCGTGTGTCCTCAGAAAACCCCCTTCATTTCATCAAGTCCAGGTTTGACGTTCTACACACTTCATAGCAAAGAATGATCCACTGTCAGTTACTGTCACTGATCCTTGGTTAGTGTCTCCGTTTACTTAAGTTCTTTTATCACTATCTGTCATTTTTAACCTACATCAATTCAGGAAGAAACAGGAAGCTGACTTGTTCAAATTCAGTTTTCATATGTTTTCCACTTCCTGTGCACTCAGTGAGGATGACCATCTACTACTACAAGACAACCACAGTGGGGAAGAATTTTCCGGGACAACCAGTAGTCCTGAACTTCACTGACTCCGACTGCTTCCTCAGGTGCTGCAAGAGAGATGAACGGGTGCTGCTGGAAGTGGAGGTACAGACTTTGGCTGAGTGAATGAATGCATGGATATGATAAGATTCAAGACTTTTAAGGTTGGAGGTCACAAACCTGAACTCTAACAGCTTTGCTGCTTGAACTTAAACAAAATGTGACAGAAAAGCAAATGAGTCAGTAAGTACAAAACTATGAGACAATTGCAGCTACAACTCTGGAATCTGTGTGCGTATCATCAGACATCCCAAGGTGTTCTTCTGACTGAACATCCTAACGCGCGTCCCCTCTACAGCTGGAGGAAATGAATGAAATGGCTCTGAGTGATAAAGAGTTAAAGTAATAGGACATTTTGGAAATGATTCTGTTCACATTTCAATATTTATGAAATATACTCATCTTCGAGGGGGCGGCATGGCTCAGGGGTCGAGAGGTCGTCTAACAACCGAGGGCTCGCTGGTTCGATCCTCACTTCCCCCGGTGACCATGTCCAAGTGTCCTTGAGCAAGATACTGAACCCCTAACTGCTCCTGATGGCCCTGTGATGGACTGGTGACTCATCCAGGGTGAACCCCGCCTCTCACCCAATGTCAGCTGGGATAGGTTCCAGTCCCCCCCCCCCCCATAAGCGATATAGGAAATAGATGCATGGATGATTACTCATCTTAGAATAACATTTTATTGGTATTGTATTTCTTCCAAAGTCACAGTTGTATGATAGTCTTGGATTTTCAAACTCCAAACCAAATGTGTTTGGTGAGAAGTAAAGTTAACATAGATTATTTTTACTGGATTTGTTCATCATCAGAATATTTTTCTAGCGTTCTCTGACAGATATCTGCACTTGGCTTTGTAGACATATGAAAAACAGAAGTTGAGAGAAATCTCCAACAACGACGACAGCACTCTTTCATTCCTCTTCTACATGAAGGCCAACCGGTCAAAGCAGCGGATGTTTGAGTCAGCGCTGCACAGCGGCTGGTTCATCCAAATAGATAACTCTGTGGAAATGGCACAACCGGATGGACCTCATGAAAGTTATCAGTTCCTCTTCATCATTGAGATTTGATGGTGTTGAGTCCTGCTGGAGTGAGAGCAAATCCATGTGGATCACCAGGCTCAGTGATGCAGACTCTGGTACCGCCGGGTCAAATTCTGCCATTGCACAACGATGTAGATATGTGTCAAATATCAAATTTAAAGGCCTTTCTGTGAATGTTATGTTACGGCCATATAGTAAATTTTTTTAGAATTAAATGTTTTGCTTAAAGTGATGCTTTTCAGCTCAGATGCTTTCAAGCAATCTCGTTTTTTTTTTTTTGGTTTTGTTTTGTTTAATTTCACAGGCAAGTATCACTAAAAACGATTCAATGTCTTTAACGTGTATTTCAACAAAAAATTTCAAAATAAGATTTGATTTGAGCCTCCCCCGCTACCTTTAACAGGATAAGTGGTAGAAAATGGCTGGATGGATGGATGGATGGATGGATGGATGGATGGACGTTTGAACATCTTTACATAATAAGATCTTCGGTAAAAGAGAAACTGTCATACAGACAAGTGCAATACATCCACAGGAGCTTGAAATTACTTTGATGAAAATGTTTTGTAGACTTAGATTTATGTGTTATTTAATACACTTGGTGTTAATATTAATTTGTTGATCAAATTAATAATTGTTAAACTACGTTATTTAGAGTCAGTGATGGAAATGCAATGCATTACTCATATTAGGAATTAGGGATAGGTCCTAATTTTTTTAACATTGAAAAATTCAATAAATGATAAAAAAAATTGTATCTTTTGTTGTGTTAAAAATAGATATTTTGATGCTCATATAGCTTCCTGGGAAAATTGTTTTGGAAAAATCTGAAATAAATTGTCTGTTGCAAGAAGTCTGTCTCTGTATGCTTTAATGTCTCTGCAAAGAGGTGAGATAACAATACAGACAAGTATTTGATAAAGGGGCTGCAGGTGGGGGGGCGGTAAGGTGAAATTCAACAGTTTCTGCAAATGGTGAGGTCAAAAAGTAAAAGTTGAGCGGGGAAAGGAAACAAAAGCAGACCATATGTAATTATTCAAGATGTTCAGACAGTCGTATGAAAGGTCACACGCATGTTCTCCCTGTCCCTGTGTGGGTTCTCTCTGGTACTCCAGCTTCCTCCCACAGTCCAAAGACATCAAGAGGGGACGAGGCTGATTGATACTCTAAATTGACCGTAGGTGTGACTGTGAGTGTGAATGGTTGTCTGTCTCTATGTTGGTCCTGTGATGGACTGGTGACCTGTCCAGGGTGAAACCCACCTCTCACCTGAAGGCTGCTGGGATAGGCTCCACCCCCCGCGACCCTTAACAGGAATAAACAGAAGAAAATGGATGGAAATGGAATTCTCTTTCTTTTCATCATATTCTTAATTTGAGTTGTATCAAATGTTCAGAAATGACACCCAAACACGAGGAGAGAATGTACTCAAAGAACCTTATAATTCAGAGATAACACTTGAATATTGCATTTTAAGGTGTTTCTTGGTATGTAGATTACTTTTTAAAAACTTTGGAAACTCGGTGGAGGTTTACTAAATGCTAAACTGGGCCAATTCTTTATTCCAAACATTTGTAAATGTAAATCTTTATGCAGGAAGCCATAGTAATTAGCATACACCTTAGCCACTGTAGCCCAAAAAGCCAAATTTGATTACATTAAATATTGTTGTGAATTTGTGGGCCGCCTAAGAAAAGGCCAACATCTCCAAGACAGTGAATATCCATGTCTTGGTAAAAATTTTTCAAAAATCGAAAAACTTTGGGATTTACTGTAAAAGTAGATTTAGATTATTTGCAAAAGTCATTATTAACTGACAACACTTGAGTGCACTTGACTGTGTTTTTTGAAACACATTCTGATTGGTTGCATGAAATTGCACCTTCTTAGTTCAATAGACAAACATACAGTCATTAAATACAAGTTATGAAGTTTTCCTTTTATTTGGAGTATAAATGTAAATTAAAATATTAGTATATAAATTATGAAGAAAAACAATTATTTTACATCGTATATTATTACAGAAGTGTACCAAAAGCTTTTACTTTCATCCTATTGTATAACTAAATGTATATTTAAGTATATAGTATGCAAATCTGAATTCATATTTTACCATATGTAAAAATTAATAAAAGCAGCCATCTCCATCCATCCATCCATCCATCCATTTTCTACCACTTATCCTGTTAAGGGTCATGGGGGGCTGGAGCCTATCCCAGCAGCTTTCAGGTGAGAGGCAGGGTTCACCCTGGACAGGTCACCAGTCCATCACAGGACCAACACATAGAGACAGACAACCATTCACACTCACAGTCACACCTACAGTCAATTTAGAGTATCAATCAGCCTCGTCCCCTCTTGATGTCTTTGGACTGTGGGAGGAAGCTGGAGTACCAGAGAGAACCCACACAGGAACAGGGAGAACATGGAGACTCACACAGAAAGATCCTGTGATGGAGCCAGGACTCGAACCTGGAACCTTCTTGCTGTGAGGCCACAGTGCTGACCACTGCATCACCGTGCTAACCACTGCACCGATGTAATTAAATTGTACTTGTCAATATAAACACATAAGTATAGGAAGTAAATTTTTTGCAATTCAGTTACTTTTTTTTTTACAAATTTATTCATACAAATGTTGTTAGGTTAGAGATCTCAAGAAAATAAAATGTTTACATATATTAAGCCACATGTGAACGTCTTTTAAGTCTTTGAGAACGTCACACAGAAACATGGAGAACCCCACTCGGTTCTTTGGTCTCATAAACCACTTTGTTCATCAAGACCATCCTCAAAGGCTCTATTAGTCTCGCCATCCATGCTGGTTTCATAGGGATTGTCCACCTCCATCTTTTTGGGCCTCCTATAAAAGCACATGACACATGTAATACCGACAATGAAGTATTGAATGATGTCATCTTGAGATTGCCATCAGACTTGGGACAACACTTACCGCTTGCGGTCTCTGATGCCAGAGATGATGAGGAAGACACCCAGTAGCACCACAACACCCATGACAACTCCAAATACTACAAGCCATACCTCCACCGGCTGCTGCACAGGAGGTGCCAGTGTTGCTGGGATACCCTCAAACTCGAGCGTCCTGTCATCCAGCTGGAAGGCACTGTTTACTCGGCCTCGAGATAATCTGGGATCAATATCAGAATAGGTTTATTATGGCTGACATTGATCAAAGGTGTTTGAAGAAAGGTCAAAACGTCTGATTGTTTCAAGTAAAGTAGGAAGCAGGTTTGAATATAAGCTGCCAGAGCTGCTAATATCAGTAACACAGAGGGTAACATAGTGATGTTTGAACATGTTAATTCCAGGAGGCGAGTCAGAATTGAAGACACCTTTTGGGCCAGACATATCTGAGGAATATCAGAATCTGAAGCATTATTATTTCTGCAGATGAATATCATTCATCTTGTGGTTATTTGGTCATATACCACAATATTAGACATCGTTGCTTTCTTGAACTAATTTCCTAAGTTATTTACTGACTTTTTTTTTGTTGTTGCTTAAATCAACTCCTTATGATGTTTTGTCTCCAGTTTTTTGTGTTTTCTGAAAAACTTGAAAATGACAGGCGATTATTTTAAGAAGGAGACAACATGTTTCTCAGGCTAACAGCGATGGTGAATTGAGTCGCACAAACTCGGAGTCAACATTATCGAATTATCTGCGGAGCTGGACATCATTGCATCCTGTCATGCCTCTGCATCTGTCTGATGCGCAGCTAGAGAGATACTGCAGCAACGAAACCATGGCAAGCAGCAGCAGCTCATCTATGCCTGTTTTTCTAAACTTAGGGCAATAGAATGTGAATGCAAAGCACAACAAATTAAAAGATTTTGGATCAAACACATCAAATTTTATCATGCGACCAAAAACACTTCCAAATAGGTCAGTCCCTTCATAACGTGAAAGCTAATGTTGAGGTTTGCCAGCATTAGTGTGATGTGTTTAGCTTTGGCTCTGCTGCATCAGCTATATTAGCCTTCTGCTAACTTTGATGTTAGCTTGTCTACATTGGTGTTACCTGGATATTTTTTAAAGATGGGTTGTCCCATGCTATCTTTGGCAAGATGACAATAATTCAGCCACATTCCAGTGCCTCCATCTGCTAGCTAACATTAAACCGAGACAAAGGCAACTGAGGGGAGGCGACATCTTTGCTCGATAACAAGCTGAGTGACAAGTAAACTTAGCCACTGGGATTCAGTTTACTGAGGGAACGAAACAGACAAAATTTCACAGGAATTCAGTTGCTTGCCTCTTGTTTCAACTGACCAATAAACCGGCATTGCCCTTCCAAAAGCTTGAGGTTTAAATAAAAATAACTCCCAAAAAAAGATTTACCTTGGTTATAACCACAGCAGCTAGAGATGGTTATACAAAATTATGAGGTAAAACGAAGCAATTATATTACATATGATGTAACTTGTGAATAATATTTTCAAAAAATAATCTTATAGCATTCCTGCCTCACCGTATGGCAAGCTCCAAATCCTCTTTAGGGATGTACTCATAGGGCTTTTTGGGGTTTGTAACCACAATATAGAAGGATATTCTTTGTGTTTCTCTGTAGGCGAGGATGTTCTGTGACCTGTAGATGCAAAGAAAGACAACTTCTCAAATAAATAAAAAAGCAAACTGAAAGTCGGTTTTCAGCGTAGTTCCTGAGGAAGGCTGGAGGTACTGACGTGAAGTCGAGGGTCTCGTTCTTTAGACTGTAGTACTGTCTCAGAGCGTACGCAATGTTGGCCTTGAACAAGTACAGCTCATTGGCGTTCCAGGAATACTGCAATACATTGTAGCTGATTGATATTTGCATATCCAAAAACATTAGTTCAGATGTAGTAAGACTGCTACTGCCCACTACTTCTAATAGTAATACTCACAGCTTCATCACCCATGGCAGCCTTCAGGCTCATCCTCACTTTAAATGAGTTCATAGAATCTGCAAAGAAACGGGATCTGTTATTTGACATGAACAAACTTGTGACTTGAGTCCGTGTTGTTTGTACTGTGTCCTCTTGATAAAAGTCCTGCATTAAATATTCCACACAATTGTCATGGTTACATGAAGTTTATAGAGTTGTTTATGATCAGGAGCAACTTTTTCAATTCGATGCTTAGGTAATTGTGTTTGACATGAACTAAACAAGGTAAATGTATATGTTACTATGATGAAGCAGCACTGATGGGAGGCTTTAAGGAATAGTTTGACATCTCGTTCCCTAAAGTAAGCTGAGAAGCTCAATCAGATCTTGTTACTTACATGGATCTATGGCTGCATTCCAGCCAACGTGGCGGTTGTGTTTCTTGTTCTCTTCCTTTAGCCAGTCATACAGTTTTTGGAAGTAGTCTAGCAGGGGACGGGCATCCATCCTGGCATCACCAGAAATGTTGTACAAAGCCCTGGTCCAGGACTGGGATCGTCCCAGCTCTAACATGTTCCTAACGGAAACCATTCCTGATGATTATGATTATTCTATCAAAGTATTGCTGTCTTCATGCAGTTTAATGACATTACTCCGAGGCTTTTTGCTGTGATAAACAACAGTTTGCTGACCCCACCTGAGCTTGGCGCCGGCTTTCTTTGAACCAGTGATGTCACAAGTAGACAAGGCACCCGTATGACCAGCTTCACCACAAAGAGCTTTCTGGAACTGAAACTGGTAGATGGTTCTTGTGAAGTACCTGCAGGGGAGTGATGCAGCAAAAGTGATCATTTTCAAGATGTTTTACTTTCCTTCGGTTTAACTTCTAAAAATACCCGTTTTATTTCACTCCCACCGTGCACACCACCAAACATCAAATTCCAACACATTAAAACTGTATCATCATAAATGTGTGGATGCTTGGAACATACATAATGCAAAACAACACCGTGTTGTGATTATGTCATGAAAATCACATTATTTAACTGACGTAACTGAGAAGCTTACTTAGCCCAGTTATGTAAGAAAAGTGTGTACTTTCACCAGGCCTTTTTATTTTACTAACATAATTTCTTGTAATAGAAGAGAAGATTGACACTGCTTTGCGGTTTGTGGGTTGAGAATGGCATGGGAAGTGTGAAACAGCTGGTGTAGCATCTAAAAATAGCAGAAACCCATACACAGCAGTTTAATCAAAATGACCGATGTGTAGTTTTAGAGAGAGGCTGGCTGCAGGGTAGAGTCATGATGGTGTATTGATGTTGTCAGTCAACCAACATAAAATATGTGGTTTGTCAAAAACGAGTTAAAACAGTGTCGTTGAGTATTTGCTGCATCAAGGTGTTTAAAGGATCCTACCCCGTTTTTCAAAGTTTGAAGGAGGATATCAACTTATTGGGACAGGCAGGCAGGAGGCCAGCTACCCTTCACTTGTCTATGAGTGATGACGGAGCTACAGACCCCTTGTTAGCTTAGCTGCACTGAACGTTAATGGTGGGATGTGGTAGTAAACAGTCCAAAAAGGACATTAAATACATCCATCTATTCATTTTCTATGCCGCTTGTCCGTTGCTGAGAGTTGGTGGAGCCTTTCCCAGCTGACATTAGGTGAGGCGGGGTTCCCCCTGGACGGGTCACCAGTCCGTCACAGCAATTAGGGTCTCAGTATCTTGCTCAAGGACACTTGGACATGGTCACGGGTGGAAGTGAGGATTGAACCAGCGACCCTTCAGTTGCGAGACAGCCACTCTACCTCTGAGCCATGCCGCCCCTTGTCATCAAATACACTTTAATCTAACGTGGTCGTTGTCTGCATCAATCGTAAAAAAGGGTTGTGTGCAACATTCGCTGTGAAAATAACTGACATCAATTTTGAAATATAGTTAATTCAAAGTAGGAAATATAGCCTTAACTACTTTCCTGGCCAAGCGCAATGATTTGATGCAGCACCTCAAAAACCCATTGTATAACGCGACTTCTATGAGTACAGTCCTAGTTCTTTAAAAATATTAGTGTATCTAGTGTTTGTCACCAACACATGCCTTGTAGCTTGTTCCAGGATGTTTGAGGTGCAGCTGTGTGTTACCTGATAAAAGAATAGTCCCCAGATACATGGAAGAGAGCAGGTGGGTCACAGTAGGACTCGTCTCTGGGAACCGGCTCGACCACCCCCACCAGCTCCCTCCTGTTAGGACACCAGAGTTTACACAGCTGAGACGCTTCAATATTTGATGACCATAATTGACAACGGTGATATCAAACATTACATGGACAGACTTAATCATTTAATGGGCCTACTTCATCTCCCACCAGCGCTCCATCCATTTAGCCTCTTCAATGTTTCCTGCAAAGACCTGCCACCTCCATTCCTCCAGCATGTAGGTGAAAGGCAGCGTGGCCACGATGGTGAGCGCCTGCTTCAGCAGGAAGTTGATCTCTGTCTCTGAAGGACAGAAAGACATTCTCAGAGTATGAAATTATTCAGTAAGATTCTGCCCCTCATTTTGGACATTAACTCCTGAACTATGTCTGGAAAGCTCTGAGGATGCCAGACTCATTTTTATCCATCAGGGTAGCAACACTGAGAGCCATTTAATGAGCTTTTTTAGATCTTACATACAATTTTCCAGCTCTTCTTTATGTCATTGTAGTTCACACATGTTTAGATCAAGTACTGTACATTGTTTTTCTGTGAGTCAATAAATTCTTCTGGGTCTCCCAAAAATTAGACCTGTATCAGCACAAACCATCTGATACACTGATGTGGATCTCAAATAGTTCCAGCTGACTCCTTTTGGGTTGTGTTCAACATTCTCATTCCTTTTAGCTCTGTTTGTTCTCCACCATCTCTGGAGGTCAGTATCTGTCTCTCTGCATTCAGGTAGTCTCAAACTTTATCTGGTGCTGGCCCAGTACAAAACAGAGACAGGCCCAGACAGTAAATTAAAGCTGTAAAGTTGGAGCTGGAAAAACCATAACGCTCTACACAGGCTCGCTCACTTCCTGCGACCGCTTCACACACATGTAATCAGTTAATTGTAATATATCATCTTTAGTGTCCCGTAGAGCCGGTGTGCATTAGCAATACCATTATCATAAGTGAAGTCAGAGGCTAGGAGGCCCAGGCTCTTCAGATGTTTAGGTGTGGCAGCAGAGAGGGACATGATTTCTCCGACAGCTTCATGGAAACCCTCGTTGGCTCCGTCCCTCAGGAGGTAGGACAGGTTACTGTAAGCCATCTGGTACTGGTTGTGACCCATCTCATGGTGCACCGTCAGGAAGTCATCCATGTTGACTTTGGTGCACATTTTAATCCTGGAGAGTGTACGGAAGATGTGTTGATGTCAGCAGACAGATGTGGCATGATGCCATATCAGATATAATGTAGCAGTGAAACAGCCAGTGCAGTAATATAATCTGATGAGTCAGATAGGACGCGCTGATGCTCAGGTTCAATCAAATAAATCAAGTCTTACTCTGAGCCAACATGAGCAGTAACATGCTTCATGTGCAACCTTTTTCATACATGAAAAGCTGTAAAAACTGGAATATATTTAGTTGTATTATTCATTTGGAGATAACATCTATGGCAGTCCTGGATATTTGTGCAATGTATGGATTAATATTTGACAACATGAAGACACTAGTTATCTTTATCAGCAGGACAGAATGAGTCTGGGATTAATAAACATTATTGTTCCAGCAAGTTCATGTTTATGGCTCTCCAGTCCTGATGGGCAGTGAGATTGTTGATCGGAAATCATTCCACAATATGCTGAAAAAGTTGCCTAGGAACTTCTCTAAACCTAGTCAAATTCGAGTCAGTGTTTGCGTGTGTGTGTGTGTGTGTGTGTGTGTGTGTGTGTGTGTGTGTGTGTGTGTGTGTGTGTGTGTGTGTGTAAGAATCTTTATTCTACCTAAAGTCTTCTCCGTTCCCCATGTCCCAGGCTGTGGGGTGACAGACCACCTTGCGTCCATCTTTTGGCTTCTCCAGCATGGAGTCATTCCAGAAATTTTCGTTCATTTTATACAAGCCCACAGATACAAAGAAATTCTCTGCCTCTTTGAACATCTGAGTCACCGTCCAACCCTAAAATTAAAATTGTTTAGCAAATCTAATTTGGGATTTCAGAATGGTGTCTTGAAATGTCTTTTCTGATGTAACATCTTGAAGAAACATTCCTGCATGCTCTATATTGAATTTTCTATATTTTCTGTTTAAACTAAACGAAGAACACCATACCTTCTCCACCATTGTGTTGCTGACATCGATAGCTGGTCTGTGTGGGTAGGGAATGGACAGAGCGTACAGGTTGGTCCAGAATCTTCCCCACATATCACCTAAACAACCAACACCAAAGTTTCAACTCCAGATTCTCAGTTGTGAATCCCACAGGGAGACCTTCACCCCTTCCAAAACCATGATCGCGGAATGAAATCATAAAAAGTTCAAATACAAATGAATATGCAGCTACAGTATAACACAAATAAAAGCAATGTTGCAGACTGCTCCTTGACTGAATCGAGTTTTTAAGTATCTAGTGCTGCTGTAAATTTCTGTTAAATAAGTGTAGTGCAGGGTCTTGAACAACAGAGGGAGCCAAACACCAGCTCTGTACTAAGCTGCGCACGCTAATACACAGACACTGGTTGTTTCTTTTTACCAAAGCCATCTCTCAAGAATGTTACATGTACACATATCCACTCATTGTTGTGTTTCTACACTTTATTCTTTTATTCCTTTCAGGTCTCTGCATTTCTACCCCGTTGCTTCCATTTTATGTCTTTGTTTGATTGACTTTTAACACTGTTTTTTGATGATAACAGAGTGATATCAGCCTAGTTAATATTTGCTTTTTTATGCCGATAAGTCGATCCTCATCAGACCTACCCAGAAGGTGGGCTGGCAAAGGTCCTTGTGAGTCTATGTGTCCTTTGTAGACATCCATCAACTTGGCCCTCACGTAGGCATGCAGCTCCTTGTACAGAGGCAGGATCTGTGGAGCACAGCACAGGACTCCTGCTGATTTTCACCAGCATCACAGAGCTAAATCAGAGATACTGAACCAACGTTACCTGTCTGTATATTGAGCGGACATCTTCCATCAGCTGATCTCCAGTGTAGTTGAAGGGACTGTCCTCGTCGATGGTCTCATAGTTATATCTCCAGTAATCTCCATAGTCCTCAAAACCTGTACAGCACAGAGAAAAGGAGAGCTAATGTGAGAAACCACATTTATCAAAGTACATCATTGGAGTTTTTACCGAGTTCAGTTGTGCCTAAAAAGGGTCATATTATGCTCTTTTCCCAGTTCCCAGTTGGTGGTGTATTTATCCATCCATCCATCCATCCATTTTCTTCCGCTTTTCCTGTTGAGGGTCGTGTGGGGTGGAGCCTATCCCAGCAGCCTTCAGGTGAGAGGCGGTGTTCACCCTGGACAGGTCACCAGTCCATCTCAGGACCAACACATAGAGACAGACAACCATTCACACTCACAGTCACACCTACCGTCAATTTAGAGTATCAATCAGCCTCGTCCCCTCTTGATGTCTTTGGACTGTGGGAGGAAGCTGGATTTGTATTTGTATTTATGATCAAAAAGCTCTTGGTTACAGCTCTACAAGCCATGACTGCAGACACTTTTGTTTATGTTTTTGGCTGTTTGGGCGCCTGCCCCTCACCAAAAACCCCATTCTATTTTGCTTGGCCAGCTGCTTCAAGTGTGTTGGGAACATCAGGTCACCAGGAGTTACCAGGGGTTACCAGGAGTCTGCCGCTGGAGGAAGCTTGAAACGAAAACTCCCTTGGGGTGGAGTATGCATGTAGAAGGATGCAGGACCTGTTAAAATGTAACCCCTTTGCGATGCGTTCGAAAGCATCAATACAAACGGCTTACTGCGTTCCAAGAGAGGAGGACAAGTAAACTTGCGTCATGATAAGGTTCTCTTATTTCACGTTATGTGTTTTTAGGTATGTCAGAGACCCCAATACTGTATATATGTGCAAGTATTGGAAAGGTGATACTTAGGCCCCTATAAGGTTCACCTTGTGTGACAATTACAAAGTTTCTGCCGCAGCACACCAAGTTCACACAGTGGTACTCTAAAACATGGTTACATCACATTGCTCGTTTTCTTTGAGACGTATTACCATTTAGTTTGGCAGCTTCATTTTTCAGAACTACGTAGTCTTCGTACAAAGGCCTCATCCTCTTCCCCACCTCTTTCCTCCATCCCTCCCACACGTGCAGACGCTCAGTGTAGTCCTGGCTGTTGGCCATGACATGTTCCAGACCTGCAAGCAGACATCATATCGATGCTTTGTATTCAGGTCTCCCAAAAAGCATTTCAAGAAGAAAGACTGCAAGAAAGCAAAACCTCCATAGAGGTTTTGACGATATAAACATTCTGTGGTGGAGAATATATGAAGACCCTAAAGCATACGAATAATATAAAAGTACGATCAAATGTCATTTTAAATTACAAAAGTCAAGGTATTAAATGACATAAAACATTCCCTGTGACTAATATGTTATTATATTTCATTAGTAATGCAGATGTGTTTATGCAGCATTGCGCTGTAACTATTTGTGGTGGAGCTTTTTAGCTACTTAATATAAAGTTTAAGTCAAGCCGATCCCAAGAGGTCAGGACCCTTGAAAAGAATTACAAGATGAACCTGAGGTTTGAATACAATTATTGAAGTGATTACTTGTTTTGAAAAAAGAATAAAATAAATTCTGCTACAGGAATCAAGGTATACAGTATGGTCAGGAATTTTTTTTTTTACAAGACATCTTTATAAAATTCTGGTCCATAAACATGTATTAAAACGAAACCATTTGAAAGGTTTAGAGAGGAAACCATTAATCTCATGATACTGTCAGTACAAATTCATGATAAACTGTATTGTATGTGTCTGTATCGTCCTGTTACATAGTTATTTGATGTGGAATCACAAGTCTGTAAATCTATTCAGTAATACAATCAGTAAAATGGATGTAATAAAACATTTCATCGTTAAATGTGGAAGCTTTAAAAAAAAAAGTGTTGTAAACTTGAGAAAGTAAAATACTTAAAGACTAAATGTGCTCAGTTATTTCACCCCTGGTTTGCCAGGATTCAAGATTCAATCACTTAAATACTATAAAAGTGTCCCCCGATGGAACTTCTACGCTTGTGATCTTTGAAGATTCATACTCATATATCGCAGATTGCAATATCTTCATAAAATGTCTTAAAATAACACCGTAGTAAAGCAGGGTGTATTTCTCAATGAGCGTGTTAATAATAAACTCCGACTGACAGCAGCAGGCAGCCACATTGCTCTGACCGGCCCCTCTGATCAGCATGTACCTGGTTCCAAAGTCTGGCAGTTATGGGGGTCATCCATCAGACACACGGTGGCAGTGCTGTAGATTGTGCTCATCTCACTCATGATCTCGCTCAACTGCAAGCACATGGGTACAATGTTTGAGTCAATGGGTTTGAATTTCTCAGGAAGTAACTGTGGAAGTCGTGCGGAGGATGCAGTAGCTGTGTTAAAGTATGTCTTCAAACACATAGCAGAATGAATGTCACCTACATGTGAAGCCTCATCTGGTGACAGAGCACCAGCACCTTTGTCTTGGAGGGAGATGAGCTGCAGTTTGATTTGGCGATCGGTGATCTCGTCAATGGAGAAATTCCGAGACTCTTCTGACTTCTGAGTGTAGAAAGCACCCCAGATACTGCCCTGTTCTAACTGATATAACAAAAACAGACAAATTCAGTCATGGAAATCACTAGTGTGGTACGGTTAACTATTATCTAACAGGTCTTACCAGCTTGTCTGAGTTCTCCTGAGTGATATTGGTGTTGTACTCCCATGATGCCAGTGAGTACTGGTACATGAGCTTGCTGGCCTCCTTGTCGAACTTCTCCAGGAACTCTCTGGCCTTGGCCTCCATGTCCGATTGAGCAGAAACAGTGTAGGACAGAGTCAACAACACCACGAGAATCTTACCAGACATGTTGTTGCTTTAAATCCACACACACACACACACAAACACACACTGAGAAGGGATGACACCGTACTCTTATACAGTTTCTATAATCAGCTGTGCTGCCTTGCCCTTTGGACAGAGTCATAACTGAGGGTGTGTCTCAGTATTCACTGAAAGATAGAGACGTTCCACAGGGCCAGTGAATGTCACTGAGCTGTCTTCACATAGGAGGAAGTCTGTGTTTTATTTTGAAAGATTATCATTCATGTAATAGAAACACATGCCTTTTTTCATGAGCGTTAACTTCTGTCAGCGTGGTCAAAATATTTTGGCATAAAAGTGAAAACCCAGCGGATGACGATGATGACGATGATGATGATGACGATGATGATGATGACGATGATGATGACAAGGCTCATAATGAAGGTTCTCTGTCTACACACAGTGGATCAGTAATAACCTATATTACATGCCATACAAAGCTACACAAGGAGCAACCACAACAACATGGTCAAAATAAATAAACGGTTTTTACTGTATAACGCTAATTTATCTATTGCCTTCGATATCCTGTCCATTTGTTAATATCACTTTGTCACACTCATCACTGCAGAGGAAAAACAAACAAACAACATTTCCCATCTGTTTCAGGTGGATTTACACACATTTGTCCATACGCTCGAGATGATGCGGTTCAGCTGAGCTCCAGCTATCGCTGAGCCTCCCCACAGCAGCAACTGATACTAAGGTAGTGAGGATTATCGTCACTCTCCTAGCAGGGTCAGCTCCTCCGTTCCCCACAACAAGATAGTGCTGTCACCAGAGACACCGGGCTGGAGGGAGGAACACTGATAGGAACAAGAAATACTCACACGAATATCTAATCATTATGACATGGACAAGTCTTTTTGATATGGTTTTTGTTGAAATGTTGGGCTGCTTGAAGGTTTTGGTGAATCTGTCCTGTTGACTGGTTCTTGTTTCATCCAAACTGGTTGATTGTTCGAGCCCCCTGGGTTAGATGCGGCTGTCACAGGTGGATGTTAATTCAAAAGCACCAGAGGTGAATTGAATCATGGTCTTGTTTGTCAGAAAATATTGGGTTAAATCTCAACTCTATCAATCTATCAATTTCGCAATCATGCTGAAATCTATGATCTTATGGATCATGTTCTTTTAAAGTTTTCCTCAAGTGTAATTTCTTTTAAAAAAAATGTAACAGATTTGTAGAAAATGTCTAGGAAAGAGGAAACGATCTAAATGGTTGAGTTTCTAACCTCCTTATCTGGAGACAGTGGGTTTCCTGGCCTGTAAACTGCAACACATGCACACTGAGACCATAAACGCTGATAAGAGCAGAGGCTCGGGTTCATTATTGAGATTTATTACACCAAATGATTATTGAACAGTCACTCTCAACTGTAACCTGCAAAAATACATAAGTATTTATCAGAATTAAAACTTTGGAAAGGAAGACATGAATCTTCTCATTTAGAGGTACTACTCTGTCTTTTCACCTTCTCAATACTGGGACGTTACATGAGGCAACAGCGCCCTCATGTGGATTCAGCTGCTGCTCTCAAGCCTAACGTAAAACATGTTGCTTTTTTCCCCAGCCCATATTAAAAACAGCTCATATGTGAGAATAATTGGCTCCACATGAATAAATGCAGTCCAACCTGATGCTACAATAGGAGGTTAAATGTACAGTCACACTTCTGTGTTAAAACTAAGCCATCCTTGGTTTAATTGAGAATCTTCAAAGTCCAAATTCAATCTCTGTGCTTGGATCACACTGTTGGTGCGTTTGTGAAAACACAAGGAAGGAATTTCATCTATTTAAAGGCAGTTTACTATCACAACAGCAAGTCAGTGAGAGGTTTTGATGTTTTCAGTGCAGAAACTAGACTTCTCTTCACTTGGACAGTGACACAGTGAGGACACTGAGGATAATGTCTCCTTAAATTAAAAATCGAATTGTAAAGACATTCAGACATGGAGACTCAAATCATTGGGACTTGGATCCTGACTGCACATGGTATTTAGACCTGAGTCAAGCATTTAATAACTTGTGAAAAAAATTCAAGACTTGACTTGGAAGTTTAAAACTCAAGACTTGAGCAGAGACATGATGACTTAAATAACTTGATTGTTTTTAGACTGAAACCATAAAATGAAAATAGAGTGTATGAGGGTTTTTTTAATGGAGTAAATATATATTTAAATCAGTAATGTAAGTAAAAATAAGTTGACAGCTGACTAAAGGAAGTTAAAATGTTTTTAAATGGGGTTGAAATACATTTAAAACAGTAAATGAGGTAATAATAGGTTAATAATACTGTTAGTTACATGACCTTAAACAGGACTTGACTTGCCTGAGTCAGGATTTGACCTGACCAAGAAAATTTGATTCATGACTCACTTGTGACTTGAAGGCTAAGACTCAGCACAAGTGTGACTTGGTCCAACCTCAGAATTGATTAAAGTCTTAAGCAAATGTTGTGTGTGTGAAGAAACTTTTTGAGTATTTGTAAAAACCCAAGCCAACCCGTGGCTGCAGCATGAGTTTCCCTGTAAGCTCATTGTCAGTTTGCAGGGGTGCATATATACGCGCTGCACCGAGCATGCTTGTCTTCTTGGCAGCTCTGAGTGAGGCCCCCTGATAGGTTACTGTCAATCTGCTGCGCCTCAAATTTGCTGCAGCAGCAGGTTTACTGCGGACATGTCTATATACAAGCTGAGCCTAGAGGCTATAGGCTAATCATGGTGAATGAAAGAGACAACAGCAGGGCTTAGCACCCAGGAAGCTCACAATCAGCAAAATCTGTTGACCGGACAGTGTTCAGGTACAGTGCAGCCTCCTGCTGGCCATCAACTGTTCAGTCTTGGAAGTTAGAGGCTCTGTGTCCAACCTCATATTACATTAAACTTCACTCACTCATCATGTGACGTGGGTTGGAGTGGTGGAGTGTTTTTGAACAAGCTTGTGGGAAGCCAGGAGCTTTGTATTACCACTCTTTGGGAGCTTTCCTTCTTTACATGTTACATTTTGGACGTCTAACACCTTGTGCAGCAGCCACAGTGCCTGTGAGCCCTGACATGTCTGCCAGTGCTGTGTGGTGACTGTTTTCATTTATACAATTAACATCTGACCTCACAAAGATCAAAACTGGGGACCACAATTTGTTCATTTTGTTGCATTTTGTGTTTTGGACAAAGAATCACTTTGAGAACATTTGGAAACTGTGAACAATATCAATGCCAAGCGAGGCTTGGAGAAAATCATAATTATTGAACAACGGATATACGCCTCAGCCAGTTTGGCTTAGAAATGTTTTAAAGATAACTGCCTGTCTGATGGCGTGTCAAGATGCCTTTGAAGAAAATGAAATTCAACTAAAAAAAAAAAAATCGATTTTTTTTTTTTTTTTCAAATTAGGAAAAACACCAACACCACTTTCAGGTTTCTGTTCCAGACTCAGTTCAATCAGCAGATGTTTCCCATTCCATTTTTAGGTCACGACTGTTCATTGCCAATGTGAGGTCAGCTCGTCTCTCCGTGATGTAAAACTTGTCTGCAGGTTAATTTTTGTGACGGTTTCCTGTCACCAGCCGATTACATCTCCTGGTTTTACCTCAAGTCTTCCCTCTCATTCCCTCAGCCTTCACGCTGTTCAGGCCACAGAGACCAGAAGCGTCAAGATCCACACAAATAACCACAGTATCACCGGAAAAGCAAGGGCAGGCTTACAAAATAAAAGCCTTACATATGCAGAACGGTAACAGTTACAGCTTTTTTAATGTATATATCTTAATATATATGTATATATATGTATATATATACACTTGTGTTTTAGTTCAATGCTTATGACGCTGTGTCTCACACGTGTTTCTCTAACACGCATCCTGTATTCTTGTCTTATTCTAAACTGGTGTCGCCATCAGTGCTTTTAATTCTATCAGACCGGGTTGGTTATTTTGAAATCTCGCAGTGCTGCTTCCTACTGCTTCTGGCAGCTTTGAGCATGCACGGAGACAACCCATGATCGCAGACTCAACACGCATCCTCACACCACTGACCTGGGCTTAGCTGTGTCCTGCATGTGTGTGCATGTGTGTGCGTGTGTGAGCGGGAGTGTGAGTGATCCCCAGAAAGCAGCAGCAGGATGGAGGATCTCAAGGAGACGCTGGGAACTTTGGATTGACGCCCGGGAATAACGCGCGGTCGGCCTGACTCCTCATCGGGTTTCTCGTGGATTTATTTATTTGGATGTTGTCCCTCTTTTTTCTTTTTCTAGGCAGTGGGAATTTACACTTGGCTTATATCTATTATTTTTGGCGTGCAAAATGCCATTCGCCAAAAGGATTGTGGAGCCACAGCTTCTGTGCAGGCACCAGATCCCCAACGATGAAGGTCTGCTCTTCGAGGACCTGTGTGCCATCAGTAACGTGGTTCTGTCCCGGACCTTGCGACAGCTGTCCGACCTGGCCCGGCACGCCTGCTCCTTGTTTCAGGAGCTGGAAAACGACATCATTAGCACCAACCAGCGAGTCTGGGTCCTCCAGAACAAAATAGGCCAGATACAGCAGACTGCCAATGCCCTAGACCCTAAAAAGGAGGCAGTGCGTAAGTAGACCACCACAACTGTGTGTGTGTGTGTGTGTGTGTGTGTGTGTGTGTGTGTGTGTGTGTATATATATATATATATGATAGGATATATATATATATCCTATCATATATATATATATATATATATATATATATATATATATATATATATATATATATCCTCCTAAGAAAATTCTCATAATCTACACCTGTGCAATGTGTGCTTCATTCATAGCTGCTTCGAAGGGCGCCCACCTTAAAAATATTTTACCCTGATACACGCCAGCCATATAGCCGCGGACGCTCTCTCACCCCCCCCCCCCCCCCCCAATTGAAATGTGTCACACGATCGCTTTTCCACATTTGACCATGCACTTCGATGCGTTTTCACCGCGCAGAATGTGCTGACTGCTCAATGATTTCCAGACTCGGATGTGTGTGTTTCCGTCGACGAGTGGGAGAACAGTGCGTGTGTGTGTGTGTGTGTGTGTGTGTGTGTGTGTGTGTGTGTGTGTAGCGAGGAGCGGAGCGGAGGGGCGTGTGTTGCCGCTGCATTGGCTCAGCATCGCCGTGTCGCTACTGCGGGTAGCGCACACCTGAAGCATGTTCGGCGCTCTTTCTGGGCCACGCTGCTTCATTCATTCCGAGTGCGAACATTTATATTCATGTGTGTGCATGTGTGAATATATGAAGTTCAGTGTGCGTGTGTGTGCGTGTGTGTGCGTGTGTCACAGGCAACTCCCCGTGCGCCAAACCCACCCTTTCCACATGCAGCGGCACCAACCCAGCATCAGTAATGACTCCAGTTGTCCGTGCTGCCGCTGCTGCTGTGGGGTGAACGTGAACTGATCGCGATGAGATGTTCAGGTGTCGCTTTGATTGCAGTGCATGTGGACGGTCACACGCCTCGCGTGAACGACAGACCACGCAATTCCATGCAACAGCGTGTTCTGTACAGCGGCTGCATATTATTTATGTCCTCTGCAGTCTCTCGAGCGAGCCTCTTGGATTTCTGGGTTGTTTTTTTCTAGTTCAGTTCCGTGCAGTGAGCTTCACCTCTGCTATCATAATGCAGGCAAATATAAGAGCATTTTAGGCTTGGTTTAAAGCTAGGCTTAAGAACTCCCTCTTTAAATTTACCCCCCACCCCCAACACATACACACACGTCAATGCACGTGTCAGCGAGGCAGACGATGTCTTATTCCAGGACGTGTAATGCCTGTTTATGCTTGTTTGCTGTGGAGCTGTATGAATGAGGCTCTGTGAGACTCCTTGGTCTCTTGGAATTACATTTGTTGTTGGCTTCTGCTTGTTGCTGTTTACTTTCTTCAGTAGAAAAGCACCCACTCCAATTCTTGCACAGTGACCCAACTGATAAAGACAAACTGTTAGAAAGTGCTTCTACATGCCAGCCCTGCTAAACAGAACCAGTCTCTCTGGTGATACACTTGTTGGACTCAGAAAATCCTGATGTACTGATTCCTTAACCAGGTTGTGTGTGCATGTACTTCTATAATGCAGCACTGTCAGATTACATTGAATCTTAATTGTCATGGATTCATAAGATTTTACATGTTTACATTTCCTTTTTTTACGTGAGCTCCAGGTCAGTGGTGTCCAGCTTGGGGCTCAAGCCCCTGTTATTGTAATGCGATGCTTTTCAAGTAGATTTAAGCTCATATTCTGCTACCATGAAAGTAGTGCTTCATTACCTTCTGTTTGTTCAGACAAAAGTGTCAAATGTTTTTGGGATTCATTTCTGACATAACTTTGCTCTGAACCGAGTCCTGTAGACCAGGGGCTGCCAAACCTTATAGCTCAGGAACCCAAAAATGAAGGTGCCGGTGACCTCAAAGCCCAGCTATTCACATTCTAAAACTGTTTGCACACACATGTATACACACAAACACACACACACACACACACACACACACACACACACACACACACACACACTGATAATCCAATATGAGCATGAAATTTATTTTTTTTCAAAATAATGGCAATGCAATATCATCAATTCAGCCATATGTTTGCAATAGTTGTTTAGCAACAGTTTTTAATATTCCCACCTGTAATAACATGACCCCTGACTGTCATTTCAGCTGTGTTACAGCACCTCTAGTTCACAGCACCTCTAGTTCAGTTGATGTTATACAGCCTCAAATTCAGACGATGTTATAGCAGCTCTATGTCAGACGATGCTATTGCAGCTCTATGTCAGACGATGCTATAGCAGCTCTATGTCAGACGATGCTATAGCAGCTCTATGTCAGACGATGTTATTGCAGCTCTATGTCAGACGATGCTATAGCAGCTCTATGTCAGACGATGCTATAGCAGCTCTATGTCAGACGATGCTATAGCAGCTCTATGTCAGACGATGTTATTGCAGCTCTATGTCAGACGATGTTATAGCAGCTCTATGTCAGACGATGTTATAGCAGCTCTATGTCAGACGATGTTATAGCAGCTCTATGTCAGACGATGTTAAAGCAGCTCTATGTCAGACGATGTTATAGCAGCTCTATGTCAGACGATGCTATAGCAGCTCTATGTCAGACGATGTTATTGCAGCTCTATGTCAGACGATGTTATAGCAGCTCTATGTCAGACGATGTTATAGCAGCTCTATGTCAGACGATGTTATAGCAGCTCTATGTCAGACGATGCTATAGCAGCTCTATGTCAGACGATGTTATTGCAGCTCTATGTCAGACGATGCTATAGCAGCTCTATGTCAGACGATGTTATTGCAGCTCTATGTCAGACGATGCTATAGCAGCTCTATGTCAGACGATGTTATTGCAGCTCTATGTCAGACGATGCTATAGCAGCTCTATGTCAGACGATGTTATTGCAGCTCTATGTCAGACGATGTTATTGCAGCTCTATGTCAGACGATGCTATAGCAGCTCTATGTCAGACGATGTTATTGCAGCTCTATGTCAGACGATGTTATAGCAGCTCTATGTCAGACGATGTTATAGCAGCTCTATGTCAGACGATGTTATAGCAGCTCTATGTCAGACGATGTTATTGCAGCTCTATGTCAGACGATGTTATAGCAGCTCTATGTCAGACGATGTTATAGCAGCTCTATGTCAGACGATGTTATTGCAGCTCTATGTCAGACGATGTTATAGCAGCTCTATGTCAGACGATGTTATAGCAGCTCTATGTCAGACGATGTTATAGCAGCTCTATGTCAGACGATGTTATAGCAGCTCTATGTCAGATGCCTTTATAGCAGCAGTCTTTCAGGCAAAGCTAGTTAATTTCATGAAAGCACTAGTTAATGTCATGTTATGCAGCTCTAACTTTTTAGTTAGTGTTGTGACCACTCTATTTGAGATGGTTTAGTGCAATAACTTATTATATATGCATGTTATTATTAAGTATGGTGTTATTTCTATTACAGTTAGTGTCTTGAGTTACAGTGTACAAGTGATCAACTTGAAGTTGAACGGAAATTTTGACTGAAATCATTTTGACTCAGTTTACCTGTTGAGTTATCAACAGTTGGTGGTGCATCAATTCTTTACTCTGATTTTTTTTTGTTGATAGTAAAAATACACAATATTGTCAACATTCATTCTTAGGGTTTACGGTGCAAAGTAGATGGAAACTACAACTAGACTTGTCTAGATCTTCACTATTTGGGTGACTGGATTTTTTATTGGATGGGTTGTGAGGAAAGAAGATGCAAAAATGTTCTTGTGTGTTTGGGACTCCAACTTGTTTAAAGAGTGAGTGCTTTGTAAGTAAATTCTCACCACCCTTGGATGCGCACTAAACTTCTGCTATTTTTATTCTGCTTTCAAAAGGGCTATTATACTTTTTGCTGCTCTCAGACGGTAGCAATAACCCTGAGGAACTAAATATCTCTGTGTCCACAAAGACAGATTCAGTGTCAGTGACAACAGAGTTTCCTCACTTCTGTGTCAAGTGTATCAGGATTCGAGGCGGTCAATATGGTGCAAGCTTGGATTGATTCTGGACGTGGCAGTAGGCAGTGCTCAGATGGCGATCAAGCAGATTGCATCTGTCATGGTCATGGAAAACAATGTGTTGTGTTGGATATTTCTCCAAATTTGTTGATCTTTATGACTGCTTACAACAGTGGTCCCCAAACTACGGCCCGCGGGCCAGATACGATTGATTTTTTTTTTCCATCTGTGTATTTGTATTTGATAATAAAATTGATAACTAGCTATGAACTGTTTTCATTATTAACTATTAAGGTGTGTTCACTAAGGCTGCAACGATTAGTCAACGTTGTCAACAAAAATCGTTAATAGAAATAGTCGACAATGAATTCCATCGTCGACTTTTGTCGCCACACGCGTTTTTCCAACAGAGTGAGGCATCACACTTGATTATAATCTCTGCCGAGAGCCGCTCATGCGCAAGAGCGTCTCTGTCTCTGAGCGGGAACATACAGAAATGGCGGCGTCAACATCAGGTATGCGTACCAAAACTTCTAAAGTTTGGGAGCATTTTAGCCTGGATACGGCGAATAAAAAGACTACTTGTAGAGGTTGCAAAGCAGACCGTGCGTGTCATGGCAGGACCTCGGTTATGCACGAACATTTGAAGAAGCCCGTCGGGCAGTTGAACGAAATGGAGTCTGACTCGCCTCAGTGAGATTCAAGTAACATTCAAGCCAGTACGGTTTTTATGACACACATCGTACATTTTATAAGTGTATTTTCACTATAAAAGCGAGCTCTAGCGTTATGCCAGACTGTGCCTGACAAACGTATTTTGAATTAATGAATGTTCAATAAAAGATGTATTTTTCATTGTACCCATCTTTCTTGTTTATTATCATTTGCCACATAATTAAATCAACTTCATGCTAAATTTAAGAAAAAAGTTAATAATTATCCGATTAGTCGACTAATCGTTTCAATAGTCGGTGACCAGACAACTATGAAAATAGTCGTTAGTTGCAGCCCTAATGTTCACACCAAACGCAACGCGAATTTTCACGTCACTTTATTCGTGTGAATTTGATCGCTGGATCAATATGTTCATATTCGCGAATAAAGCGACGCAAAAATTCACATTGCCGTTTGGTGTGAACAGTCAGTTAGTAACTATTTCATACATGCATAGAGCGTGACATTCTATTCCACCCTTCTGCAGTCTGTGCCCCTGTCTGTCAACCCCCAGAAAAAAATCCTAGACCCGAACCCAGAGAGGGTTATTTGGTTGTGTGGCTTTCTGGAAAACAATACATTTTTAAATTTAGGCACCCCTGCGATCGTCCCACTTTTTCTGTTACAAACTGACCCCGGCCCCCATCAGAGAAGGGAAAAGTTATGTGGCCCTCACAGAAAAAAGTTTGGGGACCCCTGGCTTACAATTTAACGGGGCATTCCACTATTTTCACACAGGATGTGGGTTCTCATCATGGAGAGTCTTATTAATCCAAAGCAGTTTCATAATGGGGATCTTTACATCTGAAAACATTTCAAATTGACACAGAGGCTCAAAAATTGCAGCTGTGCTGTGGCGTTTTGAAAGATTTGGAACAAGTACCTTTCACCACTTTACCAGAATTGAAAGCCATGACCATAAAAGACAAGCATACTGACAAGGATGCTAAAACTCATGCGCTAATGTCTGTAGCCACCACTTCTGTAAAGGTGTTCTGTACAGTTTTACCTAACGATGGCTACAAAAACACATTTTTAATTATAGAAAGTTTGAATCCAGCATGTAGAGGATTGAAGGTCTGGATATCTGTTACTCTGCTCTGTTGAATCTGAAAATCAAATATATTTATATTTCCTCTGAGACTTATGGAGGAGCAGAACCAAAATGGCAGGAGTTCCTCTTTGATGGGCTTAGTTAGAAACTCTGTTGCAGCTATCTTTGTTTGATGAGTGAGCTCTGAAATCTTAAGTGTAACACCCATCTATTATGATTCTCCCCACCTCATCCAGCAGCTGAGAAACTGCCACCGAGAAGCATTTCAGAAAAACACCGGTTTCAAATGGTGGAACTCCTTAAACACAAGGTCAAATTAGTGTTGGGAGACATTAGTGTCGGAAAAAGTTAACGACATTTGCATTTGGTTATTAAGACCTGACACACGGAGATGGACCCAGCAGTATCTCACTGACGAGAGACAAGAGATGTCTCGGCTTTATTGTAGCGCTGCCCCGTGTCATTTAGACAGGAAACTGTATGCACATAAGAGCACACATGTAGACAGGATTATGTTGTGGTACACAAATTTATGGATCCTGTAGTTGACATGATAAGACTATAAATCGAAAACAGAAACAACAGTTTGATGAATAACCGTTAAATGGAGTGGCGTAGAATAGGAAGACAAGTGGGCAACACTGGAAAGGCCTTGCAGAAACAGTTTTAATGAATTAATGCTTGTGCAAGTGTCAATCCTTTGTTACTCCTTCATGACTTTTGTATAGTTGCCCTGAAAACTACAATTAGCAACAGGTTTCCATTGCCAATAAATCAAACGGTTACTGTCACTGGCTCAGCTTACATGACTCCAGAGAGATCTATCAGCATGCTTTGTAGCTTTGTAGTTCTATTTAGCTATTTATCCTCTTTTAGCTCGTTGTTTTGACGTATCAGCAACACCTTAAAGATCTGAACCTGAAGAGTATTTTAGCTTCACGTCTCTTGTGCAAATTTGACCAGAGGGTTGTCTTTTTTTACAGTGTTCATTCATCCCGAATAGTCAATAGACAGTCGGGACTTTTGAGAATCTTTATCAAAAGAGAAGCATGACAGCGCTTGGATGACGTTGTGAAACGTAACATGATATCGATCACATCACCAAGCCATACAAGTCTGGCTGGAATACATTGGAATTCAATGAATTTGAGTCTGTGTTTTGCTCTTTTTTATAACCAGAGGACATGCTGTGTATTTTACTCCAGCCACATGATGTAGCTTTAAACATGGTGACAAAAACAACCAGTAATGATAATATTACAGTATCGGCATCAGTAACCGTATCGGTATGGAACAAATGTGGATCATTGCAACTAAAGCTAAATATCAGTAATCGCATATCATTCCTTACGTGTTATTTGATGTAATGTCATCATTTTCTGTTGTGAAGATGACTTTGAATTACTTGGGCGCAATTGTCCACTGATCTGCACTGTAGTGGGACACATTTTGGCTCCAGAGAGGAGTCAGTAGTAACCCAAAGATGGCTGAATTCTCCAGCAGTGAACACACACAAGGTTGAAGAGATATAAAAATATAGGTCTTTAGCAAAGAAACTGTACTGCTCTGGCAACACTGGTTTGCCAATAAAGCAAATTTGACTTTGAGTTTGAGGGAGTGTGGCCTGTGGCAGCGGGGGACTGGTCCGTCTGGCTAGTCTGCATAGTAACAGTAGAGAGAGAGAGCAAGGTGTCTGTTTTAACCTTTTAGCTGAGTCAATCTCTCGAGCTGGGCCTGCATCTTAACTTGTTTTTTTGTGGTGTTGCCAGAAACAGCTCAGGAGCACAGATCATACTGAAGCTGTGTCTTGAGGATGAAAGTGATCTAACAAAAGGATGGAGAGAAAACAGACTAGTCTATGAGCTTCAGTTGTCTGGAAGTAAATGTTTTGGTTGTTTTTGGGTTTTGTTTTGTTTTGTTTTTTTGCTTTCTGTGTCTCACCTGCAAATACGCACAGAAATCCTTTCATAAGATAGAGAACATCGTATTGTGCTGCTGGTCAACAGCCATTATTATGTTCAGTGTGGTTCTGTGTGTAGTTCAAGGACCTAATTTCAACCATGCAAGGCAGGTTAGGGTGTGTTCAGTCCAGGCATATCTTCCGGGTTCCGTCTTACATCTAACCACTGCAACCTCACACACACGCGCACACACACGCGCGCGCACACACACACACACACACACACACACACACACACACTCACACACGCCATGAGCACAAGATTCCATATGAAGATTTATCTGCATTCTTAAGGCCATTTTCAATGTCCCTCTCTTTCTCTCTCTTTACCGCCATCTTTGCATATGTGTCCATTCTCCTCCTCCTTCTCCTCCTCCTCCTCCTCCTCTCTATCTATACCTCGTCCGTCACTGCCCTACTTTCCCCATCATCAGCAACATGGAGAGACTTCTGCCTCTTGACAGCATATTTAATGTTTAATGCACTTTGATTTCCACCCAGACACTTACAAGCAAGAGAGGAAAGGAGAGGAGAGGAAAGATGAGAAAGAGGAGAGGAGAGGAGAGGGCATTGCTTCTATTGTGAGAAATGATGAAACATAACTGATAATACGGTTTAGAAAATATGAATGGATGCTTTGCTTAATTACCACAATAACAAAAAAAGGCCTAATGAAGCCCCACAAAAAAATGATATATAGTTTCCAGATTGTCAATATGACAGTAGATTGAATAAACCTACCAGCCAGATGTTAAAAGTACAGTAATATTTATATTATCAAGAGAAAGGAATTGTTCTGTAAAGCTATCTTAATGATCCTTCTCTGTGAGTTAACTGGTTTTGGGGGTCCTCAGAGGCTTTGTGTAGGCTGGCTTGTTTCATATCCTGTAGGAGTTGTAGAGTATCGCTGGACCTGCTGCTGGTCAACACGGCTGCCTGGGTTTCTGGTGCCTGTAACTGTAACTGTAGCGATTATTTAGAGGGAATTCTACATCAGGTGTGGGGGGGGGGGTGGTTAGGATTCAGCATCTTTTATTTTGTTGCATGACTCTAGAAAATTCATCTCCTCTGCAAATCTTCAGGCCCACTGCGCGTGAAGCATGTGTCCCTTTCCCTACAGGAAAAGCTAGCTACCTTCATGCAACACAATCATGCAGTAAAGCAGGCGTGCACAGTTCTTGTGTTGAATAATTGCAAAGATTTAATGTGTTTTTTCAAAATGTACCAAACAGAGATGTTCTTGCATGTTTGGTGAGCAGTTACGGAAGTAGCAGTCCTGGTCCCCCATCTTGGTTTCTTTGCAAGGGCATCATCACTGCTTCCTGAGCTGAGCATCACCTGTGGTGACTTCAGTTATCTTACAGAAGTAAAAAAGGAGAGAGAACAGTCTTCATCCCATACAGCAGAATGCTGACAGGTTGAATCAACTGTCTCTCCTGTGCTGGAAATCGGGATACACAAGACTACGATTTGTCACCATCATTCACTTCACAGAAAGACTAAACAATTTATCCTTGATGACTCAAACATTGAACAGGTAGTTGAATTTTGAAAAAGCAATGTCTAATGTTGGGCTTGAAAGTAGTAAAGTATCAATATCTAACAACATTATAATTTCCTGTGGCCTAAGATACACACATAGAGATGGAGATGCATGAGACATGACATTCTGGTTAGTTCCTGTGGAGGAATTTTCTGTGACAACGGAATTTGTCGGACACATGAACCAGGCTGGAGACTCAGAGACGACTGACACTGGACACTTTACCGGACGTCCACGACAGATCTAAAAGGTTCGCTGTGAGATGAGGTTGAGCTCAGCTCCCCCAGAACATGTGTCTGACATTTGTAAACAGTCATACTAGTAATGTCAGGCACTACCCAGCAACACCGAATTAGAATATTCTTTTGACTTTCATGCAGTCTAAACACAGCTACACATCTAGACAACGCTGGTGTCTTAAGCATCAGCTTTATTATCAGTAAGTGTTCTGACTATGAATTTACAACTATGAAAGGCGCCGCAGGTTCACTCCCAATTCAGGCCAGGGCCCTGGGCTCAGACCAGCTTTTGACCTTGCAGACGAATTATGAAACTGAGGTACAAGAAAGTTCAAACAGAGGATACCACCTAAAATTCTTTATCAGTTCCCAACACAACTTCAACAACAAAAACGTCAGCTGTCATCAGGATTGTTTCCCAACCTACATTCAACCGAATATCTACATCTAACAACATTACTGGCCCGATCATCCTTTAGTGTGTGTCGATCACGTCCTGAAGCGTTAACCGTGGGACCTCAGGTTAACCTCGTCTATAAAGTCAAAATAAAAAGACCAGACTATAATATAAAGTAAACCTCCAGAGCATCGCACCAATCCAGTTTTCACAATTAGAAGCATTCCTCCAAACCTACATCTAAAAGAGAGCATTGACTGATGCGGGCTGTCAGCCAATCAGAGCCTGAAAGAGACACTAATCTGTGTGTGCACAGGGTGAGCTGCTTTAATTGAAATGCATGGGCTGTTTTATGTTTCAGATATATATGAGTATTCAAGTGGAAGTGGCTCCAAGTAGAATGAATGTGCTTTAATTGTATTAAATCATTGCATGACAACAAAACCAAAATGTGCATTTTTACAAATTCCTTTATTACATTACACAAGGCAACAGTGAGCTCTGCTTGACTCACTGGGTACTTATTTTATTCAGCTCCTCACGGTCTCTTATGTCATGGAGAGTAAAAATCATCACAGCACATTTTCTGTCCTCATGCCCCAATTACCTCTGTGCTAATTTTGGCTAAAGTGATTCCACTGCCTCATATACAGTAACACACTTACACTTGACATCTCAGAACGCACACATGAACACACCAGCTCAGGAACGTAGCCACACAAGGAAGTAGTACACACACGCACGCAACCCATTGAACTCGGCAAGCCTCTTCTTTCTGTCTCTCATGTTATCATTGGAAATTCTGCTTTAAGTGCCCCTGTCTGTGTTGCAGTGTGCAATAAAACATGCATGCTGGACTTCTGTACATCACAGCGGTTGGCTGGATGGATGGATGGCTGGCAGGCCAGATTTCTGGAGATGATTCCTCGTCTGTAGAAGCTGAGCTCATGCTTTTTTTATGTTGTTGTTCTGCTAGGCTGTGTTTTTATGCCAAAAATAAGCAAACTGCTGAAATTTGATAAATAATCTGTAATGCAGAGATTTCTGTAACCCTGTGTCTGTTAAAATTAATTAGAATAAAAAGATCAGGTGCACACTACATCTCAGGCAACATAACTATGATGTCTAAGTTGCATTTTGAGTAAAACTTGGAGTTGCAGTATGTCAGCGTGTACATCAATGTGTCTGTCCATGCATAAATGTCTGTCTGGTGTGTGTGTGTGTGTGTGCGTGTGTGTGTGTGTGTGTGTGTGTGTGTGTGTGTGCGTGCGTGCGCACGTTTCCTCCGGTGACATGCTAAACTGACTCGTCCTGAACTGCTGTCATCCCTGTCAAGAGACCCCATCATCATCACCATTCCCCCAAAATCTTTGACAGATGGCTTGGAACCAGAACTAAATGTACACACTCAGCAATCTCTCTGGGTGTGTGTGGTTGTCAGCGTCTGTGCCACAAGCGGACATCTCTGTAATCTGGTGACTCTGGCATGTAGCAAACTGGAATTCCACGAGGGCCGATGAGTAACTTTACTCCTTGTGTAGTATTGCATAATAATAAAGTACAAAAAGATTGGCGAGCTAATTCTGAGTGGAAGCATGATAGTGATTATGGGGAGGGGGTAAATTAACAGATTTACTCATCTTTTTAATTCGGATAATGCAGGAAATAGACCTATTCATTTGTAAAGATCGCAAATGTTTACCGTTAGATGTTAAGTGGAGCAGTGGACCCATGTTCAGGCTGCCGGGAGGATCTAAAAGGAACAGGATATTTTCATTTGGTTGCAAACCTCTGTACTGTACTTGATTATTGTTGTAATAATTGTAACATTATTGAAATTGTTGGTACATAATTGAAATTATATCATAAATACAGACTACAGAGCAGCTGAATGGACAATCTGACAAAGAAAGGAAGTGCTAAAATACAGGTGAACTGATGACTCAAGATGCAGGTGAAGAGCAGGAAACACCCCCCCCCCCCGCGAGCCTTAACAAAATAAGAGGTAGAAAATGGATGGATGGATGGATAGACCAACATTCCAAAGAGTGCAAAAACTGCAAAAGTGGTTGATGTTGATTTAGCTTTAGTCATTTTATTTTTTACATGGTTTTAATGTGCGATCACTTGTGTTTTATTATGAAAATTCTGCAATTGATCATTTTGTTCTTTAAAGAGATCCTAATGTCCTCAGTGACCCAGTTTCTCCTCCACCTTGAACACGAAGAAGCTTTGAGACACCAACATACTGAATATGTCATTTGATGAACAAGGGAGAACCCAGTGGGATGGCATGGCTCAGGGGTAGAGTGGTCGTCTAGCAACCAAAGGGTCGCTGGTTCGATCCCCGACCCCGGTGACCATGTCGAAGTGTCCTTGAGCAAGATACTGAACCCATAATTGCTCCTGATGAGTAGGTTGGCGCCTTACATGGTAGCCTCCACCATCAGTGTGTGAGTGCGTGTGTGAATGAGATGACACTGTAAAGCGCTTTGAGTGCCGCTAAGGTAGAAAAGCGCTATATAAATTGAGTCCATTTACCAGTTTAACCCAGAATGCAGCACAATCACAAGTTCAAGGATCAACTATCATTGACCTTCATTTGATTGTTCTGACTGTACATGAGGCACAGGAATGTTCAGTATGGTGTCCCACACATTCCAGGGAAACCTGAAAAGATGAGAACCACTGACCTGCAGAACCAGAGAGCACCCTCACTTCTAAATACTGCAGTTTGGAAGATTCATAAATTGTTTTTTTGTCTGTTCCTTTCCATTTCTGAGTCCAGCACATTTTCAGCTTCTTCACATCTAAAACTCCAGCCAGGATGCTAACGTGACCAGACCTCAAGCTAGCATCGACACTTCAGACAACCTCATTTTTAAAAAGCGTGAACTTCATTTCAGTAAGCTGTGTTCTGTGAGGCCGCCTCAGAATTCTGTGTCAGGGACTTTGGGGTTAGCTAACATCCTGTAGGCTCCTAAGACACATGAACGAAAGAAAATGATTTAATCGAATGGTTCCTCCTTCCCATTTATTATTAGACTGATTGCTTCAAATGCTGGTTTTGGTTCTGAGTTCAATCATTTTGAGCTGCTGCTTTTCCCAGTGATTATGTTCGAGAAAATGTTTTGTAACATTGTCACATGAGGGACCAGATTTGACTGCCACAGCAGCGTCGTCTCCGGGGGGGCTTGCTGGAAAGGTAAATGGTTGTCCATTGTTTTCTTGAGTTGCATTGCAGCAGTATAATGACTGATCCATAGTTGAAATATCCACATGCTCTGTCAGGACAATTTTTTGCCAAAGTTTAGGCTGTTTGGGATCTTTCTCATGAGAAATGTTTGGTCTGTGCTGCTCTCTCTGGTTTGGAGCTCATGGACTTCATGTACTCCGGTGCACCTTCAAATGTAAATGTGAAGACAGCTGGTTGTTTGCTAAGGTTGCCAAGGACATGCCATCAAATGTGATCAAAGAAGGAGTGTTTCAGTGCCTAAATCTTACTAAATAAAAATAATAAAAAAAAGAATACGTTTTGCTGCGCTCTCTCTCTCTCTCTCTCTCTCTCTCTCTCTCTCTCTCTCTCTCTCTCTCTCTCTCTCTCAGTGTTTTCCTCACAGCATCACAAGAAAGTCCCTTGCATAGACTCTCACAGATGGGCATGTTTGTGCTTTGCAGGGGTGCTGTTGGCAAACAGTGTTAAAAATACCAAGATGAAAAGGAAAATGCAGGAGAGACAGAGGAAAAAAGAATACCACAAAAGACGCAGGTTTTTTTCATTCACTGAAACTCCCATCCATCCATCCATCCATTTCCTGTACTGCTTATCCGTTAAGGGTCAACGAGGGTGGGGGGGCTGGAGCCTATACCAGCTGACATTGGGTGAGAGGCGGGGTTCATCTTGGACGGGTCGCCAGTCCGTTGCAGGGCCATCAGGAGCAATTAGGGATTCAGTATTTTGCTCAAGGACACCTGGACATGGTCACCGGGGGAAGTGAGGATCGAACCAGCAACCGTTTGGTTGCTAAACGGCCACTCTACATCTGAGCCATGCCGCCCTCACTGAAACATAATATACTTATTTCACAGAGAAGCCGTGATCACGATCATCTTAAAACTTAACATTTTTAACCACTAAATGTGGTCTGTGTGTTCTTCTTTATGCTAGATCAGTTATGGTCACATATACTGAAACTGCACCTTGCAGGTTCTGCAGACATTAACTAGAACTACCGGACCTGTCAGCTGGTGCAGGCAGGAATTAGCAGATGAGAAAAATAGGATGGAAAGCCAATTATATCAATAATGTTGTGACCACATTCTTCTGTGGATTTCAGAATATGGACAGTAGAGATTATGAGTATCAAGTGGGGATTTAGGAGCAGAGCTTGGACAGTTGAGATGAGGAAGAGCTGCTGGGTGGACTTAGTAAAGCATCAGCATAAGATGGAAACAGATGGAGTTAGAAAAAGCTTAGGAGAGGTTGTCTGCTGCTTGTTTTAAGGACTGAGCTGCTCTTAAGGAGTTCCTTCGAAACAGATTGTCTCTATAAGAACCTTAGCACATTGTCAGGAAGAGACAACATAATTGGACTACTAGCAACCCCTGCCTTGAAGAAGCCAACACACACGCCATACTCAGCATGAGTGTGTGTGTTTGTGTGTGCGTACTATTTTCAGTATCATGAAAATATTTGAAGTTTTTTTTTGCAAAGATTGATGTTGTGTAGATATAATTAACTGAAAAAGGAACCGCATATAAGTCAAAATATTACATATTTCACTGTAAATTAAAAATATAAAATACAAATATATTGAATAAATGAAATGTGCTGAACTTTGATCGGATTTTTCATGAATTCCCTGAAGGCTTTTTTTTTCCGTTTGTTTTGTTTTTTACAAATGACCTCTTCATTTGAACACAGATTGTAGATTAACACATTTTTAAACAGGCTTTCTCTAAACCAACAAAAAAAGTCATGTGCTAATAAAAAGTCTTTCTAGTGTTTGGCATCTTCAGTTGAGACGCCGTATTAAGGCGAGGTAAATTAATCCAATTTCACAGCGGGTGGGTGAGAGGTGAGGACAGCCAAGTCGAGGCTGCACTAATTAGCCGTATATATGTCACTATTGATTGTATCAGAGAAGCCTACCAAAGCCTACCACTTTCCTCAGCATCACACACAAACGCAGGCTTTACAGTTATGTATACACACACACACACACACACATACACACACACACACACACACACACACACATGCACACACACAAGCATGCTTTTCCTTTCATTTCCAAAAACAGCCACTCCCTTTATTTGGTAACATGTGGAAACACTTTTAATTTCTACAGCAGTTGCACACTAAAGGTGCAGAGGAACATGACACTATAGTGGTGCGAGTAAGTGGCAGGAGGAGTGCATTGAGTTTGCATGGGTATTGTGTCCTGTTTGGTGAGTGCGCTAATGTTGCTCTGGATGGCGGGCCTGAGATGTGTTAGCTAAGCGCTGCAGGCAACCACAGCTGTTAGGAGCAGGAGAGGAAAACAGACTCAGAGACATGCATCCCAGCCAGCCATGCTAGTCGTGTCTGTTCCTGTGGACAGCAGTGGTTCTAGCAGAATGGGTCCAAACAGGCAGGACATGCAGAGATGCTGATGTTTGCTGGTAATATTCACTATTGGGAATTGTTTTCTAATCAAAGCCTCATCTAATCATGATATGAAAACCCATTCCTATTTTGCATTTATATATATTAGGAATAATTGAACTCCAAAATGCAATAAAGCAGCGTTTTTGTCAGCCACCCATAAAGGCCCTGGCTGCTGGGCAATATGAACAAAATCACTATTTTTGCCCTCGATATCATGATAGTGTTGTCTGGATGACTATTGGTTCTTTCACAAAATATTAACACCAGAAAATCTTTTGCTAATGATTAGTAATGAGGATATCATGGCCAACTGGGTAAAGGCAAATATTCAAACAGTTGGAAGTAAGTTCCGAAAATGTTATAACTTGAAACCAGAAAAAGACACCAGTTATGATGTATCGTGATATACTAACAATATCAGGACTAATATCAGGGTATTCACATTATATTGATACGTTATCCTACCTTTATATATCCTGTTTTGTCGGGGAAACCAGTATTGATGACCTACCAGGAGCCTTTTCCATTCAGACACTCAAGTCCTCTGAGGCACAACACAGTAAATACTCATGAAGAATGAAGCATACACCAAAACCTGGACGGTCTGGAGGCGCACTGATGAGCAGGAGGTTTTCTTTGAAGTCATTGTTTTTTTTTTAGCATGTCAATTAACTGCCAATTATTAACATAAATGGAAATATCAAGAGTTATAAATCAAGTGTAAAGGTGCAAGTGCCTGGAGAATGTCCAGACTGATGCTGGGCTGGAATAGAAATGGCAGTTGACTTTATAAAGGCTGTGTGTTTTTCTCACTGCCATCCAGCGGATTGTCTGTGCTACCTCTGCTTTAACGACTGCAACTACTACTCCTCCAGGAGGAGTCGCTCTGCCTCACATCTCCTCTAATTTTACCGTGATCACTTTTTATTACATTTATATATCAGCAGGAGCATCCCAGATTTGAAACATAAACATATGAATCACTTCTATGAAGAGTTCAGATTCTGTGGCTCAAGGAGAGTGTGCCTTCTATTGGTCAGCTGTACTTTGTCATCAACCGCTAAAGATAAATGTATCCAGCGGAGGACAGTGACAATGTCAGGTACAGAAACCAGTACAGAGACCAACTGAAGCTTTGACCCACTGGTGGAATTGTTAAAGTGTCAGCAATCATCCTCAGCGGGCCGTGATGGTACCAAATCTCACAACAATCAAACTTGTAATTGATTAGACATTTAACCCAAAGCTACAAAGGTCTGTGTGGAGGAAAATTCAGAGGATCTGCATTTTCAGCAGGGTTCAACTTTTGAGTTATTACTGGACTTCACAAGAATAAATCCAAAATCCTGAGACATTTGTCAACAGATCACCAAAGTCATGGGTGTACATCATCTGGACCATAAATATGTGCGATAAATCCATCCATCCATTTTCTACCACTTATCCTGTTAAGGGGCGGGGGCGGGGGCGGGGGGGGGGAGGAGAGGTTCACCCTGGACAGGTCACCAGTCCATCACAGGACCAACACATAGAGACAGACAACCATTCACACTCACAGTCACACCTACGGTCAATTTAGAGTATCAATCAGTCTCGTCCCCTCTTGATGTCTTTGGACTGTTGGAGGAAGCTGGAGTACCAGAGAGAACCCACACAGGAACAGGGAGAACATGCAGACTCACACAGAAAGATCCTGTGATGGAGCCGGGACTGGAACCTGGAACCTTCTTGCTGTGAGGGGACAGTGCTGACCACTGCACCACCATTCTGCCCTTGTGTAATAAGTATAATAAGCAAATTGGTGGACCAAACAAACAAACAACAGTCCAACTGCTTTAACTAATCTGCAAAAAAGCAACAACAAATGGAATAGTAAATAAGCTGAGGAGCGGAAAAAAGTTGATAGAAATTGTACGGTACTAATACTCCAGATCAAACATGTATAAAAATAATTACAGTTTCCTGACAGATTCTGCTCCCGTTCTATGATCTAGTAATTATCACCACACAGTTGAATAATTACAGTAGCAAGAAATTACAATTAATTGTATGACTTACAGCAGACTCCTACTGTGTGTGTGTGTGTGTGTGTGTGTGTGTGTGTGTGTGTGTGTGTGTGTGTGTGTGAGCAGATTACTCCACTGAGGCCAAGTCCCTACAGATGACATGTGATAGCAGATTAATAGCCTAACATATTAAAGTCACAATCCCTATTATTTCCCCTTGTATCAGTGCCTAATCAGTTAATATCTAACAGCTGAGGGCTCCGTCTTCATCACTCGCTGCTCCTCTGCGTCACCTTCACCATAATCTAAAATTAATCACAGTTAACTGGCAGATGGTTCTTTTTTATGTACAGTTGTTTTCCAGTTCAGGGTGTTACGTAACACATAGTGGTTTTAGTGATATCACTTAGCACACTGTCTGTTCAAACGTGCAATAACTGATGGTAGTAGAATAAAAAATCAAAAGTATTATGTCATTCCACTGATTTATTTATTTGTTATTATTTTTGTTGAAGTTTACTCAGTTTATAGACCACCCCAAGCAGGAGCCTCCAAGAAATCATCCATCTTGTCTGTCAGGAGCACAAATAGTTGTATTAAATGAAATAATGGGACATCTTATTTGCTCTTTATTTCCTGGTAATCATTTGTTTCTTTCTAGCCTGAGTGTGATCATCCCTCAAACATGCTGACACCAACCATAACTGCCCAGGTGTCTCAAATGCAGAAACATAATTACATAAACACTATTTTACTTCAAAGATTTATTCGAATTGCGAACCTTGACCCCCAGGACATCACGGCAACATGTTAACATACCTTTCCCCCATCAGTGTGTGGAGACCAAATGCAAATTTCCTCACGGGGAAAATTTTTATTACTTTATTTATTACTTGCGTTTGCACTGCGGCGTGATCAAGCTGTGAACAAGGCTTGGTCGTCTCCAACCGCTTATAAATGCTTGCCTGAAACAGCAAATTTGCTCATTTCTCTCAGCAAATTTTTCAGTGAATGATGTGATTTGGCTTATTCACATGGTAACTGATCATCTCTTCACTACAGACCAAAGGGATTACTGCTCTAGTACTTTTGATATGTTTATGCTGGTTTGTCATGTCCTTAAATACACACACATTCAAAAACAGAGGTACCAGTGCTCAAATGGGTACAGATGTGTGTTATGGAGGACAGACAGTAGTCTTTGGGCTACTTTGTGCCCTTCATTATTCTCAACATTGCACCTGAGGTAACAAATGCTCCTTTGAGGGAAAATTCTTCAAAAGTTTATCTCTAAGTACAGAGCTGTTCTGGTGTCATTCCTCCATGTTCCAGTCAATGCTTCGCTGAAATGGTAATAAACTATTCAAACCGGGCAGGTTGGAGGCTCCGACTCAGCTGTCTGGTTTGATTTTATTCAAACAAATTATTGTTTATTTAGGGGGGTTTGTTCATTCTGAGATGCATTACATAAAACTCTTACTCTGGAGACTTATTTTCATTTCCTAATTAAAAGCCAAGTTGTCATATTCAGAGCTGCACATACAGAAATATTGACAGATTTGAACGCGGAGTCCTTGGCTGGACAGACTAGACCTTTAATCCATGCGTGTCAAAATGAAGCAGAGCCATATGGTTTGCGGTGGATCAGAAGCGGTGATCCTGAGGATGATACAGCCCCAGCTGAACCTTTGTACACCGCGTTTACACCATCTGATGTTTATCACTGCACCACGGTCACAGCCCTGAAAAAGGACTGATCTCACTCTATCCTGTCGCTCATTATCACATGGTAAACAGCTAATGCATGTTAATGTGTCTCTCTCCTTTTAGTGCCTGCACCACACACTATTACTGAGGCACTAGAAGGAAAAAATGTAACAATAATGACGTCTAGACATGGAGGGTTAGGTTTTCTCTGGTGTCTCCTTCAGTTGTTGTTTCTTTCATGATGTGAGACCTCTCTTAAGAAGAGGCCAGATGCCTTCTTCTCTGGTTTCACACAAACACAAACACACACACACACACACACACACACACACACACACACACACACACACACACACGCTCAAACATTGATGTGCGCGCACGTACACACAAAAGCACATACGACAAACACACAGATGCACAAATCCATGACCAACACTTGGAAGTCCCATAGAAACTGGCCCTCCTCTCATCCTTGGGATAAAAGGGGGGATAATGCATTATACATTTGCTCTCCACTTCAACTGCTCATTATATTAGAGCCACAGCCTTCGCTGAAAAACAGGTAGTTTCACACGAGTCAGACACTCACAACAAAACCCTGTCATTTCCATTTAAGAGTAATTTTGAAAAGGCTTTTGACACGTGTTGATGTAAGATGCTCAGTCACACTGACCTAATGGATTGGCGTGGCGTTTTTTTCTGTGCATTTTGACATTAATATTCATGACTTAATCATGGTCATTATTCATACAACATCTGAGTTGATTCTATAGGCTGTCAGGATCCCTGAGATGCATCCATGTAAGAGCCGTTAATCCTCCCTGATTTATTACAGTGACTCTATGCATCAGAGGAAAAGAGATGCTGATGAATTATGCAACAGATTTGAAACTTCAGGATTGCTGTGTTCGATAATATAAAAAAGCTGCTGTGAAAGTATTCAATTAAATACATTTTTTTAACAGTACTCGTCATGTATTCACAACATTTCATCAATAATCAATCATTTAGTTTGCTCTAATTCATTTCCTGACCCTCTGAGAAGTTGACGGCTCTCTGAATGACTCACCAACCTGGTCAAATTGTAGCTAACGGGTCCAGACTTTCTGGTTTCATCAAGTTCTGATGCTGGGTGACGGAGATTCCCAGAGTTCACCTGAAGCCTTTTATGAACCTATTCCATGTGCTACAGCGGTAAATTCAATGTTTGTTCACTCAAAGGAGTCTGCTCCTGATATCTGAAGTGAAATGATGCTGAGGATGTCTGTTATAAATGCGCACAGCATTCTGAAGCTGCTTGCTGGGTACAAAGTTGATTTAGTGGCTTTATAAAAGGTGCAACAGCGTTTTCATGTTTGGAGATTTTAAATTTTTTTTATCTGAATAGAAAACAAAAACAGAAAGACATTAAGAAAAACTTTTAAAAGCAATTGTAACAACTGTTGTGGGCAAAATTGGGAAGCAAGCTTCATCTAGCTTGATTAGCAGCGACAGTACATGTCTCAGTGAGGAGAAATGATGTAATACAGCCTTTGACTTCTGAAGTTGGATTTTATGCTTGTGTTACTTTGCTTATTCAGAACTTGATTGATTTTTGGTGAATTATCAGAAGACTGAACTGGTATTGGTTCTGTTTAGGGGTATACTACCTCTAATACACTGATCCTGCATTCCACTTGTATGTAGGTACTCTATCTAATCTCAGTACGATATTACAGAAGCAGAAATGTGACTGACTACAATAATTTGTGAGTCTGGATTAATTCATCATGTGATCTTGTGTGCCAGTTCAATCAGTCCAGTTCAATCGGTCCTCCCTCATTGGCAGACACGGGACTGACAACGCAGCCACCAGCAGAGAGTCGGCGTGTGCAGTTTTGAGTAAAACATCAAAGTTCGATGCAGGTCTCATCCACAGGCTGACCCAGGAGGTATCGCACCGGTTCGCTTGTTTCTAAAAACAAGTTACTACCTGAGGCTGTGCTTTACATTACTGCTTATTATGACAAACTTTCCTTTATTCTGCGGATTCACCTTCTTTCATGATTCTATTTTTTCTATGAACAACAGCAAAAAAAAAACACGCGATTCAACTAAGTTTTCTGATCTATTAATATCTGGACTCCATATGGTAGGAGTATACCGGGAGTCCATTCTTACTAATCTACAATGAAATGCAACCAGGGCTGCCGTTTCAAAGCCTTTGACCAGATTTAGACAGTAAATACCTTGCTTAACTCCACAGTAAACAGATAGATTGGATAGGATGAGCCCTGATCTCATTAGGCTGTGTTCTTTTGTAGCAGAAGCAAGTATGACAGCAGGACTGAGCTGCAGAGCTGGTAATTCACCGTCCCAATACATTCATAGTGACGTCGTAGCATTGGATATTTTATACAGGGTGATGTTGCAGATGCTGGGTAATAAATCAGGGATTTTGGTTGACTTCCTGTGTCATGTGTTTGTGCATGTGTGTGTGCGTGTGTGTGTGTGTTGGTGGTTTGGGGACTGTATCAGGTGTTGACATGTACAGTATTTTGGTCTGGGATGCTATCGTGCTGCAGTCATGACTCTTGACAGGTGTGTAGCTGAGAGGGAGTTTGAGGGTGGTTCTTGTCCATCACACGATCACTGAGGAATGACGCAATGTCAGTTTGGTGCATCAATATGGTGACCGACATGTTGGCTGACGTGATCCCATCCTCTCCTTCAATTACAGTTGTTTGCATTGATTAAGGAGCAAATGGAGGTCTGTATTCTTAAAGTAGGTGGCACATCTCCCTGAGGTTTCAGGGCATTTTTAAAAAGGTTTTGCTAAACATTTCGAGTAATTTGTGTGTGTGTTTGTGTGTGTGTGTGTGTTGATTAATGTGACATTAAGAGGAAGAGATTAAGACATTAAGACATTATGATTAGACATTAAGCAGAAGAGCTCATTGTGGAACCCTAAACAATGTGTTGGCTTTTCAACTTTGTACAAGGAATATTTCACCAGTTTTGCATGTGAGAATGAAATTTGTGAAATTCTTCCTCATATCTTTTGTGTTTTTCAGTCTAATTAACTACATTAACAGTGCTAGACAGTTTTGATCCAAGCCTGATGCTGCTCAACCACTCATGTTCATTTTGGCGCATGTGAAACCGGTAATGGTGTCTTGGTGCAACCATTATGAGATCACCTGCCAGCCAGTCTCGTTCCGTTTACAAGCAAACCCAAGTGTGGTTCGATGACAGTGAGAAACAAAAGCCAACCCTGATCTGACCCATGTGCAGATTGGAGGAAAATGCAGGGGATTATGGGATTGTGGGTCTGACTTGAACTTCAGAAATCTGATGTTCATTAGAAATCTGAGCCAAAGAGTTCACATTTTCCAGAGCTACATTTTTGACCAATAAAAAGACTTCTAAGAGCAAATTTCTGGCTCTGCTAATTTGTATACATCCCTCAGCAAATGTCATTATTTTTTCAAAATTGAAATCTTTTACCGTGACACAAAACTGGACTAAATAGATAACAACTGGAATCAGACTAGACTTGGGAAGCACCCTATGCAGGATAAGCTGAACAAAACCTTCCCCTCCAACTTCCAGACAGATCAATGCGTGACAGGGGAGAGTCTCCACGACTGAGTCTGTGTATTTCTGTGGTTAAAAGTCATTTTGGTAATGAGACTGTGTTTTTGGTGAAAAGCGGCCAATCAGTTTCCATTGTCTCATGCAACTTAGAGGGAGAGGATCGTTTTACTCTTCCAGGCCCAGATCACCGCCTGGACTTCATTAAAGTAAAACAGCCAGACAAACTTTCACAAACAACTTTCTGAATTATAATGTTTTCTTTGTGAGAAACCAGCTTCCACTTCCTCAAACTCCTAAAGGCATGCTGCCTTTGTAGCTGATGCTTCTGGATGTTTTCTTAGCTCTAGTTAGCTTGATTTAACCCTCTGATTGTGACTAACATTAACATGAGAGCTAAAGTTTAAGCTAAGCAAGAAAATAACACTAGAATAATTCTTTCTATGCTCTGTTATCACCCTGCCAGATTCATTCCTCCACATTATGAAGACTTTCTCATATACACACTCACACATGCACACACCCACACACACACACACACACACACACACACACACACACACACACACACACACACACACACACACTTTACCCCACTGAAATCTACTTGAACTTTGATGGGATTAGATGCAAGTGAAATCCCCCGATGGGGTTTAAAATCTGTGTTTGTATCTCCAACTCCTTCAAAGCTGTCAGCATGGTTCAGGAGATTGCGGAGGTGATTATCCGTGCGGCCATCCGCTGCCATCTCTTCCCAGACTCAAACTGCTCACTTTGTTTTCTTCTGAACTTGGAGGGACTGCGTTGTTATTTCATGAGAAAAAACAAAGCATTTCTGAACTTGAAATGGAGGAGGCATTGATTGCACCTTTATGAAACATTCAGGATTATTTTTCCACATTTTTCATGCTGTTTGATATATGCACCAAACACTGTAAAAACCCAGCATCACATGAGCTCATCTGCTGCTTTACTTCTCATAACTTGTCATTGTTTACAAGCTGTAAAGCAAAAGTTGCTTTTAAAAAAAAAAAAAGCTCTTTTCTTTTCCCGACATGTTGACTTTTTGACATTCCAGCATCTTGATTCCCATTAACAGACCTGTGTTCATATTTCGTTGGTCTTCAGTTGGGGGCGGCATGGCTCAGAGGCAGAGTGGCTGTCTAGTTACTGAAGGGTCGCTGGTTCAATCCTCACTTCCCCCAATAACCATGTCCAAGTATCCTTGAGCAAGATACAGTACCCCTAATTGCTCCTGATGGCCCTGAAATGGACTGGCGACCCGTCCAGGGTGAACTCCGCCTCTCACTCAATGTCAGCCAATGTGACACTCAATGTGGGATAGGATCCAGCTACCCCCTCCCCCCCGCGACCCTTAATGGATAAGTGGTATAGAAAATGGATGGATGGCCTTCAGTTGTGTTATTAAGCTTCTTGTGCCAGTGTGACGTACAGATGAAGACCAAAATATTAAATTCAAAATAAATGTCGCTGTTAAGGGTCGCGGGGGGTGGAGCCTGTACCAGCAGCCTTCAGGTGAGAGGCAGGGTTCCCCCTGGACAGGTCACCAGTCCATCACAGGACCAACACATAGAGACAGACAACCATTCACACTCACAGTCACACCTACGGTCAATTTAGAGTATCAATCAGCCTCGTCCCCTCTTGATGTCTTTGGACTGTGGGAGGAAGCTGGAGTACCAGAGAGAACCCACACAGGAACAGGGAGAACATGGAGACTCACACAGAAAGATCCTGTGATGGAGCCGGGACTGGAACCTGGAATATTCTTGCTGTGAGGGGACAGTGCTGACCACTGCACCACCGTGCCACCATCAAAAAATGAAATACCAAATGCAATAAATCCACACGGCATGAACCAAATACAGAATATTTGTAAAAATCAATCATCCAACATGGCTGCCACCAGAGGCTGGCCACATTGACAATGGGTTTTCAATCTGCTCGAAGCCTGAACCCTGTGTATTGTTTCATTGGAGAGCACGATGACAAAGAGCCTCACTGCTTCACTTACATACTTTATTTTCCACCAATGAGATTGCAGCGAGAGCAGGAGTGTTTGTGTGATGTTGTAGTCTGATCGATGTGACAGTGAGAGTGAGTCTCCTCGAAGAACCTCAGCCTTATTGCTCTCCTCTGACACACTGCCCCCTCACACACATACCTTACTGTCTCACACACACACATGCATCACTGTACAATGCTTACAGTTTCCCTCCCTTCCTTCTTCCTCTGTCGCCTTTCCCATCACAGTTGCATCTCTTGCTCACTTCACTATCATTCCCTCCTTCCTTCCTTCTTCCTACCTTCCCTCCATCGTCCCCCCATGTCTCCATCTCTACGCTTCCTGCTGGAGGCCAGCCGACTGTAATGATCGCATCTTGTCTGCTCCACCTCCTCAGCTTAGCAAATACCAGTCAAGAAGCACCTAAACCATCCCTTAGACATCAATGACGAGTGTAATGCTATTTTCATTTCCTGGAGCTTTCAGCTGTCTCTCATGGTCGGCCTCTTCAGGTGAGTCTTGCTCAGGTATGGTCATGAAGAAGGCTGAGGGAGTCGACTAAAAGCTCTGGGAAAAGCTTGTGAGTTCAATGTTTTATCACCCCTGTTGTGAACTTCCACACTCATCTGTGACTCTATTTTCAGACTCATTCAAGTTTAAACTCGAAGCACTATGTGCCCTTATTTTTTCAAGGAGCCTTGTGTGCCCAAGTTTAAAAATTCAGGAGCAGACAAAAATTTGGGCGCAGAGCACGGTGAAGACGGCACGACTATTACGATTATTCCAGGAATTAAAGGACACTGTTTTTTTTAAAAAAAAAAGATTTTATTTTAATTAATCATATTTTTGTTTATGTTTTCATATTTAATTTTCTTTTTTACCATATTCAGATTGAATCTTTACCTGAGAGCTTATTGGCTCACATGGAAGTGGTCAGGTATTTTGAGTATTACAGCAACTATTTATTGCATTAGTTTTAGTTGGATTTGTCTTGAGGTGAAATGAATTCTATTTGTCTAACATAAAGCTTTAAAAAATCATATATACTCAAAAACATCAGCAACTCCTGTCTCTGTTACTGTGGACAAACCATAGAAAAGTAGCAATCTGTTGTGTTTTAGCTGAGGCGGCTCTAACCTGCTAGTGACTTTTACCATGTGAAGTGTGTGAGGAAATATGGTGAACTGAAACTTTGTCCATAAAAGATGGAGACTGCTGTCTTCTTCTTTATATTCTCACTGATAACGACATCGTTTCAGGCTATGATGTCATTGTAGGCACATTTCAAGTATTAATTGTGGAAGTGTTCAGTTCTCCACAGTACCAGACATCTATTTAATGTCAGAGAGATGTTGGACTGTTGAAAGGTATAAGTTAACAAAATAAAATAAAATTGGGATGTTAAAATTAGGGTGGCTCGGTGGTGCAGCACTGTCGCCTCTCAGCAAGAAGGTTCCAGGTTCGAGTCCCGGCTCCATCACTGGATCTTTCTGTGTGGAGTCTCCATGTTCTCCCTGTTCCTGTGTGGGTTCTCTCTGGTACTCCAGCTTCCTCCACAGTCCAAAGATATCAAGAGGGGACGAGGCTGATTGATACTCTGTCCAGGGTGAACCCCGCCTCTCACCTGAAGGCTGCTGGGATAGGCTCCAGCCCCCGACCCTTAACAAGATAAGGAGAAGAAAATGGATGGATGGATGGAAAATGGCCTGTATGTACAAGTGCCATCTAGTGGCCATTATTATTATGACCATACAGGAAAATTAGAAGTCATCTGATATCTCTACAAAGTTATAAGTATCCATACCAGGAGGTGGAGGGAGTGGTGGATGCCTCTTGTTTGAGGTTTGTTCAAGGCCACTTTTTTGGGAGTAGCAGCTATTTATAAGAAAAGAATACTTTATTTATCCCATACTGGGTGAATTTAGATAGTTTCAGCATCATTTACAGAGAGAAGAGGAAAGCATAATATAAATTAAAAAGAAGATTTGACTAAATTTAACTTTGTTTTGTGGTTGCTTTGACAGAACATGTGGACACTGTCAGAGAAGTGAGTGTTTTGAGGGGATCCATCCGTCCATTTTCTATAGCACTTATCCTTTAAGGGTCACTGGAGGCTTATTTCAGCTGACACTGGGCAAGTGGCTGGGTTCACTGGACGGGTCGTCGCAGGGCTTGAGAGGACCCATGGATGTATACCTGGATATGTGAGAGGACACCGTGCAGCTCGAGAGGGCTGTTGATTTAGTGTTGCTGGTGATGAATCTTGTCTGTTTGCATCAAATCAGAGCTCATTTTTAACCCAAATCTTAAGACCCTGAACGTAACCAAATGTCTTTATGTCTAAACTTCATCAGGCTGCACCCAAAAAAAAAACAAAAAAAAAGTGTCATCAGAGGATTGGAACAAACAATCATTGATTGGAGGTAAAATTTCAGAGAATTTAATTGAGTACAGTCGTGAGGTTGCAACTTTCAGAAGTGTTTAAACATTATGAAACAGTTTTAAGATTTAAAATTGTTAGTCTTGTTGCTACATAGGAAAACAAAAGGTTTCCTACAAGCTGCTAGTGCTGCTTTCAGGTACTGGAAGCTGGCTCGGAGTTCTCAGGACTGACATTACAACAGTGGTGTTAAGACAAAAGTTAAGAATAAAAAAGCAAGACCCTTACCTTCCACTCGTCAGTCTGAGAAATGCTCACCATTATATTGTACAGTCAAAAGTAAAACCTCCACTACGGAATTGAATTGACATACTAAAAACTAATAAAGACGAAGTATTTCTACACACTTCAATACCACTGCTGATGATTTTCACAGTTTTTTTGGAATTGCAAAATGGAAATGAAGCAGGATCTGGAACACATAAATCCCCTCACACACTCATTGGGCTGTTCTGGTGTGTTGAATAATAGAGTCCAGGCTGTAGCCTCTGAAGGAACCAAAGTGAGCAACCCTTGATATGAACACCCATACTACTTGCCTGGCACAATTAAAGGAGCTCTGAGACAAGTGTACACTGCAGGGGTCGGAACTGCAGCTGTAAAAAACAACATGAAGAAAAGAAAAAAAAAAGATTCCCCGAAAGTGTTGAACTGTTCCTTTAGCGCTTGATCATTTTGCCGACCTTCATCTGTGCAAGTCCTAACATTAGACACATGAGGACTTTCACAAAAAACACACTTAAACATTCACACTGGTGCACATCAAGACAGGTGCAACAGGGTCCTGAATATATTACCAAATGATGCTGTCTCTGCTCCACACGTAAAAAAGGGAGTAGATATATATCATGTCTTCTAAACATGAGTGCAAGATAGTCTTTATAAATAATCCCACATTGATCATTATCCATCTTCATTGTACATGCATTGGCACTCACACACACACACACACACACACACACACACACACACACACACACACACACACACACACACACAGCTACAGGGTGTGCCCAGCACCAGCCAGAGTACTCTCTGTGCCTGCTCTCTTCCTCCCGGTGCCCTTATTGGTTGCTGCCCAATCTGGCCATCCAATCACATTAGGCTGAGCGAGTCTGTGCATAGACTTGCAAATAATCAGCGGTTTTACAATAACACCCTCCCAACCAGCACCGCCGTCTCTCTAGTTCTTGCTTTGTTCCTATCTCCATCTATCGTCCTCCAGCGAGACATGGACATGACCAATGTTAATCACCTGCCAGGTTCAACTGGTCCAGCCTCAACAAAGTCCTCTGTCCTTCTAGCTGCCCCTTTTATACAGGATGTACATCCTGTCTTCAATGTTCACAGTAGACCCTTGATAAATGAGAGCGTGCACCGTGGTCTATTTATGTGTCTTTATAAAACTGTTGTTGCTTCCCTGAGCCAGTTGTTTAGTAGAGTAGAGGCTTATAAAGCTGTAGTGAATTATTAAGCAGGGGTGAATTATGGGGCTGGAGAGAGAGAGAGAGAGAGAGAGAGAGAGAGAGAGAGAGAGAGAGAGAGATGGAGGGGGGGGTCTGGACAAAAATAGGTCAACTTAGTAGTGGCAACCCAGGGAAGTAGAAATGATTCTCTCTCTGAGGAGGAGGAGATGTGTGTGTGTGTGTGTGTGTGTGTGTGTGTGTGTGTTTGTTTGTCAACAGCTCATGTTGTAACGGCAATTCATATCCTGCAACAAAGCATTTGAAGAGGAAAGGTTCCCCTTGAGACAGAGGTAAATGTCGGGATGCAAGTGTCCGAGAGTGAATCTATTCTGGAAACGTCTCTTGCACCAACAATTTCAAGTGTAATGAAATTAGCATCATCACGGTGGTGGTTACAGCTGTTCTTGTACACATTTCCATTTTAGGCTACTTATGCTTGTACTCTGCAATTCAGAGGGACATCATGGAATTTTTACTCCTCACTATCTATCTGACAGCAATGGTTAATTTTTAGAACATATCAGTTGGTCTCATTTAAATAATAACCCCAAAATATACAATATTTAACAAAAAAAAAAAAGCAAATAAGGTCTGAGCTGCACAACTTAACTGATCAGGAAACCTTAGAGTAGAAGAAACACTTATAAATGTTCTATATGTTTGTTACACTTTGGACTCCAGAACTTCTGCCTGTAATGGAACTTTCCTTGTATGAAGCCATGAGCACCTAATCTTCTACCTGTTGTTGACTAATCAGTTATACCAGAGAAACCTTGACAGAGTAATGCAGGACTTGTGGTGGCACAATGGATTGATAATTAATTAAAATTGCAATATGGCTTGCCGCAATTTTAAAATGCAGAAGGGGGCAATATTTTTTGTTTTTTCTTATTTCCTAATTTTTTTTTCTTTTTAATTCATATCATCCTTTCTCCTCTCTCTCTTTAAACGCTCCTCTCTCTGTAAATGCTGCTGAAACTATTCAAATTACCCAGTCCGGGATAAATATTCTTATTCATACTTTTCTTATTTTAAAGGGAAATTGTGTGCCAAAATACGAATTGAAATTTAATATTATGGTACTGCTGGGACATCCTGGCAAATCAGATCCCACAAAAATCACACAATTATTATTTTAATGACTTTTAAATAAAAATGACAATAGTCATGTAGAAATTAACGTTAGTTGTCATGTTGCAAATCATATCATGAGTCAAAACGATCCCAATTTGATTTTCATTCAAAATTGTGCCACGGACATTTCATGCAACATAATTTCACTGCCCCGATATTTTCTTAAATGGATTGTACTTGTTTAGCTTACATGAATAAAAACGCTTTATTGAGAACAGCTTCTTTTTGTTTCTCTCCTACAAACATGATCGAGTGGCTCTGATGTTCAAATTTCTAATTTCCTGCATCAATGAGCTGCAAGTCAGCATTAGAATAACAACCTGACATTTTCAGATCTCCTGCAGAAGACACATCAGAATAGTTTGATGACTCGTTTTTGATTGGGTGGGACAGATTCAGTTGTGGCCCCGCCCCTTCCCCCATCTCAAATCATTCTCTGATATCTCACTTAATTTCACATCTGCCCCCAGTGTGACTGAAAGAACATCAGTAACTCAACAATGAGACAATCACCTTGTCCCAGAAGGGTAAGAACAAAAACAAAACAAAAAGAAAACCACAAACATGAGCCATAAAAGGAAAGAGAGTTAAGTGTGGTGAAATGTATCAACTGAATGATTTAGCTTAGCTGGCATCTTCTCCCTAGCAACAGCTAATGACGCTCATGCAGGACTTTATGGTGATGGTTGCAGCAAAATTGCATATCTCTACAACAAAATTAAAACTTCTATAACAGTACGTATCAAGACACTGCAGCATCACCACATGTCCCACACAGTCGTTTTAATATATAATGCGTGTACTGGGTGCATCTCAAAGCTAAATTTTCCACAAGATTTTGGAAAATGGCTGTGGAGATTTACTCCCATTTGTGGAACGAACGTTAGATTATGAAATCATGTGATTGATTTTCATTAATTTTCAGAGTTTGGTTGTAAGCGAGTCAAAGACATTCCTGGTGGGTGTGGTTGCACAGGGAACAATTTGTCCTCATGACCTCAAGAGTCCTACAATCTTGATAAACTGTTCATCACGATATTTAGTGCATTATTTTTGCTGCTCCGTCCAGGTCTCTGATTTAGGCTCCCATATATAATCTGCTGGCTCCTGTGGCTGCTATTCACATCATAATCCCGCTTGTGCTATACTGCAGCACAGACACAAGCAGTTCAAGCAGAGTTCAGAAGAAGGCAGGCAGGAGTAGCTTTTGTTTCATTGTGTGATTTTTATCAAGTTCTTCAGCTGAAATAGCTGCTGCTGAGAAAGATGCCCATCCTCTTCAGGGCTGTCCGGTGGGGGAACGGATCCACCAGTTGTTACCACTGAGCGCAGTGTCACCAAACCCAGTGAGACACCATGAGAGTGTGTGTGTACATGTGTGTGTATGAGGGAGGCATTATGTGTGTTTGTATATGAGAGGACATTGGTGTAATGAAAATATTTTTTATCAGTTTTATGCATGTATGTGCGGAGGGATGAAGAGGTTTGTTTGTGTGTGTGTGTGTGTGTGTGTGTGTGTGTGTGTGTGTGTGTGTGTGTGTGAGTGTGTGTCTAGAAAAGTGAGAGAGTGAGATAGAGAGAGGAGGTGGGGGGGTGAGAGGAGAAACATGACCTACATTTGGCAAAGCTCATCGTATGAGCATGAAACTGCCTAACATCACCCCAGAGCTCCTCAGCACAGAGCCACACGATTGGCTGCTTTCAGCTCCAGCCTGACAACAGCACTGGCATCACCCAGGGGGAGTGGGTGGGGGCGGGAGAGAGGAAGAGGAGGACATGGGGAGGAGGCACATACATTAAATCCAAAAGAGGAAAAAATGCAAATAGATGATTGGATGGAACCAAAAAAGCGACGAGTGAAAGAGAGTGAGTGAGGACAAGGCTCCAATTAGAGACAGCGATGCAGGTGTGTGTGTGTGTGTGTGTGTGTGTGTGTGTGTGTGTGTGTGTGTGTGTGTGTACTGTATTAACCACGTTTTCGGGAAAATGTGTTTTACACAATCACATAACAGAGAGATTCTCCCCAGGACAAATAGCTGCTACCCAATACAAACCATTATATTTAGAGATTTTGTGATTTTCGGCTTATGATGTTTACTATTTGTATAAGGGAATGAATGCCATATCCTCCAAAGTGACATAGGTAGGTGTGTGCGTGTGTGTGTGTGTGTATGTGTGTGTGTGTGTGCGTGCGTGCGTGTACATATTGTATATTAAAACCCTTCTTCCACAAATTGATGATGCTGTTCTGTTTAGCAATCATTAATAGATGTTTCTTGTTTACAGTTTCTTTCTTCAAATGTAGATCTGTAAATATTACTGTCAAACCATCAAACATAACGAAGGGTTGCCAGTAATGGCCTAAATTCAACAATAAATAAAGATGGAGAATCACTGTTTATCCTCCCCAACAGTCATTGTGACTTTAGTTTTAACATTTTTGTAACTTGCCTAATACATTAATAACTGTATAGTATAAAATGAAGAGAATTCAGCACCGCTGCTGTTGTAGAATATTAAGGTAAATTCTAGAAGGAGGAGCTGGAAAAATAATGTGTTTTCCACAGATGGTGCATTTATGATCACACTTGCAATCACAATAGAGCAGGAGTTGATAGAACAGAAAAATCTTTTCAAACACCCGTTTAAGGAGAAAATAATATTTAAGGACTGGGTCAGAGAGTTCAGAAGATGTTGACAAGGTTAGGATGAGTTTCCAGGGCACAGATATAAGTCAGTGTCATGTGTGTGCGAGTCCATGCGTGCATTGTAAAAACTCAGCTAAAGAAGTATGACAGGCTGGTATGCACTATGTTACAAGAGCATATTCACTCAGAGTCTGTGTGAATTGTTGGGGTATTGGCAGATCATAGATGTCATCAGGAGTGGATAGTTTAACACCTTATCTGTGTGTGTGTGTGTGTGTGTGTGTGTGTGTGTGTGTGTGTGTGTGTGTGTGTGTCTTTACAAGGTTTGTGCTTAGTTTGCTGTCTATTAGTCATCTAATTAAACAGGGATTTGTATTAAATTTTTGGTGACACTGAGGACTCGTGTCACATTTGGGGACTAAAATCTGGCCCCTCCAAAGGAAGCCATTCAGCTTGAAGGTGGAGTCTTCAGTTGAGATTAGTGTTGGGGTGGGGACTCAGTGGTTTAGGTTATACGATATAGTTTCGTGCAGTGTCTTTGTGAGTGACAAGCAAGTTGCTGAGAGTGCACTTACATTTGTGTGTTGGTACATGGATGCTGACTTTGGATCTGTGCTGTCACAATAGGGATTTGTAGCCCACCTCCTCTAGAGCTGACAAACACACACACACACACACACACACACACACACACACACACACACACACACACACATTCCCTCTCCTGCCAATGTGTCCCACTCTGTCTCGCTCTGTTCTCTCTCTCTTTCCCTGAGATCCCCAGGCACAAGGCATTATGGGAATTACGCTGGCACAGCTCTCACTCTTCACAGCTTTAATCTTTAAGTTGTTTCCATAGAAACGACTATGTTCACTCGGTTGATAACTGTCAGACGGTTTCTAAAGTGAAACGTATAGAAGAATGCCCTCACTGAACATACACCCTCCCCCCGAACCAACAGCGGAGGCAGCATCTTGGGCCCATTGAAGATAAATAATGAGGAGCCAGTACTGAGAATGCTGCTGGATCATTAGTTGTCTCATGACTGGAGTCAGACTGATTTACCTTTTATTACTGCTTAGAATGTTGACGAAAAAAAGATCCATAATTCTCTGTGATGCTTCAGTAGAATTGACCTGCTTATGATGACATGTAGGTGACCCAGCTCAGGTTACTGAAGGTTGAGGTAGCCCTACATGACCACCTGCTGGGCTGAGAAGTCCTGCCAGTGCAGAAGGCCACTTCAGGCTGGCTCCAATGTGTCGGGGTGTCACAACAAGTGATGCAGCCATAAAAAGAAATGTCAATGTGATTAACATGTCACAGTTGTTCATAAAAGGACTAACAGCCACAAGTGTCTGTCTGACAAACAATTTACTGCTGAGCAGAGGAAGCAACATGATCAGCAGAGTTCTGCCATGCTGGGGTTGCTGTTGCTTCTTCCTCTGGTTCTTCTCCATCGCTACGAGGAATGACAGCAGGAATTCGATCTTTGCTTCCAACACTGAATTTACACGTGTCTCAATGGCTGTGTCAAAACCACAACAATGAAATCAATGCATTTACAATACACCCCTGCTGCACACACTGTCCATCTTAAACAGGGGGACGAAGGTTTGACTCGAGTTGCTGTGTGTGAACGTAGCTCCTTTTAGATTTGCCACTGATTTACAGTAAATAGTGCATAGCCAGAGAGAAGCCACTTGCAAGCCAAACACTGGAACTGAGTCTTGGGTAGTTGTAGAATAGTTTCAAACTGGAACAGAAAGCTCCACTGTGCTCATGGTAGTAAATGATCCTGGTCACTCCACAAATCTACAAACAGACCTGTTGCTGCTCCCATTAGTTTCCGTCTGTCTGTCACTAATATACTGCATCTCAAGTGCCTTCATAAAAAAAAAAAAAAAAAAAAGTACTGTCACATTTTAAGAATTTAGGCCTGAACTTGGTTCAGGTTTTCATGACACCCCTCATCGATATACTTCCTCACAATCTCATTATGCTGCAGTCACGAGCAGCTGCTCAGTCAGGAGGGACACCTAGTGGTAAAACTCGCTATGTCAGCCATTTGTTTTCACAATGGCCCATCCATATCGACAGTGTAACAATAGCATAGCTGTTAGCATTAAAAATGCATTGAAAATTATGGATTTGTAGAATTGTGACACCTCAACCATTGTGACATCACACCGTCCACTTCTTGTACTGTCGATGGAAAGCCCCTCCCCTCGGGAACACGTCGACAGGTACACAGCATGTTTGTGTTTCCTCAGTTGCCTCAGAAGCCCTTTCCCATCTCTTCTTGCTATTTGTGTGTGTGTGTGTGTGTGTGTGTGTGTGTGTGTGTGTCTGTCTGTCTGTCTTTCTGTCTCACTCTATCTGCTACACTGACTCTCTCTCTCTGGTACACTGACTCTCTCTCTCTCTCTCTCGCTCTCTCTCTCTCATATCCCCTGAAACACACACATTCACACACAGCTCATTGATGTAAAAATATGCTTTTAATGTGATAGCCTGGATTAGCAAACAAGGTTCATCCATAAACAATTAACAGTTTCTCACACACAAACACACACCCAACTACACTATGACCAGCAGCAGGAGTCTTCCTCAAATCACGCACAGCAGGAGATCACCCAACCCCCCCCCCCCCCAATTTCTGCATATGTGCCGGTTTCCATGGAGACACGCAGTTAAAAATAACATGGGCGATGGCTTGTCTTGTGCCATTCCACCAACATGGCTGAAGCATTCACAAACTATCACACACACACACACACACACACACACACACACACACACACACACACACACACACGCACACAGCTGTTTTGCCCTTTTTCAGAGGACATCGCCATGATTTAAACTGATTTCTGACAGACGTACCCTCACAACAACCGTAACCACTACATGGCAAAACTACCATAACCCTGACCTTCCAAGTTTTCACGTTTTTAAAATGTTGTCATTTATGTCACACACACACACACACACACACACACACACACACACACACACTGACAGAACAATGGGCTGGTGTGATCTGAGATGTACGTATAGAAAACAATATGAAACGCGCACACACAGTGCTATGACCTGTGCTGAGTGATGCTAAAGTTTAGCATCACTCTAAACTCATGAACGTTTAGAGGGACATGAAACTGTCTGTGTGGATTTTATTAACCCATTAAATGGCTGTTATCTTATACCTGGCACCCAGTTGTGAGGTGATATGTCCAAACTCTCCCTGCAAACATGTTCTAGTGACATAAGCCTTCTACCTGCCTTAGTAATTCTGACCAAACCCAGACTTTAATCGTCACATTGACACGTTATAAAACATTGTTATGCCACTGTGGCAGTGAGTGCCGTGGGCTAGAGGGATTACGTTTGCCTGTTGTCCTTCCATCTGTGGTAAATATCTCAGAACCATTCAGCTATCCATCCATTTTCTGTGCTGCGTATCTGTTAAGGGTCCCGGGGGCTAGAGCCTGTCCCAGCCGATATTGGGCAAGAAGTGGGGTTCACCCTGGAAGGGCTCAGCATCTTGCTCAAGGATACTTTGATATGGTCACTGGGGGAAGTAAGGATCAAACAAGCGACTCCTCGGTTGCTAGATGGCCACTCTACTTCTGAGCCATGCTGCCCCATTTCAGGGCTGTCTTGATGCAAAATTCTTGCAAATTGGTATAAATATCCACTGGAACTTGAGGATGAACTGAGGCACTTTTGGCAGTCAAAGGTCAAGGTCAAGGTCACAGTGACGGGCATAAATCGTGGAGGCATACATGTGGTATGTAAAGTTCTTTAAGGTGAGCTTGTTTTGTCTTTGAAAGAATCATACTTTAAAGAGTGATGATGAATCCGAAAGTGGTTTATCAAAGACAAGAGGTGATCTACACCTGCTACCCAGATTCTAGGTGCAGGCCGTCCTGCCCAATGCAACAGGAGTGATAACAAAATGACAAGAAAATAAATGAAATAACTGATAAAAATCCAGAGTGGGTGAATGGAAACACAGAATCTACTCCAATTCAGTGAATAAAACTTGAATAGAGGATATGAGTCAATGAAAATTAAGAATTAAACATTAATCATAGATCCTCGGACTTTCAGTGCTCTGTGGCATGAAGCATTGACGAAAGGGATGCATTTAAAGGAATGTATCACCTGCACAGAAGAGTGAAATGGTCATATTTATACAGCAGGATTAAGTAGTATCCCCTAGAGGTTGAAACTTTTCACTAAAAATAAAATATCCACCTCATAATAGGAGGGTAGGATTTCAGGGGACCCCTTGGATCAGAAGTTATCATCTGATGAGGACCATGAATTCCAGTGATTGTTGAGATATTTCAGTCTGGATCAAAGTGCTGGATTGATGGGGCTACAGAACTACTCAGCGACCCAGCTACCCCTACACTTGTGCTTCAGCCAGCCACTGTAACGTACTGTATTAGCTCAAAAGACTGAGAGAAGAAAATGACAAATGGTTAAATGTTTGCTATAAGATCTGGTGTAGTTGCTGTGGAAACTAGAAACTGTGTGAATGGAAAGATTTGGTTGTTCTGTTCTAGTCAGTGTACAGCGTCACACCAGGCATACATTTAATCCAAACCTGAAGACCCCAGGTAATTTGTGCTTGTGTGTGTGTGTGTGTGTGTGTGTGTGTGTGTGTGTGTGTGTGTGTGTGTGTGTGTGTGTGTGCGTGTGTGTGTGAGTGTGTGCGTGTGTGCGCACGCGCAAATCCATGCTAATTTGTCTGGATGTATCTAAACTGCTCATTCAAAAGAAATGACTATTGGCCAAGTAGAATGGAACAGAATAGATTAGAATAATTTTCCCTCTAGTTTGCTCTACTGTATTATTCTCTCCATATTTCCTTCCCTGATTACTGCCTCTTTAGGAACAATGCTGCAATATTGATGAGCAGTGGGGAAACACAGAAGCCTCAAAAAGGTTGAGTGAGGAGAAAAGGCCCCAAAACAACATGAGATGATAAAACATTGATCTCCTGCTGCTGCTGTTCTCAGGAAACGTGCGTCCACTGACACAGAAATGTACTGTGGGATTTGGCCTTGTTTTGTTAATGTTTCTCTGCATCGCACAGATGTGTTAAACCGAAAGGTATAAGAGCCCCATAACAGCTGTGATTGGTTCATGGTTTTGTGTGAGTGTTTATGATTATTTAGGCACCGCAGCCAAACCAGGAAAAAGAGTTAACAGACGGTTTATGCTTGGCAACAAATTACTGTTAAATGTACTTTTAGAAGTAGATTTTGTCTGCTTCTGTATACACATGCAACACTTCCATATTTCTTCATCCTGGACAGATTGAGCTTCATTTGCTCTTTTTTCAGTTTGAAGTGAGAGTCCACTATCATGTATACAGTATACTGAATTGCTTATATTCTAGCAAAAGCTTCCCGGATGTAGGGCAATACTTGTGCACATAATGTATAAGGAACATGTTGAAGGAAGTTCTCCTTCTGCACACTGAAAGATCTGAATCTACCAGGATGGTTTCAAAGATGCGATTGTTTGAGTGGGGGGGGGGGGTTGGGGGGGGGTCATTTTGTGACTGAAAGGAGTTGGCCTGCTTCACTCTGCGTGACTAAAAAAGAAAAATACCACAATTCAATAAATAGTTATTATTTTGTCTGCCATTGTGATATGATTTGTGATATTGGTGAGAATATCAATTTTTTTGTGGAAATGTTTGTGCATCTCTACTTTTCTCTTGTTCGGTGTGAATAACAATCAGGACAGGAGGCCTCCTAGTTTTCTGGTCATCCACTCTCTGGATACAGAGCTTTGTGGGATTGACACCATGTGACAATTCAGTTCTCTGAATGCTACTGTAAAAATAGTATCTGCAGAGAAGACAGCATATTTTATTTCCCAAAAGAGAAAACTTAAAAAAAAAAAAGCTTTTAACCCTGTGCTACATCCAGTATCATAGATGTGAACTGTGACTGGTTTGCAGACAGCTAGTTCAGTTGTTAAATTTCCCCCAGAGTGAGATGCAGAGATTCCTCTGGCTTTCCTGTGATATGGTAACTAAGAAGGTACTGCTGCCAAAGTAAAAAAAAAAAAAAAATCCATCTACCAGCATCTCTTAACATCATAAATTTACACATGATTTCTTGTTCCATCCGTATTAAAAAGGAATACAAATGTTAGTTTGTGTTGTGGCAGGCTACCTGGATGCAGTGACAAATAGGTGTGCGTCAACTTCAGACGGAGCAGGCCTGTTGTTTGGCCCTCTGCTGAGATGCTTGCTACAGCATGAGCAGTTGCTTTGTTTTTTTCTGCTGCTCTCATTGATAAATCTTTCAGCATATTGAATCCATCTGATAAACATATGGCAGCTCTCATAAATCCCCCCAGCGTTGCTAAGATAAAGCTTTCTCTCCACACCGACAGAACATACATTACATGCAGGTTTTACCCGGTCTGTACCACTAGAGGGTGGGCCAGAGCCTCTTTCACCAGTATTTGTGGATAAATTGTGCGCATGCAGGCAGGACATAATCCTTTGAACAATTAACCTGCTATTATGTTGATATTTTCTCTGGCTTGTCGGGCTCACAGTGACGCAACGTTGCTATAAATAAGACTTTCAGTCGACCGGTCTGACTCACCTCTGCTAACCAACACAGACAAGCCGTAAACCTGAATATAAATGAGTGTATTTCAAAGTGTGCACAGGCTCTCCCTCTCTCTCTCTCACACTCACACACACACACACACATGGGATACACTATGAATGTGGTGCAGGTCAGAGGGGCAGGGGAGGAGGGAGACTGAACAATAGTGCAGGTGGGCTGCTGGAAAGAGGGATGGGAGAGGAGTGTTGGGGTGGTATGATTTATAATGGGTAAGAAGAATGGAAACACATCTGGTGACAAATGTAGTCACTGATGCACACATGCAAACACCTATTTATTCACCATCCACGCTGATTCAGGGTTCATACACACCATCGACTTGAAATACTACCAGACCATCAAGGACGGCCCTTCAATAAACATGTCTGAAATGACTAACAGGAGTTCACTTCAGTGCCTCACATCCTCATATTTACTGTGTATAGAAGTTTTAAATTTGTAAAGAAAATAGAGAGTGGACTTCTGAGTTACTTTAGGGTTGTCATCCAAAACATTTAATACATTTATGTGTGCTTTTGAGGAAATGTTTGCATCATGTGATACTTCCCATAGATCACTTGAACTTGAAATTTTGTGACAGAGTCTTGGTGAGTGTCTCATTTTGTTTAGACACACCTACGTTATCATACTACCAAGTTAGGGGGTGAAATATGGTGGAATCAGTCCTTCTCTGGACTGGGGACTAACAAAACCAGTTCCTTCCATACTGTTATATCTGAATTAGGCCGGACTTATCTTGGGCCTGAAGCCTTATACAAATAGCCTTCTATTCTTCTCCATTAACCCCTAGTTACTTACACTTTCATTTACTGGCTCCTTTGTTGTTTTTATATCTTTTTGCAGTCAGTAAGGAAGATTTAACTGCACTTTTATCTGAGGTTAAATGTGACCTACATTTGGATCAGTTTCAGAGGTGCTGGGGACCTGACCTCTGACCTCCCTTCCTCCTGTGATAATTTTTTTGTTTGACAGCCTCATGTACAATCCTGAGATTCATGAAGGGCCTTTTCTTGGCAAAGCTGGATTTTCTTATCCTAGACTGCAGTAAGAAACAAGTCACCACAAGAGGGCGATGAAGCCTTTCTGCTCATCTTTTGGACAGGCGCTGAACCGGATTTTCTCCTCTGGTAGCCCTTCAACCATGTTCTCAAGGAAGGAAAAGGATTTCAAAAGTTTTTGTTTATTAATTTCCCCACCTCATTGTGTTAATGTAACCAGATTCATCATTTGAGAGAATTACTCTTTACCTTTGGTTCTTAGTACATTAACGTGTGAAAACTGAAATGTATTCTGTGAATCCCTCACAACGTATGGAGCAGTGGTTCAAATCTATATTCGGAGAGTTTTTAATGCTCTGGGTGAATTTCCACAGGAAGAAAGTAACACTGATTGGCTGTCACTTGACAAATATCCTCCTCAGCATGTTTTTCTGCCCTAATTATTTTTTCAAAACCAAACATATACATTCACTTAATGTAGGATACTCCATATACCGGTTACGTGATGCATTGCCTGTAGATGAAAGTTGAGTGTTTTGAACTTGAAACCATTTCCTCTGATGCCGTGCCGAGTGAGGCCGAGTTAAAAAGAAAAAGAAGCAGGTAATGTTTCATTTTGCACTGCTTTGATATTGCGTGTCACATGAAATAAAACCTTGGCAGATATTTTAAGCAGCAACAAAGAAAACGAGCATTATAAAAGTACGAAAGAAAGTTTAAATTATACTTTTGTCCTCCAGCCCAGGCTATATCTGTTTCATGGAAAGGACTGGGACTTTCCCAGCAGAGATGGGCGCGTCTGGTTCCCGGTCCCTTTTCTTGAGGAAATATACCATAAACACCCAGAAGCCTTCAGTTCTAACACTGACCAGTACGGCACTACGGTTGCTGCATGCATCTACTTTTGCTTGCCTGTGGGTAGAGCAGATCGGGCAGCGATGCAAAACTGACTGTGACTGACATTCTCTGCTGAGAAGTAGGTTTTTTATTTTTTCTGCTGACTCTTATTAGCAACATTTCCAAACAATATAATCAAGTCAATCTATCTGACTTGCCTCACATGAACCAAAGCATTAAATTATGAATGAAAAAAAACTTCAGCTCTGAGCAGCAGAGGGAGCCAACCGGAATTCTCCCAGTTTAAATGAAGAGGTCCTCAGACACCATCAACACCACATGGAGGAGCACCTCAAGTCTTCACTTATAAACAAGATGTTTTGCCACTTATTCATCTTAATTAACCAAACATTCTTGGTACACTATACAATTGTTGAAAAGGTTTGAAGTCATTAAGCCATCCTGCCCAGTGTGGTGTCCATCCATCATCAGTGTAAATAGACAGTAGCTGCATGCAGCTGTTCAGCTGAGGGGCAGCAAGGCTTGTTTCCTCAATTTTTACAGACAGACACCTTGAAAATCAACAACATTTTTGACCCCTGTAGGAATTCTTGGCATCAAGCGTCAAGCATTTGTTTGTCTTAGTAATCCTGCTAACATCCAAACAAACTGCACCTGGTGCAAAACAAACCTCCGCGGTGCGGGTAACTTGTGGCTATTACATAGCTCAGCGGGCCTGTTTGCAGTTATCTGAGATGAGCAAAGGGAACATCTGTACATTTATGACTGCTTTGGTCTGTAATGATGTTGACCACTGCGGTGAGGCATTTGCAGGCACGTGGTGGGTGAGCATGTGGATGCAGACGTTTTCTGTGTGTCTGTATGGAGGCCTGGAAGCTCCTCCAGCTGACTGCCAGCACCACAAACTCTACTCCAAAATCAGTGAACTGTCAGAGCTCCAGATTACAGCAGATTACTGGGCAGGGTGCTCAAACTCTCTCTCCCTGTGTGTGTGTTCGTGTGTGTGTGTGTGTGCACGCGCGCATACGCATGTGTAAAACAAATTTCCTTGAACAGGGATAAAATTATAGCCTGAAATATCTGTCAAAATGTTTTACAATTTGACTAAAAATAATTGCAATAAATCCCCACCACCACCACCACCACCACACACACTTTTAGAGCATCACTCTTTGGTGGAAGCAATAGAAGGATTGAGCACGTGATACACATTCCCAGCATGAGGTGGATTAATACATTAATACTTTCTGGTGCCCCCCGCCCCTCCCTTCCACATGTTACTGCATCATAAAGAGATTACGGTCAGGGACAGGCCATGCCCAGGCAGGAACCTACCATTTTACACTGGCAAAGGGGGGGGGGGGTGGGGATGATTCACAGGGACAACATGGAGTGTCTGAGTTTGTCATGTAGCATAGGTGCGTTATTCCTTGTGAATGTGACTCAGTTCTACGCGTCCAGCAGACAAAGAAGTTTACAGTGACGTGTTCGAGCGGCTGTAGAGGGGACAGCAGGTGGGTGGAAGTGGAGGGGGAGGCTCTGTGCCTGCAGATGTTACTAGTCTGAATGTTGGCCTTGTACAGGAATGATTCGGAGGTTCTGCAGGAGTTAGTAAAGCAGAGCTATCAGCAGACCAATGACAAGAACGCCGCTTGAGAAAGAACAGAGAAAGACAAAAAAGAGGAAAAAGAAGAGAGTGAAGAGCTGCCAACCATGGCTTTGGCTTGTCTGGGGCTCGGCTGCGTCCCTGTGCGATCGAAAGGTACCGCCAGTGTGTCTTCTTTAAATATGAAGTTAACCTGGTCAGTATGTGGCATTTTTTTTTAGTATAATTTATCATCACTTTTAATTACAGGTCTTTGAATGTTGTATTACTGCGGTTTGTGTGGGTTACATTGAGCTGCAAATCACAGCAACCATTGTACTGTCAATAGGATATAATTTAGGTAATTGTTGTAAATTCAAAAAACTTTGTGACTTTAGTTTTTGCATCATAAAAAAGCTTTAAATCATATGTATATATGGATATATGTAGATATATATAGATGTAATTATATGTATATACTTGTATAGATATATGTAGATAGACATAGATCAAGTTATATGTATAGCTATATATAGACATGTAGATAGACAGATCTAGTTATATGTATAGCTATATATAGATGTAGATAGACAGATCTAGTTATATGTATATCTATATATAAATATATTAAATAGACAGATCTAGTTATATGTATATCTATATATAAATATATGTAGATAGACAGATCTAGTTATATGTATAGCTATATATAGATGTAGATAGACAGATCTAGTTATATGTATATCTATATATAAATATATGTAGATAGACAGATCTAGTTATATGTATATCTATATATAAATATATGTAGATAGACAGATCTAGTTATATGTATAGCTATATATAGATGTAGATAGACAGATCTAGTTATATGTATATCTATATATAAATATATGTAGATAGACAGATCTAGTTATATGTATAGCTATATATAGATGTAGATAGACAGATCTAGTTATATGTATAGCTATATATAGATGTAGATAGACAGATCTAGTTATATGTATATCTATATATAGATGTAGATAGACAGATCTAGTTATATGTATATCTATATATAGACATGTAGATAGACAGATCTAGTTATATGTATAGCTATATATAGATGTAGATAGACAGATCTAGTTATATGTATACCTATATATAGATGTAGATATACCTATAACTAGATCTGTCTATCTACATCTATATATAGCTATACATATAACTAGATCTGTCTATCTACATCTATATATAGATATACATATAACTAGATCTGTCTATCTACATATATTTATATAAAGATATACATATAACTAGATCTGTCTATCTACATATATCTATATAAAGATATACATATAACTAGATCTGTCTATCTACATGTCTATATAAGTATATACATATAACTAGATCTGTCTATCTACATCTATATATAGATATACATATAATTAGATCTTTCTATCTACATCTATATATAGATATACATATAACTAGATCTGTCTATCTATATATAGATATATGTAGATACAGATCTAGTTATATTTATATCTTTATACAGATATATGTTGATAGACATAGATCTAATTATATGTATATCTATATATAGATGTAGATACAGATCTAGTTATATGTATATCTATATATAGATGTAGATAGACAGATCTAGTTATATGTATAGCTATATATAGATGTAGATAGACAGATCTAGTTATATGTATATCTATATATAGACATGTAGATAGACAGATCTAGTTATATGTATAGCTATATATAGATGTAGATAGACAGATCTAGTTATATGTATAGCTATATATAGATGTAGATAGACAGATCTATTTATATGTATATCTATATATAGACATGTAGATAGACAGATCTAGTTATATGTATAGCTATATATAGATGTAGATAGACAGATCTAGTTATATGTATACCTATATATAGATGTAGATATACCTATAACTAGATCTGTCTATCTACATCTATATATAGATATACATATAACTAGATCTGTCTATCTACATCTATATATAGATATACATATAACTAGATCTGTCTATCTACATCTATATATAGATATACATATAATTAGATCTTTCTATCTATATATAGATATATGTAGATACAGATCTTGTATATTTATATCTTTATATAGATATATGTTGATAGACATAGATCTAATTATATGTATATCTATATATAGATGTAGATACAGATCTAGTTATATGTATATCTATATATAGATGTAGATAGACAGATCTAGTTATATGTATATCTATATATAGATGTAGATAGACAGATCTAGTTATATGTATATCTATACATAGATATATGTAGATACAGATCTAGTTATACTATATATAGACATATGTAGATACAGATCTAGTTATATGTAAATCTATATATAGATATATGTAGATAGACAGATCTAATTATATGTATATCTATATATAGACATGTGGACATAGATCTAGTTATATGTATATATGTACAGATATATGTAGATACAGATTTAGTTATATGTATATGTATATATAGATTTATGTAGATAGATATATCTCAAAATGCAGTCTTGCTTTCTAAACGTACCAATAGCAAATCCAAATTGCTGCAACAGTTGCTACAGTTTGAAGGCTGTCGGTAAAACAAGCTGCCATGAATGGAGGTTCACGTGAGATCCAACTACTGAGCTGCCACCGCCGCTCCATCGTCACTTTTTTCCTGAGTAGAACTGGCCAGCTAGTGTTTCCTATATAACAGCTGTCTGCTGTGACAAGATTTGCCAGTTTCTGCCATTGGGAGTGTGCTGCCTGACCCAGATACGCCCTAATACATTCTCTACTAATGACTTATATTCACTCACATCTGGGTGGTAGGGGGACGGAAATCGTAAGTATTTTTCAGGTGTACTGTATGAGAACTGTCAGCGTTCCTGTTGCAGCTGTCATGGACGCTTGTGCCTGCTTGAGATGATTCTCTTGGTTAAAAGCTCTTAACATTATTTTGAAGAGAAAATGCCTTTTTCAGAATAATCAATATTCCAGCCCCTAATATCAGTACTGTACTACAATATATCATAACCCAAGTATGTTGTGGCAGCTACATTTAGTGTGTTGAGTATCACTGTACGACTGTGCAACTTTGCAAATACGATTCTAATCAACTCGAAAGGAATGAAAGTTTTCACTAAATTTGTCCATTTCCAGTAGAATGTGATGTAGATATCATAAGACTACCCAGGTGGCACACAGCACGTTGTATTTTCAATTCCACCTTGAATTTTTAGTAAATCATTTATAATGTATCACAGTTTTATCATATTGTGTTAAAGCAGTATCGTGACCCATGCGTGGTTCTATTGTATCGTGACATCTCAGCCAGTACCCTGCGGTAGCGGAAGCTACAGACCCCTTAGGGTCTGTCGCACATCAGCACTTTACAATTGTACATTATAGTCCAGTGGTTGTTTGATCCATCCACCTCACCACTCCACCCTCGTCCGACTTCTTCCAATGCAGGTGCCATGTCATTTGCACGGGTCATTATTGCAGCAACATAAGGGCAACTGTCACTGTGTACTAGGCACCTCGGGTTGATAAGTTTAACTGTCTGTCCAGCAGACTGAGGGCAGTCAAATCAGTTGCTATAAAATGAGCATTAATCTGTACTTGAAGGCTGGGAACAGTGATTGAGACCATAAACACATGTACACACATCATATGACTTTTCTTGCAAGTGGTGGAATGGCCCCTTCCAGCCACTAGAAAGAACGTTGGCAATTCACTTTCATGGTTTACTGTATCAATCTGTCTGACAAAGTTTATGGAGTCCATATGTTGAGAATTTGACTGGGTTTTATGTAATCTTAGGCAATGATATGAATATGTGCCATGTACTGGGGAGTATTCTGTCCTGTTGTGCATCAGTTTGCAGCAGCTTGATCTCCATCACCTACATATTTGTATCGATACATTTTGAAACTCCCCACTTATTTTACGTCCACTGATTTCTCAAACCTGAATTTTCTAAAGTCAGTTCTCAAGGTCAATGTTACGACTGTAAAAAGATCGTCACGTCCTGTCGCCTCCTGGTTCTGCCATGAACCCTTGGTTCAGTTGGTCATGTGTAGAACACAGAGTGGTGAGGCATATTTCCTTTGTGCCTACACGGCCACCGCAGGCTCGTTTTTGCGCAAACAACGCTTTTCTGCACTGAAGTCCAAAGAGTTGCTTCTTGTTGACTGACTGCAGTTTATTGTCAACGTTTTCTGATATGTGCTTCCGAAAGTCCAAGTCTGCCCCAGTAGGTCTGATTTGGGCTGAGAAGCAGCTGCAGTACGTAGCACAGGGCGAGCTTTGTGCCTGTGCCAACCCTGGCCTGCTCTGCTAATCTCCAAGAGCCTTCGTACAAGAATTCTACAAAGCAGAAAGTCTAGATACCAGGAAGGTTGAGTACTGTGAATTCACTTTTAACACTCAAGTTTTCAAACGCACTGTAAAGCTCAGGGTGGTTTTCGGGGTATGCAAGAGATTAACTACTTTGAGAGCAGAAGAATAAAAAGGGAGGGCATCAGGAGTCTACACCCTGCTTCCTTTCTCATCTCCACACTTTACTAATCACTGCATGAGGTGAAGGTTGGGTAATGTAAGATTTGACAGTTTAAGATCATTTCTGTTGTAAATATGGTAATGTGTGACATGCAGCCCTCCGCACAGACTGAAACAGTTGCTACACCACCAGTCCATTCGCATATTCATCACCGTGTGATCTTTCACTGTTTACTGTGTCCATGCACATCGTAAACTGGCGACTCTCCTCACGAAATTGCACAGCATTTAATAATTACAATCCTCTTCCTCTTCCCTCTTGCTGCTGCTGCTGCTGCTGCTGCTGCTGCTGCTGCTGCTGCTGCTGCTGGCATGCAAGTTCTGATGATGACACAGCAAGCTGCTGACAAAGCACTTGCAGTTTCAGGGTGAGGGGGACAAAGATGGAGGATATAGTGAGGTTAACGAGAAGGAAAGTGCACCAGATGAGTGTGTGTGTGTGTGTGTGTGCGCTCAGCCATGTCTGGACTAGTCCTTGGTGTCAGTGACAGGTAACTCCCAGATAAGATTTATGACAAAGGGATGCAAGTGAGGAAGAGGAGGAGCAGGCCAAGCATCAAGAACAAATGGGGTCTGCTTTGAGATACAACTATTTTGCTCTCAGTATTAATTTAGTAAATGATTCTTGTGAGATATTTAGCCAGGCATTGTTCATGTCTGGCATAGCTTTTAAAGGGCTACTGCCAGCAGAGGGAAGGTAAAAATGGTACTGGACTTAGTGGTCGAGAGCAAACTCTGAACCTTGTTGTGTGAGCTAGCTCAGCGTTAATACCTGTATTCTCAGCTTGGAAAATATTCACCTATAGTTGTGATGGACTGATTTGTCTCTGGGGTTTTTAGCCATGTTATCAGCCTGGTTCTAGTTACAGAAACTTAAGTCAGTTAGTCTGTCGATCCACCACTCTAGTCCAACTGGGAAAATTTAATGAAGCCTCCAGAATTTTAAACTGACAGTCTTTGGCACTATCAGAATCCTGACAGCACATCTGGGCCTAATCTGGGACATCTTCGGTATGTTTGCTCAGTTATGGCACCAGGAAGTGTTATGTGGGGTAGGTGTGGCCCACATGTAGGGTTGACCTTGACGTGGAACAAATCTGGGCCTTATAAAGTGGATCTATGCCTTAGTTTGGGCTGTGAAACTTCATCAGCAGCATCAAATAGGGGCCATTGGAGAACCGAACAAAGAACATGCGTGGGCCACTCAATCACTCATTGCAATTTGATGTCTGGAACCTCCACTGTAAAATCTCAACCTCCTACTTTCATTTGCAGTCCCAGTATACATTCCACAGTAATGATGACCTCTTTCTCTACCACAATGACATTTTTTACAGAACAATCTCAACAATTTGGTACTCTCGCATGGCCCCCTGAGGAGGAGTGTAATAACTGTATGGGCTCCTGACCTTCTGTAAGGTTCGTGGCACTCCAGTCAGACACAGCTGTTCCCTGTGGTGCTCCCGAGAAAACGTTAGCATGTTAATAACACTAAGATGGTTATCATGGTAAAGATTGTACCTGTTTAGTTTTTGTAACTTAGCATGGTTATCGTGGATGTGATCAGGAGGGTGTTTTCTTATCTTTCTGAAACCAAAGTGCTTCCTCACTCTTGTAGCAGCAGCCAGGGGAGGTACAAGCAGTGCGACAACAGTGAAGCGACGTGGATGGTTGGATGAAAGATTGGGGAAGTACGTGGGCTGCAGCATCGTGGTGACCAGTGTGTTTTTGTACATTGGTCAATACAATGAGCTGACACTCTCAGCTAACACAAGGATCACATCTTCCATTATTACTTCATCATTTCAGCTTTCACAGAAACATAAGATAATGGAGAACAGTTACGGTTAAATAAAACACTTAAATTAATGGGGAATTCTGTATCCTTTACCAAGCATGAACAAGCTGGTCTAATGTGTGTCTGTATCCCAGTAATCTACGTTGGCTGGATGCTGCTGATGGGAGCTTGCTGATTTAATTGGAGGCAAATTCGTTCCTTGATGAAACACCAAAGGTTGCTTGGCTACTGATGTACAGTGTGGCTTTCAAGGACACAATTGCATCCTGAATTCTGAGCCAAATGAGGGGAAACAGGATTTAAAGTAGAGGCCCAGGAGGATCTGGACAAAATACATGAATTTCCCAAATAGTCTATCTGAAAACAAACTGTTCTAAGGTCTGGAGATGAAGATAGAGATTCCCTGTGTTATATCATTCATAACAGCAGTTTTTGTTTCTTTTGAAGCACTACTCTGAAATAATGAATTGCAGTGACAACACACATGCAGAGGAAGGAATGTACAGCAGTCTGATGTGTGTGTTTGGTCTGTGAGGGGCAATTTGCTGCCACCTGCTGGCACAGATCACTCATGTTTTAATGTTCGATAAAGAGATTCAACCGTCACATTAGTATCTTAATATGTTATTCTGCATACATCTACATTATTTCATTTGTTTGGTGTATTTTGATGTGCCGGATGGCTTTAGCAGGCCTCCATGGTGGGTAAAGTGGCCAGGATCCCAATTTATTCAAGGTTTCTCTCAGGGCTGTTTTCTCTCTCATGATGCTGGATCAGGTGCTGAGTCCTGAGCCCTGTTTTTTGGTGCAACAATCTCCCATAATTTTAATTTTAAAAATAAAAAAAGCTGGATTACTGACTGGATGATTTAGACCACTGTGTCAGAACCCCATTTACACAGGGGCCCCAAAAGCCTCCGGGGAGAAGTATGTCAATGGGTTGTGGTAATTTGATTAACTGTGGTTCTGCTTGGTTATACTCGAGCTCATTGTAGCCACGGGTATAGAAGGCCAAAAGATAGACAATGCTCTGATATTCCTGATTACAGCAATCCCTCTGAATCAATTGCTTAAAAGATTAAAATATAAAAAGGAAAAGAATTTTACAGTTAAAAGGTCAAAAGGCAGGTCAGTTTTAGATCTGCTGAATTTTAGTTGACTAATGCAAATTGCATCCTGCTCATACCCACCACCGTGAATTTAAGTGTGAATGACACACAACGCCACTGATCAGTACAATGTTCCGCACTCATCAAACTATATCCCACCAAACATACGACACTCCAAAAGATGCAAGATCCAATCAAACAATGACACCTGAGTTTACCTTTGACATCTTGTGTTTCTCTTTGTCATCCCAGCGGTGTCAAACCTGGATATAGAGAGCAAGCTGTCCGCTCACTATCAGGCTCCATGGCACCAGCAACACAACGTGTTTCATCCATGTACCCGACCACCGTGTCTGGAGGAGCTGCACCGAAACGCTCAGCTCAGCCTCAGAGCCCTGCACCGAGGTGAGAGAGGGAGATGAGGTCATGCAGTTGTGCTATGTTGTATACGTGTTTGTGTCTGTCTTGAAGTGTGTGATCATGTTTGTGGTTCACAGATGAACAACAGAGCCAGCGGTCCACGAGTCGGGAGAGGAACAGGGTGACCATCTCTATCTCTGTGGCACCCCCCATACCCACCTTCCCCTCCCCCCACACAATCCGCCGGCAACAGAGAAGTCGCCAGGCACGAGCGGTAAGAATTAATGTCTGATGTCTCTGTCAGCTAGGAGCATCAGGGGCAAGTCAGCAAAAACTGAATACTGTATTTAATTAACTCCACTCTTTGGTTTTCAAACTTTTTCATCTCTTCCAACAAGCAGGCAGAGGGTTGTGGGGGGGCTGTCTCTTTAGCGATAGGTCTATTCTATATTAAATTTCCAGCCCTGTGCCTGCCATCAAGGCAGTTTGAGAGCTGGTTCAGAGCCCGTGCCTGATCTCACGCTAGTCCTTCATGTATGAATAGCCACAGAACACGCAGGCCCTGCAGACAGGACAATCATGCCAGATTCCTGGTGTAAACTAGGGCTGCATAATTGTGAAGCAATATCCAATTGCAATTACATTAATTAATATTGTGACTCAGTATAATATTAGTGGAAATTTCATTTAATTCAAGTCAGTGGAATATGATGTGTAGGCGGGATACCTTTGCAGTAGGCTGTATTGTAATTTGCTATTAATTTTGATTAATTGAGCAGCTGTAGTGTTAATGCGTGTGTAGCTGTGTTAAAGTGAACAGGCTGCACCTGCAAAGAAGAGTGTTATATACACAGTACACACACACACACACACACACACACACACACACACACACACACACACACACACACATACATACAACTTGTTTTTGTTAAGTGAACTGCTGTCCTAAGATGTCAGGATGAGCAGGCTCACCAATTCAAAAGTAACACATAAGAGAATTGTTGTAGCAACAGTCTTAGCATGATGGACGCCAACAGCCCTACACAGAGATGCAATGACCCTAAGTTTACTTTTTGGAACTCCTGTGAAAAAGCACACCAGTTCTCAAAACATTTGCGAGGAGAGAGAACTCTGATCAGCCCAGCGTGGGACTGGTTTAGGTTGACAATGGTCGAAAGAGAATAACATGGCAGGGTTAGTCTTTTCAGCAGGCTGCAAAGAAAACACTCAAAAATCCTACCTGCCAACACTAAAGGCCAAGAGGTACAACCTGCCAACGCCCTTCCGCCCACCATCAACCTGTCCAGGAAGATCTTGTACATGTACCAAAATTCTAATGAGCCATTCATGCAATAAATCATTAGAAATCTCTGACAGCTGTGAACAAATCTGTGATACAACTGCTACAGCGGGTAAAATAAACTCATTAATCAGAGAATCACCAATCAGACAAGTTGTGCTAATAGTGCAACTCACTCACCTGTGCTGGAGCCGAGACTCCACCTGGAACCTTCTTGCTGTGAGGCGACAGTGCTAACCACTGCACCACCGTGCCGCCCTCAACAACTCCACCCATCCATTTTCTATACCTCATATCTGTTTGGGGTTGGGGGGTGGAGCTTATCCTAGCTGACATTTGATGAGAGGTGGGGTTCACCCTGGACGGCTTCATTGTCTTGCTCAAGGATACTTGGACATGATCACCCGGGGAAGTGAGGATAGAACCAGCGACCCTTCGGTTGCTAGACGGCCACGCTACCTCTGAGCCATGCTGCACCGAGCTCAGTGACTCCTCAAAGTCAATTTAATATCAACACGCTGAGTCAATGTCTTCTGTTGGTGACAAAAAAAACCAAAAACTAGAATTCCTTTGTTTTAATGCATCTAGAAATCAGTTCCAGCAGCACTGACAGTGGACTGATGATTCAAGAAAAGATTTGTTTGTTTATGTTTTGAATGCCTTTCACAAGCAGTTTCAGCAAATTTGACCCAGATTTTAAGGGTTATTTGGAAAACACTGGAAAATTTTGCTACTAAACGAGAGAAATTTCCCTCAAGTGCTCATTGAGGAAACTCAGCGTTCAACAGGTGGGCAGAGTCAGGACCCCAAACGGATGATCGTGGCGGAACTGCAAGATGTTTAAATGAACTGTTTGCTATGGCCCAAAGAATTAGATAATGTATGTTTGTTCACGCTCGCAAGTTCACAGTAAGTAGACCCTTGTAAAAACACGTTTGCATTGTAATAAGTTTTTGTTGCTGTCTGACGTGTTTGATTCTGCTGTTTGTTATAAACTGACCAAATATCTATTGCCATGCAGCAGGAGAGAGCAGAACGGGAGCGAGAGATGGACTATCAACCAAGGAAGGTAAAAAAACAAGTTCAACTGGGTGTTGAACGTTAACATGTATGCTCTGTTTAGGATTCATCTGGTCATTTTTTTTTTAAATCTGCCATTGTTTTTGTCTTAAACTCCTGAAGGAGAGGACAGTGAGAGAAACTGAAATCCAGACCATACAGAGGAAGGTAAGAATGTGCACCTCTAACTCTATGTGCACGCTCTAACTGTGATCGTTGAGCAGACACAGCAGTAAATGTTGACGTGAATGTGTTTCCTGCTGCTGCAGGAGAGACCAGGCAGAGAAGCAGATGTTCAGACGATCCAAAGAAAGGTAACAGAGATGCTTGACAGAACTTTTATTTTAAATTGTGTTTCTTGTGGAATATATTGAAAGACACATTGAATAAAAAATATGGATAAAAATACAATAATTTGAACCAGTAAGGACCATGGGATTTGAAGTATTCCTTTGTCCACCCTTTGATTTTCCTTCAGTCTTTTTATTTGCTTTATTTTGATATTGTGAATTACTCACATCATGTCATCTGTTCCTTTGCTTTTTCTTTTGTTCTACTATGTGTTTATAGTTTGAGTGCTTTTACTCACTTCACCCTATTGAAGGTTGTATCTTCATTCCATGGAATAGAAAGGTATTTACGTTGGGTTTCCTTTAATTTTATCCTCAAGTTTTATGAGTTCTGCTTACCCTTTTCATTCACGCATATGTGAATGTATATGTGGTATTTTTTTTAAATTGGTTACATACAACATCTTGTTATGCTGTGTAAAATAGCCCAAAGTAGCAGTCACACACGTCAGCACATAGAGTATAATGATGTGGCCTATCTCCCCTAGGCTACCTCGACAGGGGAAGGTGAAGGTGGTGAGGTTATAGGAGGTCACAGAGCCAAGGCCACCGCCCCTAATCCACCCTTGAGCCAGGACAAACAGACAAACTGGTCCAAGGAAAACCTCCCACCCTCAGATCAAAAAGCAACCTCTGATTCAAACGCCATCTCCTCCTGCATCATCCCCATCAATGTCACAGGTAAAAAAAAAAGCACAGAACGAAAATGCCAATACACTTTATACTCTCTAAACCTTTTGCAGGGACCTTGTGAAGCAATATTATTCTCACTTATCTCACGCATGTCCTCTCGTAATTTCAGGAGTTGGATTTGACAGAGAAGCAAGTGCCCGTTGCTCTCTTGTCCATTCCCAATCTGTTCTTCAGAGGAGACGGAAGCTGAGGAGGAGGAAGACTATCACAGGAATACCAAAACGAGTACAACAGGACATGGGTATGTGATAGGGCACGCCTCCTTTGAGACACATCACTTACATTGCAACAGGGGCCTTAATCTTATAGGTTTGTTTCCTTTTGTTTTTATTCATATTTTAACACATTTGATAGCTGAGATCTGGGGATGTAATGTTTATGTTTCATGAAAACAAGCTAAAAGTGTAACAAGTCACAGGACTAGACAAATGTACAATGTCATCCATTACCACAGTACCCAGGACCGCTCTGTGGAGGTAGAAAAGAAATAATTGCAGGACAAGGCCATTTTTATCATAAACAGGTAAACATGCAAAAATGAATGGAACTTGATACATTTCAGACGTTTTCACTATGTTTTTTTCATCAAAATAATTTTCTTTGAATAATGCCTCATCTGTTACTTGGTTTAAAGTCTTATTATGAAACAGAAGTTCATAAAATCTTTAGGCTATGTGGTCTGCATCTTCAAGCCTTTCTTAGGACTTGTGTCTTTATAAAAAAAAAAAAAAAAAAAAATCTGACCACCAACATCTTTTAGAAATACCTTTAAATGTGAAGGGAGTTCATCTGGCCACAGAGAGAAAACTGCTGCACGAATGATCTTTCATGAGCGCTCCAGCTTTTGTGTGCGATTGTTCTGAGCGCTTCTGTCTGAGCTTGTCAAACAGACACTGTGCTGCCACTGTTGCTCCTTTTCAGACAGCCAATCATACATCGGATGACTCACGGAGACAAATGCATTGAGTTCTGCAGGACTGATCATCTCCCTGAACTTTGTCTGTGCTCTGGAGTTGGAATTGTTAACTTTCTGGAGGAACATTTCAACTTGCCCCTTGGGCATTGATGAGATGCGCTCGGATAACGTGCTAGCACTTTTCATCTGGACAAAAAGGCTTTTTAGACAAAGGCCTTTTCTGTGTAGCGATACATCTCCTAACATACAGTAGAGACCTTGTTTGCTAATGTTTTTCATATTACCACTGATGACAAGATTTTTACATTATGATCAGGGACTCAACAAATGCCTTTTCGCTTCTCATTCAGATTCAGATGAATCCCCAGTAGCAAGAGAGCGGACAGTGATCGTGCATGCCAATCCCCACCAACTCTCTCTGTGTCAGGAAGACCTCTCAATCAGTGGTCGCCTTCACCATACTCGAGATTCTGGCTGCCAGACAGACGATTTCCTTATAGCATGTAAGTTCCCACGAATAGATATGCATCTGTTTCTGCACATCCAGTCTCATTAAGCTCCTAAACAAATGCTACAAAAACAAGAAGTTTTTTTCTTAAGTCTGTCTTGCAGATGTCTGATGTTGCAGGACTGACCAGTTTTTTGTTATTTGTCAAGTAGATCAGGACAACCCTCTCTGGGGGGTGTACTTTCATCCTAAAAATCCCAGTGAGATTAGACATCATCATGAATGAACAAATGTCTGTATTTCTATCTTTAGGTACCGCTGCTCCCTCCAGACGACGCATCAGAGCTCAACGTGGCCATCAGGGAATCCCTGCGTCTCTGTCCCATTCAACAGGCAACATTTCCTCCTTAGGTGACCAGTCAGACTCCACATACACCAGTGCTGCAGTCCACGGTGGACGCTTGCGATCTCGTAGCCTTCCACGAGAGGGTGGACGTCTAATAGACAGTGACGAGGATGATGATGACAACTATGATGATGATGACGAGGATGAGGAGTTGTCACCATATGAAGCAGAGGATTTTATTCCACCTGGCCCTAGTCCCAGGATGAAGATGATGATGATGAAGGATGAAGAAGAGAGCACAGATGACCAGGCAGCTCCTGAGCCGCTGCAACTTGGAAGCCTCAAGAGGTTGCAACGATCTGGAGACAGAGACAGAGGAGGTGGAGGAGGAGGGAGCCCAGAGCATAGCTGGATGGAGAGAGGCCGCTCTCGCCTGCCTCGCAAGGCTGACATGGGCAGCTGTGAGATCTCATCCAGTTCAGATACTTTCAGCAGCCCTATTCACTCGGTGTCTACAACAGGAGTCCTGGGTAGCCACGTGGATCATAAGGAGGACCACCAGTCATCAAGCGGGAACTGGAGTGGTTCAAGCTCTACCTGCCCCTCTCAAACCTCAGAAACCATCCCCCCGCCCTCCTCTCCACCACTGACAGGCTCATCCCACTGTGACTCAGAACTGTCACTCAACATTGTGCCCAATGCCAGTGATGAGGGTTTCTCCCTTGACCCGTCATACCACTCAGACCTCAGACCCCAGGGCCAGGGCCACAGGTCAAGCTCATTCACATCCTCGGCCACAGACCAGCTGGATGACGCAGGAGTCAGTACAGCCAGTGAGGGTGAGTGGACATATCCCCCAGACCAAGACCAGACTGATCCAGACCAGGAGCCAGATCAGACCCAAAACCTAAGCCAGAATCATGGACTAGGCCAGGAGTACAACTCCACACAAGGTCTGGAAGACCAAACCTGTTTCAGTGACAAGACCAGCAACACTGAAAATGACAGTGGCTCACACTACCCATCTGAGGCAGAGGGTTTCTACTCATCAGCTGTGCATTTTGGGGAGTGTAACCAGAGTTACAGAAGCTACATGTATAACTATGCAGACTCAGGGCCAGATTGTGGCCAAACCAGCACTGTGGCAGCAGCACTATCCCATGGGGTTTACCCTCAGCCCTCGTCTGACTTCAGAGCAGGCACTATGACCCAGGGGAGACCCTGTCGCCCACTGAGGAAACCAAAAGTCAAACCTCCTCCACCCAAACGAACCTCCTCACTGAGGGAGAACAGTTGTAGTGTTGACGTTGGAACAGACACACAGGCAGATCAGGATCAACCAAAGATGGGTAGTGAACAAGAGCTTACCTTGTCTTCCACAGATATGAAGCTGGAGCTGGAACTTGGAGGTGCTCCAGAGCCTTTAGAGACATCTTGTCTTGTGGCAGAGCCTATGGGATCATGGGTAATGGGGCTTGGTGGACCTGTGGATATAGTTGAGCCCATGTCCTTCAGCTCAGCAGATACACACTCATTCAAGGATGAAGGTGCCGTTCAATCTGACTATGCAGACCTGTGGCTTCATAACACTGAGCTGAAGTCCAATAATGGTGAGTACACGTCTATGTCCAACTCAAGCACAGCCACAGGCACTACGGTCATGGAGAGTATCAAGTCACCAGACAGCTCTTCCTCCTCCACAGAAACCCAAAACCAGGCTCTTGCCCAAACCTCAGAGAAGAGGGCAACTAGTCCACCTCTCCCACCTGAAGATTTTAAACTTGCGTCACCTGAAAAGCTGGCTGGCCTTGCCTCACCATCAAGTGGTTATTCAAGCCAATCAGAAACTCCAACTTCAACTTTGCCCTCATCCTCAGCAGCATTCTTCCCAGGACCTTTGTCACCCTCAACTGGCAAGAGGAAGCCCAAAGTGCCAGAAAGAAAGTCTTCTCTCTCTTCCCTGCAGCACTTTCCCAGAGATGGAGCTTCATATTCCTACAAGAGAGACCCAGACTTCCCTCCTCCGCCCTCTCAACTTGATCTCAATGTCCTTCACGGTGGCTATGTCAGACACACACTGTCCCACAGAACACAACATATGCACACGCTCCACCACAGCAAGCATAGGGCTGCTAACGTTTTAGTCACTGGACCAAAGTTGTTGGCCCCTGAGGTATCAAATACCATCGCCCCACCAAGTTCAACTGCAGCACCTTTGATTCCAAGCTCCAATCTATTGGCGATAACTCCATCCGCTCTTCGTTCAGTGCAGCTTCACTCCATCAACCAACCTACAGACAATGCTACAACAGACCAGGAATCAGCAAGTGAGACCGTTACTAGACCCAAGTGCCCACCTAGTGGTTCTAGTCTGGCTCCTCCTCCTGTCAACACAAGGCCTCTTCCTCCTCGAAGACCACCACCCAGACCCCCGTCTCAGGACCACACTTCATCACCTGAACACTCACACCCACCTCCTCCTGGTCGCCACCCTGATGGTCCTCCATCCTATGAAAGCCTGTTACTAAGACAAGACCGCTATGGACCTGGAACTTTCTGGGCTATGACAGCCTTCCGAACTCGCATGGATCCCTCATCAGAACTGTCCGAGGACAGTTCACCCATGCATCGGCCAGTGCCACGTGCTCCACACCCTTCTCCAGTGGATCTTCACACACATATCCACTCACACACAGAGTTCAGAGGGCTCACACACTCAGCTCATGCACACCCTGAGTTTAGGATTTTAGGGGAGCGCTCATTCTCCCAGGATGATGATGATGATGATGAAGATGATGAAGAAGAAGAGCAAGTGAAAGAACCGCCAAGGGCGGCATGTTCCAGAGGAGGCATGCGATCAGATCATCCCCCACCTCCAGCTTATGAGTTTGCTGGGGGATCCCACTCAGACTCAGGACCCTGGGCTAGTCCAGTCAAAGTGCCTGGTACCACAATGGAGACATCGCATCCTTACCTAATCAGCGATGCAAGGAAACGAGGACAAGAAGAGCTAGAAGAAGATGAGGATGAGACATCAGGTGCTACCAGAAGTGCCCATCAGCAGCCGTCACAGGAGCATAAAGATGACTCCACCACTCCTGACACAGAGGACTACTTCAGTAAAGGTGATCTTTTACACTCCATACATGTGGCAGCAGTCAGATTATTTTGTAAAGACTACAGAAAATTCATTTACATGCCAGTATTTAGTTACAAAAAAGAATTAATGGCTGTTTAATCATACAGAAGCCTTTAATCACAAGCAAGGTTATTTCCCTTGTTGTACACTAAAGAATCAGACGTCAGATGGCTTTTGACAGGAGTGTTGTGTGCTGCAGATTCCACGCCCAGTGACAATTCACTTTCCCCTTTGATGGATGACACCAAAGTGGATGATGACATCATTGTAACATCACCAAACAAGACCCGTACAACAGAGGATCTATTTGCCATGATACACAGGTGCTGTATATTTTGCATTGGAAGTTAATCTGTATTTTGTAGTATTTTATTAATCAAGGTTCCTACATCATGATTGTGATTATATAATGATTTTTTTCCTTCAGATCCAAGAGAAAGGTCCTGGGCCGTAAAGATTCAGGAGACTTAAATGTGAAGTCTCGTCTCTGCCCTACAGCGCCAGTAACTGCCGGCAGCGTCCCAACCGTCATTATCCCGCCAGCACCTCCTCTCAACATCCCAGCTACCTTAGCCACCACAGCTGGGTCCCAGCGAGTCCCTGTGCCAATCTACCGCAGCGCCAAGAAATCCAGCACGTCCAATGAGGAGTTTAAGCTCCTATTGCTGAAGAAAGGCAGCAGGTCTGATTCCAGTTATCGCATGTCTGCTACAGAAATTCTGAAGAGCCCTTTAACCCCCAAGACCCCTGGGGAGTCCATTCAGGAAGGGCATATAAGACAATGTGAAGAGCTACCTTCTGCTGTCCAGGAGCCCCCAATTTCTAGCCTGGATCCAATCCAGATACCAGGCCTCTTTCCCAGGGCCAACTCAGAGAGTTTCACCCCCAAGATCCTGCCTATGTCAGCTGCTTCTCGACAGGGCCGTTCTCGGATCCCCCCCGTAGCCAACAGTAGTCGCTACAGTACTCGCAGCCGCCTTTACACAGCCCCCATGCAAGCCATTTCTGAAGGGGAGACAGAGAACTCTGACGGGAGCCCCCATGATGACCGATCCTCCTAGAACCTGTTGAGTGATTTATTCTCCGCCGTGTCCAATATTTTTAACAGCCCCCACAACTTTTAGAATCCGGATAGGTGTCTCAACAAGGCCAAATAGTCAAATGCAACACAAATACTAACTGTTGCTAAATTATGCCCAGTATTTGGATCTGCTCTCATATATAGGGTGTCAGAGTGTTGTGAGATATTGAATCATAAAGGGGTGATTATGGAAACTTTGAGAATTTACCTTAATTCTGTATGATCAAAAGAAAAGCTCCCTCGTAGAGAAAAGAGCAAGACATATTTTGATTGAGCTGTCTTTTATATAAAATGTAAAAAAACTAAATCGCCCCCAGGGTTTGGTAAATTATGATCAAATATGATGGAGTATGAATATGAACGAATATTCCATGCTGAGTGGAGTAAAAACAAGCGTGCATGTACGCCACATGCAACAGCCACTGATATTTCTACTTCTTGTGTTTTGAGTGGTGCGTGCGTGCGTGTTTGTGTCACACTGATGAACTGCTTTAGTATGAAGTTCTTACGACATGTAATATTCTTCCGACTTTTGGTGCCCAAAGTAGCGACCAGACTTCCCAGAGTCCATCCTTAATATTCCTGCCAACAAGCAAGTTTTGTTTGTTTCTCATGGAAGTTACCAACAAAACTCAGCACCAATTTATCTATAACATTTCCATTTGCATACCTGGGAGAGAAAGTATATCACACAGGGCCAATCTCATATTTCTTCACATAAAATCTATCCAAAAAAGATAATATGATGCATGTATTTTTGTAAAACAGCGCCTCAGAACATGATGATAAAAGTTCACCATGTTGCATGACCCTATATGGAAATATCCCCTGGATCCTTGTTTCTGTTGACATTTTTGTGGTTCCTTTGTATCATACAAATAATTAATCCTGTGAAAGTTTTTAGTGATCTTTGTACCACGTTGCCAGTGATCTAAACGGATTTGTTTTGGATTTGAGTGTCGAAAAAAAAAAGAAAAAAAAAAAAGAAGGAACAAAGTTGTGTGACAAGATTGGGCCCATTTGTCAAAGATACAGGATATTTATGGACAATCGCACAGTGGCCTTTCTCTACTCGAGCTGGTTGTACGCAGGGCTATTTGAAGTCCCTGCACATGGACCTGGGCCATGTTCCACCAAAATCACATACTTATTAAAAACTTACCTTAAAAATCTAGTGCGTCTAGACTGAGAAGAGTTTTTCCAGCTGCTGTCCAGACGTGCTGTGGAAAGGTGCATTTCAAAGCAGTTTTAACAGTACCATCGAGAGCAGTCGGTGAAAATGCTTTAGAGGGTCCTCAATCGGTTTGACTTGTGGTTCAGCTGGAAAGCCTTCCGAGAACCAACCTCTCTTTTGCACTTCATGATTCTTCAAGAATATTCCTTGAAAAGAAAATATATCTTATACTGAAATCACATATGTATATTTGTACTGAATATAAAGTCATATCTATATAAAACAACGAGCAGAAATTTTATAGGGAATCAACCTGAGTGTAGCAAAGAAGAACAGGTCTCACTGACAACACTTCACACAGATTTTAACAATGTACACTGTTCTCCTCTCCTAGTTGCCTCTCCTTCATTTGCACTGACCCAGTAGCATTAGACAGGTGAAAGCTCAACACGGTGGCTGGTGTGTACCACTTTATCTTACCCTCCTAACTTCATTTCTCAAAAAAACAGAGGTGGCAAGAGGAGGAGAGGATGTGACACCAACATGTAAAACTCAGCAATTCCACTGCTGCTGCAGCCTCTTCCTTTACCTTCGGATAAACGTAATGCATGTGTGTTACAGAGGGAGAAGATCATCAGTTGAGAGTTTGAACTGTCACCTGCCTACCACAGCAAACAAACACATATACTTCTTACATTCAGAGAGCGTACTTCAATAACCTTTCACTGTATTCTGTGAATACCTCAAGCTGTAAATGAGATAGACAGATAGATAAACAGATAGACAGATAGATAGATAGATAGACAGATAGATAGATAAATATACAAACAAAAACAATTGTTTGATGCTCAGCGAATCTGAACTGCAGAACTGACACTGTGTAAGATGGAGAGAGTAAAAAGCTGTGAACTGATTATTCGAATTTTACATTAATCAAACCCATATTGCTGAAGCGCACTTGTTCCTGTTCATTGTTTGATTTGTTGTGTTTTCTATCGCATGCAATAAGAAACAAATAAGAAAAGAAAAGGACACCACCATATCATTATTTTTATCTGAGGGATGTCTCCAGATGAGAAAAGAGTCTGTATTTTCCGTTCTAATGTCAAGTTCAATAGTGTGTTCTATAGATGTACAAACTGTCTGGCTAATTCTGTTCTGTATAGTCGTGATCACAAACAGGGGTTTATCTTGTACTGTATATCTACTCACTGGACAATCATATGTTTAAGAGACTGTAAAGAATATTATATAGAATCTGTGAGGAGGAGGAATCTGAACACTTCTGGTGCTGGGTCCTAGTCTTGCTGGAGCTGTGAAAGTTGGAGTGCTTTCCAAGAGAAACTGCTGATTCACTTTAAATATCTGGGAAAACAACTTGGGGTAAAAAAAAAAAAAAAAAAAAAAAGTGTAAAATTAATTTTAAAAAAAATTATGTAGAAATGAGAAAAAAAAATCACAGAGAGAGAAGCTGATCAAAAAAAAGGATTTTTGACTCTTTGATTCCCACAAACATTAGACATTATTAAATAATTTATACACATGAATCGGTAGGGTTGATACTTTATTACTTGAATAATGCAATGTGACTCTGTAAAATGTCATTTTAAAAGTTTGAAAAGAAAAACTAATTTGTTCAGTGTGATTTTTCCGTACTGTACCTGGCAGTGTTGCTGAAGGGATATTGAAACGGTTTCCTTGATTTCTAGAAACAGTGGATGAATGATTGAGAGGACAAACTGTGAGGTTGCCATGCAAACCCTAGTTTAACACTCATTTAGTCCTATCAGTCCTCATTTCTCTGCAGCTTGGAATCCAACAAAACAAGTTTATTATTCTTTGTTCCAATTTGTTTTCCTATATCTGCACACAATTTCGCCCTAAAGGGACATGTGACAACCACTGGAGATTTTTTTCAAATGTGTACAGTATGGAATAACACTAACAGATTTTAAAGTATTTAAATGTCAGAGACAACACACACACACACACACACACACACACACACACACACACACACACACACACACACACAAAAACAGATCTTGAAGAGACAGTGTCTATTTAAAAGAAGCTCCAAGTTTAAAAACTAGCTAGGACTTAACAGATTTGAATCACTTTTGTATTTTTGTATAAACCTGTAAATAAGTTTTTAAATAAAAAAAATGTTGCAAATTCTTTCTTTTGTAAAATAATAATAAAAGAATAAAAAAAGTGTTTTTTTTTTTGTTTTTTTTAAAGTTTACATGATTATTTCCAAGCCCTTGTATATTTTGGAGCTGTGCAACACCTTCAGTCTTGTATTTATTTTTGAGGGGGGTTAAACATTGTGAAAATTCCATGATTCTATGACTAATTCATTTCAACAGCTCATCAGGCTGCTTAGTAACTGTGCATAGAAAAAAGCCAATAAATGTGATTGCGTTGAAACGGAAGGCTTTCTGTGTGACGTTTCATTTTCTCACGGCTGGAACCAAATGTAATGACAGGGTATGAACACTAGGTTGTAGTGTTTCTGTCTTTTAAACCTCCAGGTTTGACTTTTTTCCATTGACTTTCTCTGCTACCACACCAGTAACTGACAAATTCCTCTACCAACAAAGGCACAAAATGATTCGACTATATTCATCCTATAATGGAGTTCATTTATACACAAGAATGTTAACAAGATCTGTTGTGCACTTTTATATTTTATCTCATTTTCCATTTATGTTTTGTTAGCTTGCTAGCTTTAAAACAACCTCTTCACCCATGTGTATTTTGCCTTTTAGTAATCACAAATAGGTGTCTTGGGCTCATAAAAATATTACGTTTTGCATCATTTTTTTGTTGTTGTTGTGACTAAATAATGCATAGGTTCAGCCATGTATATTGAGCTTGAAGCTAATGGTGACCCATAACCACCACCAGAATAGCTGTCCAGAACCATCCACGGACATCAAGCGTAACGCCTTGTATGACCCACGTCTTCTTTGTCCCGCTGTGTTCAGTAATCCTAAAATTTGATTTCAGGTAAAACCAAATAAACCCTTCTGGTTCAAAATTAAAGAAAACTAGCGTGTAGCGGGACCAGCAGGTGCACTCTGTTGAACCAACTATTTTTGCTTGAATTTTTTCATCCCGGTACAGCTCATCCTAAGTTTGATTGTTTTATATTTTAGTTTGTCGATTACTGAGCATACCACTGGATAAAGTAGATGTGGATTCTACCCGACAATGCATTTGAGAGTTCTAACAATGTTTTTGGACAGTTTCATTGTCCATCTGTGGCTGGCGATGCCCTTAGCCATCAGCCTCTATAAGCATCAAGCTAAATATGCGGGGCTGGCTCTTCCTGCATTCTGGAGTCACAAAGAAGTGAAGCAGGAGGGGAAACGTCTTTGTGCACTTCATACACTTATTTTTGAAGAATTGAAAGGCTGCATACACTTTTTGGATAAAGCGACACATTTTCTTTCTGCTTAAATGCTACTACAATCCGACCCGTCAGAGTGAACCCCGCCTCTCGACCTGGAGCCTATCCCAGCGGCTTTTGGGCGAGAGGCGGGGTTCACCCTGACGGGTCGGATTGTATGCCAATGTCAACATATGCAAGGAAGACATTTTCTATCTTCATTTGAGTGACAAGATTTTACCATTGTGAGCAGTACCTATGTACTGTAAGTAATCACAATTTTTTTCTCAAAAAAAAAGTAAAAAACAAGTAAAATGAAGTACCACACCAGTCAATAAATGGTGGTCTGTCAGAGTCTCAACAGGCTGCACTGTGCTGCAATGGTAGTTTAGACCAGAGGAGCTCAGAAAGAATTTGGAGTCAGGATGAGCCTGTAGATCCTGAATGTTGCTGCTGTCAGAACAGCTGCTCCTTCAACAATGACTCCTATTAGACTGTCACTCTCCCTAAATAAGACGCCCATAATCATTTGACCCTCAGCCCCCTATGTTGAGCGCGCGCGCACACACACACACACACACACACACGAAACTAAAAATAAAAGACACTGAGCTCTTGCAGCACTGTTGAATGCTTCACTGTAGGGATTAATCATTAACGGACTAGGCCAGTGGTTTCCAATGTGGGGGTCAAGACCCCCCCCCAAGGGTCACAAGACGAGCAGAGGTGGGGGGGGGGTTTATCCTCTTCTCTTATGACTTAATAGATATCTGCCCATATTCTAGTCCCCATGAATAAAAGAGGAAAGAAAAACCTCTTGAGTCAGTTGATTCGTGACTCGCTGCAACCAGCGAAGCAACAAGGAGGCCTCGGTCCTCCCGAGGGGTCTGGAGCCGATGTTAATGCCAACTGCCACACTGGACAGAACAAATTGATATCAATTTTCAGCTTTGTGTTTAGCTCTCAAACACAAAGGTGATGTAAAGAAATGTTTAATTGTGTGGATGCATATCAAACATATTTAACAAACATCTTTTTTGAACTTACAGTAAAAAGTTGTATATATACAAATGAAATGCTGCTTAGCGGTAGATGACAAGGCATATATTATATACATGGTTATTTGTGCAGTCCCTCTATGATGCAGTCATAAACACAAAATGATAATGTTGTAAAACATCATCAAAGAAACTACTAAATCCTGAGTTTCACATTAAAGCGAGATGGTTCAAGTATCAACTTGTCACCACGATGAGAGAGCAACAGGGTGAAATGCAGCTACAACAGACATGATTTGGTTTGAAAATGGTTCTGAAATGTTCAGAAAATGAGTCTTTCTGCCACTTAAAACAAACACACTTTGAGAAAAGTGAATAATTACTCAGACACAATATTGTCCTGTAGGTAGTATTTGATGGTGCATACAAAAACTATTTCAGGCAGAAAAAAAAATGACACATACTTGATACAGGTTGATATAACAGTACAAAATGCTATCAAAAACAACCTTTTGGCTTGATGTACTCTAAAACAATTCCTCCATCTTGAGAACCTTTACTTTCTGTACAGCATTCTGATTTGACCTTGCCTTTATGTTAATGTCAACACTCGCGGAATTCCAGTCCTTCTATGTGTGTCTCGTGTGTTTGATCCTGACTATCAAAGCGTCATACAATTCCCTGGCGAAGACACAACTCGCGCTGAAACCGCACACAGAAGAGTGAAATCAAAGAGGAACTCCGCAAATGCATTTTCTGCATCTACAACTTTGTCTTGTAAAATCACAACAGATGGACAGATTTTCAACAAAGATATCCAACATTTCAATGAGTCCACTTCGCCAATTTACATTTGGGATCTTTGCCACAAAAAAACAAAAACAAAACATGAGTGAGAATGGGAATTATTTATGCATTTCTTGATTTCAGACACCTCTGAACACTTCCCTTTCACGTAACTGGGATGCTCTGTTTGTTCAGTACCTATTACACATAATGCTCATGACATATTATATTCAGTGGATGACATAAACTAAATAGTAAACGAAGCAATCGGTCAGAACAGTTATTGCATTGGTAGATATCATGCAGTGATGCATTCACTGCAGTACCTGAACTACCTTTCCCCTTCCAGGGAGTGGGTCCATTCTGAAAATCTGAACAGTGACAAACATTGTGACTAACAGTTGAAGATCCAAAGAAAAAAAAATCTACAGTGTCTGTGTGTCAAAATGGCCATGAAGAGGTAAATCCAAAGGTTGATCAATGACGCTTGTTCGTAGTGAGGAAACTGACAAACACAAAGAGCCTGTTGATGCTCACAATTTTCAGACCCACTGATGCTGATTAAAACCAATGTATTAAGCTTCAATGTAAAGTCAATAGCCGATAAACTTTAAAAATGGGTTCAGGCTGGAACCAACTATTTTCAGAGTACTCCAATCCCCATCCTCCCACAGTGAAAAACTATTTCCAAAAACCAAAAAGATGATCTATAATTTCTTCAGTTACTGGAATATCTTTAAGATTTATTCGTCACATTAAATGTCCCGTTAAACATGCAGGTCTTCCTGCTGTTTCAGAGTCTCCAGCACAATCGCAGGCATACTGTTGGGGGAACCTTTTTTTGATTCATTTATTGGCCTTTAAGTGGTCAACATAATTAGCTTGAGTGTGAAAATACTGGAATCAACTCATAGAACACCCACAGTGTGTACACTGTTGATTGTAAACACTCTGCAGTTAGCTTAGACCCCAAATTCACACACAAACCAGTGTGCTCATTGTAGTAGCAACTCTGGTTCAGCTGGGTTCATACTGCGCAGCATCCCTGTAGAATATGTGTGTGTGTGTGTGTGTGTGTGTGTGTGTGTGTGTGTGTGTGTGTGTGTGTGTGTGTGTGTGTGTGTGCGTGCGCTTCTGTCCTCTATTGTTTGGTCTGTTTCAGCTTATCGATGTGATGACAGAGTTTGAGCGCTGGGCCCAGTTTCAGTCCCATGTACTTCATAATGACATCACTGCGCAGCAGCATCAGAGCCTTGCCATCAATCTCCTGTGGAGAGAGAACAAGCGTGTCAGCAGGCACAAGCCTTCTTTGTCGGAAGTACTCGTTGGACGGTCGGACAGAGGAGTGAGCAAGGCTACGTACGTCATACTAGAGAGGCCATCCCTCACTGGGAGGTCTCCCACACTCCAGCTGACATGACACATAACAGATCCCTGTGATACAAGCACTCACATGTTTCCTGAACAGTTCCACGTGTGGGCCCAGAGTGTGAGGATCAGCTTCTTGGACAAACCGTATTACATCATCAACTGACCACGAAGAGGCATCATTCCCAGAACCCTCCTTGTCTTGTGTTGCGTGGTCCGGGCCAGTCGTTGAGCTCGCTGCTGGAGAGCGTGAGGGCAAAAGAAGGGAAAACCAAGTCAAACTTGTGCTTGTAAAAGAGGTTTATCATCATTTATCAATTAAGGGCTTGACATTTATTTTTTCCAAAATTGCACCTGTGCTCTGAAGTCGACAAATGATGAAGGAATATCAGAGGGCAATATAAATTCATAAAATTCCATCCATCCATTGTCCACCGCTTATCCTGTTAAGGGTCGCGGGGGGGCTGGAGTCTATCCCAGCAGCCTTCAGGTGAGAGGCGGGGTTCACCCTGGACAGGTCACCAGTCCATCACAGGACCAACATAGAGACAGACAACCATTCACACTCACAGTCACACCTACAGTCAATTTAGAGTATCAATCAGCCTCGTCCCCTCTTGATGTCTTTGGACTGTGGGAGGAAGCTGGAGTACCAGAGAGAACCACACAGGAACAGGGAGAACATGGAGACTCACACAGAAAGATCCTGTGATGGAGCCGGGACTTGAACCCTGAACCTTCTTGCTGAGGCCACAGTGCTGACCACTGCACCACCGTGCCACCTTAAATTCACAAAACTGTGTGTTTTTAATTAGTAAAGGTCACTAAGAGATGTTAACAACAGGGTTCCTACAAGTTTCAACAAGTCAAATTTACGACCTTTTCAATGAAATTTTAGACGTATTCGCGACACCATGATAGCTTTTGGTCATCGATGGAATGGTGGGATGTGCTTCCCAACACACAAAATGCTTGTTGTGGTGCTGCACCAAGCAGATCTATACATGAAAAAAGAATCTCCAATGATGCATGGCAGCACCGACCAATCTGAAAAAAAGACAGATACAGAATTCTCAATTTCACCATTTATTTTGGCATTGAAAAATGAGCACTGCCACACTCCTTTCCTACAGAGAATGCAATTGGAGTAGGGGAGTGAATTGGAGTGACATATGTTGTATTGCTGTACCGGGAACCTGGGCAGCGGTGGTGGAGACCTGGGTCGCTGGAGGAGGTCGAGGCATCGCAGCAGGTGCTGGGTCTGCTGGAGACGATGTCAGATATCTGGCTCCATGCAGCCTCTTACTCGTGTCTCATGTTTACCGGACTTATCGTGCGACTCCAGAGCCTTTATCCCTCATGTTCCCGGCTGAACTTTTGTTTTGCACAAAGTGCAGCGGGCTTCGTGTGGATTTCCAGTAACTCTTTTCAGCCAGCATTTAAATCCTTTTTTCGTCCAGCCATAGATCATTGAATCGGCACTTGCCCATTTTAGAGACCCGCTCAGACTCACCGCGCGCATATTACAATAGTTCATCTGAATGGAAATCCTTCAGGACGTCTTGTATTTGCCAGCTTGGTGGTGTTAACTTATCAGATTGATTTCGTCTTCTTTTCTTGGTCACGTGTTTCTATCACATAGGTAGAGTACCTGGTTACCCTGAGTCATTTCTGTCTGTTTTTACAAGTGGGAGTCTGCACATGGTGTAATTGTGAAAATGGAACAGATTTATTATGCTAGTTGTTTGGAGACAAATGGCTGGAATCTGCAGTGTGGAGTGCTGAGCCAAACCATTTCTGGTAGAATCACAAGGGTTGTCAAGCATGGCTACCATCAGTTCCAACTGCTGCGGCACCGTGGTAGCGCCATGCAGTTGTGCCTGTTTTCTGCATAAAAAAGAGGTGGCTGAATTTTCTATTTTCATGTGTGCTTCTAAGTTCAATTTACAGTTTGAACATGCTTGTAGTCGCAAATTTAAGTGAAATGCGCACCCAGTGAGTGCTTCATGTGCTCGGATCTCATGGTCTCACTTATTATTAAGGTCTATTATCAGTGGTCATTTATGCTTTTGGACGCCCGGATCCAACAATCATTTGAAATAAAAACACGTCTCAAATTTGACTCGTGGACATCGGACACAGCTGGTCGAAGGGAGAGATTAAAGATGATCATTTCTTGCAAAGAAGAGTTTCAGCAATTAAGTCAGAAAGACCACTAATCTGATTTTCCACGCAGTTCAAACACAAAAAGCTATAAAAAGAATACACCTCTGACCTCTCAGATCACAGACAGATCACAGCAGTTACATCCATTTTAACTTTTTAGTCATTTAGTGGGTCAACCTATTGTCAAACTGTCATTTATCCTGCCTCCATTAAATATTTTGTAATATTAGTGTTTGATAACCACATTAGAAGGATAGTGTGTGTGTGTGTGTGTGTGTGTGTGTGTGTGTGTGTGTGTGTGTGTGTGTGTGTGTGTGCGCGCATGCATGCGCGCGTGCCCCTACCCTCCACTCGTCTGTGTGTAAGCACTGGGCCAAGTTCAGTTGGATTGGAGGTGACTCTTCGTAGGGGCGGTGGCGGTGTGTGTCCAGGGTAATATGGCCGCTCTTTCTTTGTGGCTCGATAGTCTGAGAGTGTGTGAGGGGACCGGGTGTTGGCTGCCGGCTCCTTCATGGATTCATCAGTAGACAGGCCGTTCTCTGTGTGGGCCACAGGTTCTGTTTGAAGACAGGGAGAGAGAGAAAAAGAAAAAAAAAACAGGAGTAGAGAAGATACTGGGTTAAAACACACATTTGTAAATGTCTGACTCATGCTGCACATTTGCTCAGTATGAATATTGGGATTATATTCATTAAAGAAAATATTCCAAAAAACTAAAAATCCATCAAAATGAAGTTAATTTGCAAAAACAAACAGAAGCCATTGTTGAAACCGATAAAGAGTAAATGTAAATTAAAATTAAACTAAGTTATAAAATAAATATATAAGCATACATAATTGTATCAATTCTCTCTTGTTCATATTTTGTAATTAAGATCAAAATTGCTGATCTTTTTGCCGTTCGAGCAAACTGATGAAAGGAAACCTCTGTACAAATGAACCTCATGAAACAGAAGCAGCCAGGAGGCTCAGCCTCTCACAGTAACTCACTCCTGCCTGATCTTTCTCCCTCACCTCCTTCCCCAAATTTCATATAAATTGACCATTATTAGTCGTTGCTATATCATTTTATAGGGGAAAAAAAAAAGTTTAAAAAAAAACCTCCCAAAAAAACAAGAGATAAATCTGCTTCAGGTGGCAGACCCAAAGCTGTCACAGAAGATAACTGCAATGTAGCTTATGTTTATGGTTTCATCAAGATTCTGATCATGTGAACATTAAATATATTGTGATAGGAATCACCAGAAAAGAGCAGACCAGAAGACACATGATCAGGCCTCCCTCTCCAGGCTTCTATTTCACACTGTTAGAACGATGATACTTTGGTTCTGAAATGAACCAAAAGCCTAATTCACGCGTGACTATCGGTTCTTCATCGGCAAATGGGCCCACCTGACTTTGTCCTGTCGTAGAAGCGTGTGTTTTTGTTGTAGGGGCTGAAGGGCTGCGAGCTGAACAGACTGACACTCTCCAGATGCTGACACATGTTCTCCAGAAAGCGCAGCACCGAGGAAGCGCTGGAGGCAGAGGGCAGCTTCACGTAGCGGATACCGTGCTCCGACCGCACTGGAGGGCACAAGAAGAACAGTCAACAACAGTCTGTGTTGTACGTACACACACCTGCTCATGCACACATACACAGACACATACACTCAAGCTGCACACATTCACATGGAAGGAGAAGCAGCAGATGGTTTTGGGGTTGCTCCCTCCCTCTATTAGAACAATCTCACTCTGCACCACACCCTCCTACCCAAGCCAAGCTTGCACAAATCTGCAAATTAACCCCCACCCCTTTCCCACTCAGTCTCACCCATTCTCTTCCCAATCTGGCCCCCCAGGGGAGACCCAATCCCAGTACCCCAAACCAGGTTAGATGCACATGTCACTTCTAATTACAGACACAGGGCTCACATCAGCTGCTGCCACAGGCATCAGCCTTTATTCCTGCTGTCGTTTCTCCCATTCCTGCCTCCCTCAAACACACACATACACACATACACGCACATACAGACATAAACACATGGTCAAGTTGCATTCCTGGTGTGTGTGCTTGAACCAATTTTACCTGACTGATTGCTTGTCTGGCCTATATAGTGTTGGAATACATTACAACTGCTTTTTAAAAAGCCGAGACACCATTTTAGGATATATACTTATTCAGCTTCTTGCCAAGAGTGTCATGAGCAGATTGAAACAATAATCTCCTGTGCATAAAATAACGGTTGAGCCTGCAGACTGTTATCTTAATTTAGCACAGAGGCCAGAGGAACAGTTAGTCTCTCTCTCCTGCCTTGGCCACACCAACCACTGAAATATTTGACCAAACCTTCTTTTGTTAAATCAAGTCAAGTCAGTGAACTAGTTAGCAACATTTGCACTGACAATGACCCCTGCCTGACCAGCTCTGGTGAACCTGAGTCAGACAACATGGCCCGTTCACAAGCACAAGATCAACATCATTTCAAGTGGGTGTAATTACGTTAGTGTGTCTCATTTGTTTAATCCAAATATAAATCGAATGTGGAAATGATGCTGCTACTGGATGCAGGCTGGAGCTTCATCTTCCACAAACACAGAAGTCCTGATTCTATGAATGAATAATTCGTTTCAAACAGGAAAATTATACTTATAAAAAAGAATAGAAATAACGAGTGTGTCGAGCAAACACAATAGGGTCTTCACACTGGAGGACCTCCAGGCTCAGTAATGAAAATAATATAAACAGAGTAGGATAAAGTCCAGACTTGTACACTGTTTTAAATCCAAATCCAGTCTTGTACAAAAACAATCATTTTCTGAGCTCATTAATATGTAAACATACGTGTGTGTATGTAATTATTTTATACAATCTATATTAATAATATATATGTAATCTATATTGTGTGGATTATATATTTAACTACATTATATAAAAAAGATTCAATACATTATTACATATAATATAGATTAGGCCCCTTTCCATATAATACATATCCATACATCCATTTTCTATACCTCTTATCTGTGCTATGCTCTCTCTCTCTCTCTCTCTTTCTACATGCACACATATTTTTACATATACATGCACATATATACATACACATGCACATATATATACATACACATGTACATATATATACATACATATTCATATACACACACGCACGGCAGCATTAGTGTACAGTACATGAACAATGTTGAACTATTCTTTAAACAGTAATAACAGGGGAAGTATTTTTAATATTTTAAAGCTTTTGTTTATGGAAAACCTATTTGTGCAACTGCTTTATAACAGATACCATTTTCAGGCAAATAATTATCTGATTCCAGTTTCTCAAACAGGATTTGCTCTCGTGTCATATCCTTCCCTTTTGAATCATTAGGGGTTAATCAGAAAAGCAACCATTAAAGCTTGTGAAGTGAGGATTAGTGAAATTCACCTCTGATGACCTCTCCTCCTGTGTGGGACTGGCTCTGGAGGAAGGACAGCAGCACAGACGGCTGGTACGTGCAGTCCACGCAGGCCTGGACAGCCTGCTGCAGAACTGCATTAACTGGAGCTGGCCCAAAGTGGTCCGGGAGTTGCTGCACTAGCTTACGGTCGAGATGGGGGCCGTAGTCGCCATGTTTGTTCACATACACACACACTGGAGAGCCACGAGGATGCAGAGACACCAATGAGTATATGAGAAAGATTTTTACTTTGACATGTTAGTTGAATATTGAATCAAGATAGATTTCCAGCGCCACTTGTGTGTGTTTTTGCAGTTTACCTGTGCAGACTACACTGGTGCTGTTGCTGTGGTTGTTGTCCATTGAGACGTGGCTGGAGCTCAGTCTGCTCTCTGGAGAGGGGGCTGTAACTGATGATGACCCCAGGGGTTGCACCACCCGAGGCTTCCTCTGGAGCAACAAAACAAACAAAACTCTCAGTAACCTACAAGGCCTTTTAGTTAATCATTTATTTAGTGTGTTTAACTCTTCAACAGCTGCACTTCACACATCCAGCAGCTTTTAACACAAAGCTGTTCTACTTAAAACTTGTCCTGCCTCTCTCAAAATATCCACCCCAGACCCTTTTTTTTTTTTTAATCTTCATAAAACTTAGTTCTTTCATAATACAGAAAACAAAAATGTCAGGGTCAGTGGACCACAGCATAACAGATTGCACCTCCCGTGACACCTCACCTTGCTCCCGGGCTTGGGTCCTCTCTTCCTGTGTGGTCTGGGGGCCAGTTGAGCCCCAGAGCTCGTTCTGGCAGGGCTCTGTGATGCTCCATTTACTGCTGCTGCTGCAGCTTCAGCTGCTGCCTTCAACAAAGCAATAGTCTGGGATTTGGGACGACGGCCTCGGACACCCTTGCGCACAGGGAGGGGCGGCAAGGGGTTGGGTAGTCGGTATGAAGTCTGCATGGAGGAGGAGTTGGAAGTAGAGCGGCGTGTTGTGAGGGATGCTGAGGAGGAAGACACGGGGGCGAGGAGTGCACCAGGGAGGGTAACTGAAAATATGGGAAACAGAAACATCTGAACTGTCAGTCCACATGCAAGAGCGTATCACACTAAAAGGAGGAAGATAATATTTCAAATTGGACATCAAAATATCTATAACAGCAAATGTGAGCATAAAATTAACATGCAAACAAAAGCTGCAAGCTGATGATCAACTGTAGCCAATCAGCAGTATGAATTCTTCCAAAAAGTCATATGTCAGAGTAAATAAAGAACAGCTTTTTCCACAAATGCTGAAAACACTTGGAAAGGAAAGAGGGGAAGATGAATCACTGTGGGCTCATGCAAAGGTTCCTAATTTATTTACAGAGAGTGGTCTGAGATTGGCAGGTTCTTTGTGTGTCGCCCCTCCTCACGCTGAAACCAGAGTCAAAAGTCACAAGTCTCCAGAGAGCTTCCTGCTTTCATACCTCCAACTCTCCAACAATAACAACAATAATGGAGGCAAAGCTTTCACCTCACTTCCATGTGGACATACTGGGCTTCAAAATTAGAAGCATCAATTTTTTAATGAGTATTCATTAGTATATCAGCCAGTATTTGTTTTTGGTTTTCACGAATACACTCAGGGTAGCTTAAACATAGTAACTGAACAACCTGTGTACAGAGAAAGACATTTTAGAATGTGAAGTGTGCATAATCAGCAATTTGAAACGCTTACATTCACTGTGGATTTTGTAAGTTACGATACTGATAAAACAGTAAAACACAAGAACCAAACGCTTTATATTCTCAACAAGATTCAAAGTGATAAAAAGTAGCCCGTAAAACCTTTAAAAAAAATTCTAATCAGTTGTTAGCCAAAAGCAAACATTACACATTGCAGTAGCAGTTACAAATTCATTTTCACACATCTATTCATCTTTTGTTTACCTCATTTCTCATTTGTTCCAGGCTATGCTGTACATCATTTTCCGACTAACATTCATGTAAACAAATAGGACATTAGAAATGTGTTGGGTTTTGTTAAAAAAACATGCCTTTTGCTTTGTACTACAACCCCTCCTGGCCACATACTTACATTTCTGATCATCAATGTTGAGCCTGGAAACAAGATAGTGGTCGATCCATAACTCTAAACCTTGAATGTGTTCCAGCACTCCTTAAATCAGGATCAACCCACTTGAAAACCTTTACTTAGTATGATTTTTCATTTTTAGAGTTCCTTTCAAAATGATCCAATCTGAAAACTGAGGGTGAATAAATTTTCAGGCTCCGTGTCTGAGCTAAGCTGCACCTGGCTAATGTATCCAGCTGATGCGTCTGTCAGGCTCTAACTCGGTAGTTACTCTTGTAATTGCAAAGGTTCAAAGTTCAAACTCCTGCCTCCTCTCAATTCCCAGGACTTCTGCAAGCCAATGACAAAAAAACAACAACAAAAAAAACAGGAAAATGAACAGAAATACAACCTTTCAGTCAGCTCCTGTAGATCCCAGGAAACCTCCAATTTCAAGTCATTGCTTGAGAGGAATATTGTTCCAAATTACCAATCAGGAAGTGACAATGAAGTGAGAAAAAAATAATTGTCACTGTTTCACTGTTTGCAAAAAAAGAAGACACACAGCAGTGGCACCTTTCAGTCTACATTAACCTGTGTGAGTCTGTGAAACGATCACATGATCACTGTAGCGAAAGAGTGAGAGATGGGGAAAAGGGTGAGAAGTAGGCTCCTATCTCTTATTTCAATACTAACATTGTTTGTTGAGAGTGGGGACTGAGAGCGCAAGTGGAGGCTCTTGAGGGGCCGAAGCTTTCATTAGAGTCTCCTTGAGAGAATACGGAAGGTTTACAGTATTCTCTGAGGGGCCAGCCGGGCACACTGAGAGCTGCTTAATTGGGAAATGAGTGAAAGTGGACGTAGAATTGAGCAGTGTTTTGTTTCAGAGGGCGAGGACTCGCTGGCTCACCAGGAACAGTGGCACAATGCGCACACACACTGAGCAAAGGCAAAACCAACCTGCCAGCATAGTGGCACACTAATCACAGCCAGCTTGAAGTGGTAAGCCCAACAAAGGCAGGGGCACCAATCAGTATCCACGGGTTTTAATTCACCGCAGGAAATCTGAGTCAGGGCCTGTGTCTGATCTTTTCCCTGTTGCAAAAAAAGGAAAAAAAGAAGAAAAAAAAAAGACAAAACCCAATCCATGCTCATAACATTTTTCACCGGCACACTGGGGACTAATGTGTTCTGTTTGAGTTTACATACATTTTAATCTAAAATAAATCTGCATTTTAACTACAGCTGTCCAAGACAATCTACTTTTAAAAACTATTTGTTTTCAGCACGTCACTGAAGCTAAACTGACGTTTGGGCTGAGTGAAATATTCCTACCAAAGACTCTTCTTCAAACTGTGTGTGGCATGTTTGGTATTTTTGAAAACTTGGTACCTTGACTGAACAATGAGTGCGTGCAAAACATGAATTAAAGGACGACACCGCACATAATTCAATGGAATTTTAGCTGCTTGATGAAAGTTGATATTCTATTCAGATTTTGCCTTCCATGAATATCCACTGTAAAAGTTGAAGTTAAGTTTGAGGGTTTTGTTCAGTTCCACTCCTTGTGTCAACGTGAACAGAAGATCCGCCTCGATTCTTCCCCAGTATTCTCATCAATTCATCCACTCTGTAACGAAGCAGATTACTCCCTCCACTCCAGGAACCATATTCACTCTTTTTAGTCTCTTTGCCATTTGTTCACCAGTTCCATAGCTCACTACATCAGTAACTGGTTCTTATGTCGTGACACAAGACAAGAGCGATGGTCAAAAAGCTCCTCCAACTGACACACATCAAACTCCTTCAGTATATATATATATCACTCTCCCTGTGGGTCTGCGTCAACTGCGTAGGTACGGCATCGCCGCGCCACAGAAGCATAAACCAGGCTTAATATATCAACCACTAGGGGTGGAAAATCTGGCCCAAATGGATGAGAAATCATTGCCTAAACACATTATTAGACCACTTCACAATATGTCCTTTGAATGTGTCTTCCTGAGATTCTAGTCTTCAACCTGAGTACGGTACTATTTGCTTTGGCTATTCTACACATCATTATTTCTGCAACAAATAACAATTTTCATCACAGCGATCAATACCACTTCCCTATCTGCATGTTAATTCTACCCACCAGAGATCAGAGGAACATTCTAGTTCAAGAGTCACTGGTTTGGCTCTTACACACACCATCATTCCTGATACTAATGGTGATTTACACTCTAATAGGGTTTAGCTCAGTGAGTGGATCAATACCACTCTCCTAGCTGAATATTGCGCTACAGACAACAGGCTAACACAGCTTAAAACCAGATGAAGCAGCTGGCAAAGCTTTGTCAAAAACTCCATCAGGTGGTCCTGATATTTAGTGAAAATAAACAAAAACTCACTGTTTCTTCATGAGGGTTATGATCAGCTCTGCTTCAATGTTTTCTTCCCTTTTCAGGCAATTATGTATTCAATAATTTTATACTGCATGAAAAAAAATGTCTGGTATACAAAAACAGATGAAGGTCTATAAAGATCTGTAAAGACCAGAAAGATGTACAAATTGTATAAAAGTGTAAAAATCTGTAACACCACTTCTTCTGTGGATTAATCCTGACTAAGAATAAACAAGACAATCTTCAGCCAGCCATGTAACATTTATACGAGGCAGCAGAATAGAGACATATGGCTCTGATCATGACGATATCATTCCAGCTCGACCCGTTGACCTGTGTAACACAGCCTGAGGAAACACGTGTGTGCGCGTGCATGTGTGTGTGTGTGTGTGTCTGCTGTCAGGGTGTTTGGGAGGAGGGACTCTCATCTAATTACAACCCCCCCAAACACACACACACACACACACACACACACACACACACACACACACACACACACACACACACATACTGAGCACCCTCACAGTCCATTCAACAACGTACACTCTCTCACTCAGGTTGTTCAGTCTGACGCACTGGGATACAAACTCAGTATGAAGTGCAGTACGTGTGACAGCTTGTTTGTGTCAGAAGGGGAACTACAACTGCTTCAGGGTGCAAAGTGTAACCACCAAAAAAGGTTTTCCTGTACAGTGTTATCAGCATGATACACCAGCTGCAACCAACGCAATTCTATTCAATCCTGACCAAAAATATTTGCACATTTGAAAATATCCCCTCAACAAATCCCAGTACTGAAAATAATTAAGAAGTCTTGAAAAAATTTGATCCTACCACAAAAAAAACAACAACAAAAGATCGCATATAACTAGAAGTCCAAGCTTAATCAAATGAGGCTGTGGAGGCTGCTCATTTCTTAACGTGAACTTCATAATGCGAGCCATTCAAAAAGTCTTGTAGCTAAACAAAGAAACCTGCTTCTTTCATCTGAGTAAAAGGTTTCAAACTAATTACAGCAGTTAATTTCACTTTTTGGCAGCAGCATTAAATAATCCACCTCATCTTCCTGAATTAAGTAGATCACGGACATACTTCACCTTAATCTCCATCTGAGCAGTTTTGACTTGTGATGCAGGGAACAGGGAAATTTCAGTGGAATTAAGTCTCTCAGATTATAAGAACAAAAAGTGCCATGAAACATGTTTTGCTGAATAACCATGTCTCTTTTCATCATACTGGAGATCATCAATGTCACAAAACAGCCTTCGGAACACAGAGAGGATCACACTCAGCTGATGAAAAGAGTGAATCTTTCTTTCATTTTATAAAAGTCGCCACTCTGTAAATATCAACTCACCACAAAGTTCCCTCTAGACGAGCAGTCACTAACTGCTGCAGCTGTGGCTCTCGTGGCAGCAGCAGCAGCAGCAGCAGTAATAGAAGTAGTAGTACTAGTAGTAGTAGTAGTAGAGGAAGCAGCAGTAGTGCTGCTGCTCGCAACGATGTCTAACAATAAAAAGCAGAGTTGCTTCCTGTTTGTCTTATTGAAACAACTCTGTCTAATCAACGTGTTCTGCTCTTTTTAAACTTTCTCTAATGTTCCCTCATTAGCTGCACCTCATTGTCCAGGTTTGTCCCCCAAAGTAGTCCCCGCGTGTCTCCTGGTACTAGTCCACAACAAAGCCCACTCCAGCGCTGCTGCTTCTGCTGCAGGCTGAAGCTGCTGCAAAGCTTCCCTCCCACTGAATGAGCAGGAGGAGGGGGTTAGTTTAGATTTGCATAGAGGCTGGGGAGGGGCAGACTGGAGGGGAGGAAGAGTGGGTGGGTGTGGTGGATGGCAGGGGGGGGGGGTGAGCCCTTTATTCATGTTATCTGTAGGCCATAATCGACAGTCTACATCAGTCACCTGCTTCTCAGCAAGGCACTGGGGGAGGGGGAGGTGTGCAGGGAGAGGGGTTAACGGTGGGGCTCCTGAGAGTGGCTGGGGGGAGGGGGGAGGGGATAGGAGGAGGGTAAAAGGTTAAACTGGATCAGAAGACTCTTGATTGAAACGGGTGAAAAGGGGCAAACTCCTGGAGTTCGTGTGCACATGCACAAGCTTTCCCTCAACATGTACACACACACACACACACACACACACACACACACACACACACACACACACACACAAACACACACACACACACACACACACAAACACACACACACACACACACACACACACAAACACACACTCTCTCAAGGCCCAGAAGGGGGTCCCCGTCAGTGTAACCCTAGCCTATTCAGACATTCCCTGATGAAAGATGGCCAGTCCAGCATCAGGAAACAGTGGCATGGTCAGATATCACCCGTCTCTGGAACAATGTGGAGCAGAGGAAGCCTGGGAAAAATCCCTGCAGTCAAAAATGTCTTAATCTAGCTCTGAGCAAACACACAGGAGTGCTAATGTCACAGATTACAGAAAACTTTGATGTTGGTGTGAGCACTAATGAGATGCAGTTTATAAATGACTAATTATACATCGTTCTTACATACATAATGTATTTTTAGGTTATTCTTGTCAGAACCCTAGGGAGCATTGTTCAGTATATGGGTCAAATCTTAAAGAGAGTTGATGTTTTAAATTTAAAAAAAAAAAAAGCCAAGTGTAAACATTTGATATTTTAGAATATCATAATATTTGTACTTCGTATTTATTAAGATTTTCCATAATTTTAATTGTAAATTAGATGTCTACAAGCTAATATTCATTCAAAATATAGAATGTTAAGTTGCAAAAAACACACATCTTGTGTCTTAACTAGACAAAATAACCTTTGTGTGTCTGCTTCCACCAAAGTAGACATGCTGTACCCTTCATGCATTATTCAGAATGCACTATTCTGCATTCTGACCCAATTTAATACCAAAAACAAAGACGTATCACACAAAAGATTTAGAGGAAAAAAAAGCCTGAAGAAGAACACTTCCTGAACAAAAAGGAAAATTATCATTCACCCAAACTTGTAGTTCTCAGTGGCGTCTTACAGAAACATGGAGCGGGATCACAACAGTAAAAGTTTATAAATAATGATGATTTTAAATATAGATGAAATTACAGCGTCTCCCACTCTCACATATGCAGCTAATTATCAGCTCATTAATACCTCACCCAGGCAAGAATTCTTCCCTGTAATACGTAAAAACATGGTAGCTGTTTGGTAATTTACATGATCCTTTCTTCTTTTTTTTGACTACAAATTATGCATGTATACGCACACACACACAAACACACACACACACACACACACACACACACACACACACACACACACACACACACACACACTAAATCTGTACTAAGTCTCCTTGTGAGCGGCGGCCTGGCGAGCTCTCAGCGTGGTACGCATGTCAGCAGCAGGATCAGACGCAGACGTGAGGACGTCACATCATGACAGCTCCGTTCACCCGCCGGGATTAAAGTAATCCGCAGGCCAGGAAGTTGTGTGTGTGTGTGTGTGTGTGTGTGTGTGTGTGTGTGTGTCTACATCTAAAGCATAAATTAAAAATTTTTGGTAGAAATACTGAAAACCTAAAGGGAGACTTACAAATTGACTGCCCCAGGACTGAGACATTTGCGCTACTGTCATCCATCCACAGGATGTAGAAAACCAAAACACCCATAGAACACCCTTGAGAATCATGCCGGTTGTCCCACACAGAAATGTTTTGTTCTGAACATTTTCCAATTATCCATCCATCCATCCATTTTCTTCTTATTCCTATTAAGGGTCGCAGGGGGGCTGGATCCTATCCCCGCAGCTTTCAGGCGTGAGACAGGGTTCACCCTGGACAGGTCACCAGTCCATCTCAGGACCAACACATAGAGACAGACAACCATTCACACTCACAGTCACACCTACAGTCAATTTAGAGTATCAATCAGCCTCGTCCTCTCTTGATGTCTTTGCACTGTGGGAGGAAGCTGGAGTACCAGAGAGAACCCACACAGGAACAGGGAGAACATGGAGACTCACACAGAAAGATCCTGTGCTGGAGCCGGGACTAGAATCCAGAACCTTCTTGCTGGGAGGCGATAGAGCGAACCACTGCATCATTGTGCCGCCTCTTCTAACAAAATTGCATTCAAATATTTAATAACGGCCCCAAAACTCTCTATAAATTTTGCTGCTAAAAGTTTTGAAATGATCCAACATCATTAAATGTTACAATAAAGCCATTTCTGTGACACATTTAGAACTCGTGCTAACTCGTGCGTGGTAACATTCTCTGTTAGCCAGTGTAGAACCAGGTTATTAAAAGACTTCCTGACTAATGTACACCACCAACAAGGTAAGAGTGCAGGAAATACCGTAGCTGATGTACTGGACAGCTGGCAAACATAAGAACAATTCCCTGCTCAACATCTTCTTTTTTTTCCCTGCTCAACATCAATCCCCCCAGTTCTGACTGACCACACTCACTCCAGGGTCCTCTGTGACCTGAATGACTTGTGTCCGAATATCTGCCAAAGAAACCAAACAGCTAAACCTTGAACATTAAACTTCAGCATTAGAGCAAATTACACAGCGACATCGTCTCCGTGTAATTACCACATAATTATATGCTGATGATAATTAAAAGCTCAGCACTAATATCAACCAAAGCTCTAATTTCTGCAGACGAATACAGGGAACATTCCGTGTTAAGCGAAGTCCAGGACTTCCGAGGGGAACCTCAGGAGAGACGGAGTAGATAAACAGACACAGAAGGAACCACTAAAATGTTTTTGTTTCTGAAGAGGCCCCAGACCATGACGCACATTTACTGTAGTTTTGAAAAGCACTTCAAATATCCTCAAAGCAGACACTGTTAGTGTTAAAACAGCTGATGTTTGAATTACCAAATGTCAAATATTCTGATAATGATCCACAACATTTATATATCAATTAGTGTGTGTGTGTGTGTGTGTGTGTGTGTGTGTGTGTGTGTGTGTGTGTGTGTGTGTGTGTGTGAAGATTTTTGATAACAAATGAAAAGCTACATGGATAAGGTCAACTGAAAATTTATCTCAGTAATAATGTTGTATGATCGTTTGATGATGTAATTCTATCCCATTCATCTCTTGTGTCTAGCATTTCTATCGCCTCTTAAGGAAACTTCAGACTTTGAATTAAATTGATTCATTTGTAATTGGGCAGGGTCAAAACTGGCTGCACTGTCTCATGAAGGTGGTCATTGTGACAAAATTTGTGTTTATTGGAGTCACACTTTCCTTTCAGCAGACAACTGGACCCCAATCATGTCTGCAAATTCCCCATAAAATGCACATTAGCTCACTGAAAACCATTACAGAGCCCCCAAATCAGCTCGCTGTCGAGGTTAAGGTTTCAGCCTGTACCGTTTTCCCGGTGGGCAATATTTCATTTAACTGGGTAGAGTTTCTCCTCTATTTTTCTTCCATAACACACTGGTAACCACAGCTCCTGACCCTATTTACTGAAGTCTTGCCAAAAATCTACATGCAAATGTCACTTTGGTCTCTGTTCCTATGGAAACACTAGTGAGTTGAGCATCTCTGAGATGCTCATACCATCTGCACCCCAACAATGAAACCTCTCAAATTCCCTCTGATCCTTTCCTCTTGATTGAGATCAAATGGGCCTGTTCAGCATTTGATACTTACCAGAGCATGACTGGATGTGTGTACAGTACACCTCTGTGCAGGCATCTGCAATCTTCATCTGTCTTTAATGTAATTTGAAGCTTTCACATATTACTGTCTGTCAACTTATGTGTCTGTTATTCCCGAGGGACCAGGTTTCCCTACCAGGACATCTCAGTACTCAGTACTCAGTATACTACGTGACACAATGCATTTGCCTATGGTGGAATGAACACACAGGTGCACAGAGGAGTGAAATGTGGTGGCCCTAGCTGAAGCAATGAACCTAATAGATCAAAGTTGTTGTTTTTTTTGTCTAAATCCTCAACACAAAACTTCATACACAACTAAATCTGCATCTCAGTGGACTAAAATGAGTGAATTCTCTCTGTGTCTCCGACCGCTGAGAGGCTTTGTCACATTTCCATGAGCTCAGAGCAGCAAACCATCGCACATCTTATAACCAGGAACTGGAATCTATTCAAACAGAATCTTCAGGGAATGACGCAGCAGCCTGATTGTGGAGGTCAGAGCTGTGGGTCATGACCTCACCGTCAAAACCAGTCAACTCAACACAACAGAGAGCAAAACACAGATACACACAGACACAGACGCACGCACACACACACACACACACACAAATTCTGACATTAACTACAGTACTGTAAAATTTGTCTCCATTTTCAATAATCTGCAGGCCAAGTACGTATAGGCTGCATCTCTGCTGGCAAGTGCTCAGTGAAATAATGACTGCGTAATCCCCATCGCACATAAAATTAAATAAAGTTCTAGATATTTACTGTCACAGTTTATTTCCCCTCTAACAAATGCAGCAGAACAAGTACACAAGCAGATATTGACTGTTCAGCATCTGTCTGGTAGATGAAGACAAACGTGTGCTGACTGAGCCACTAAATCTGATCAAAAGTGCTCAAGACACATTTTGATGGAACTTGAGTCCATCTCAGTGGACTGTGGACACAAACTTGGTTTCAAAACACTCTGAATGAGGTTTCACTGTCTGATGTCTGCACTCAGAGTTCGACTGACCCACCCAGCCTCACTGAGATGGAACATGACCCACACGCCACCAGATAATGGTGGTTACCTGCAGTTGTCAGCCTGGAGGGATAAAGCAGACACCTTTGTGCTTGTGCTGCTCCCTAGTGGTGAAAATGGGGGACCTGTAGTCAATTTGAGCTAGTTATCGTCAACTGAGATTTCACTCAAATAATATTTTGGGGAAGGGTCACACAATCTCTACATCAAAGCTCTGTGTAACAGTTGAAAAAGCTGGAGTATGCAGCAGGAGGTCCCGCCCCACAACAACTGTCGCTGCTGTGATGGCTTAAGTGACAGTCGAGCCACGAAGCAGGTCTGACAGACTTGATCCGTACCTTCAGTAACAAACAGCAAGTCAGAAACAGGCAGGAGAGGAGCTGCTGTCTCCACTAAACATTCCCTATTCATAACCCAGATCAGACAAATATTACATGAAGTCTGTGTTTTGTGAAACTCTGTAGGTAACTTGAAGTGAAATTTGAAACTGCATGAAAGATGTGGCATATTTGCAACTCTGCATTTATGACAAGTTACAAGAGGTGCCCCATCATAATAACCCTGAACATATGGTTCATGTGAATACACCGAGTCTGTGTTAACTTCTCTCCAAGTTCAAAGCAGACGTCCATTCCTGTTGATCCTGGGTCTGCTCAACATTCCTGCCCGTTAAAAGGAGGAGTCACAAAATGTACTTGCTGACGAAGAACTGTTAGGTGTAAATTCACTGAAGGAGTGTGGTGCTGGACCTGCTCTACTTGTGAAGTGTCATCAGATAACTTTTGTAGTGATTTGGCGCTATACAATTAAAATTGACTTGACTAGACTCCTTCCCCAGTAACTAATGGACTAGTCAGGAGGGCTACTGAGAGGACACGTTTTACTTCTTATGAAAGGAAACCTGGGCTGCACGGTGGTGCAGTGGTCAGCTCTGTTGCCTCACAGCAAGAAGATTCCGGGTTTGAGTCCCAGCTCCAGCACAGGATCTTTCTGTGTGGAGTCTCCATGTTCTCCCTGTTCCTGTGTGGGTTCTCTCTGGTACTCCAGCTTTTTCCCACCGTCCAAAGACATCAAGAGGAGACGAGGCTGACTGATCCTCTAAATCAGTGGTCCCCAAACTACGGCCCGCCTCCACATTTGGCCCGGCCCCCTGAACAATACCAGAGACGCATTTTGATTTTTTTTCCCATATACGTGTATTTGTATTTGACAGTGTTGTTTTCGTCACGCTGGACGAAAACGAAAATGACAACGTCAGACCCCTTTTTTCCATGACGTAAATGAGACTAAGACGAACGTCACCATAACCCTGTTAAGACTAAAATGTGACGAAATTGTATACATTTTCATCTGACGAGAACGAGACGAGACTAAATTGTTAGTAAGCGGGCGATCAAAGTTTCAAAACATGCGTTTTTTTCCGCCAAGTATAACATGCGCGCAATGTCAATCAAGAGCTCAAACATCAGAATGGAGCCAGCTGAAGCTGTTGGTCCTAATGGTCATGCCCCCATCATCAGTACACACACGCACTAAAAGCCTCTCGCGCGCACACACATGCACACACAGAGACAGTCTGGGCCTGTCTGCAGCAAACGAGACACACACCATGGCAGCAGCAGCGGTGTCGGGCGATCGTAAAAAGAGGGATGATTTATGGTCGAACTTCAGATACAGTCCAAGGGACAATAAAACAGAATGCCTTGTACGGGCCGAGGAGACGAGTCAAGACGACGGAGCCACCACAGCTTCCTCATGTTGTGGCTTCAAACTCTCAGGAAAAAATACAACAAACATTTGCTGAGAGAGTCTTTAGCATGAGAGGTGACCTCAGTCGTGGCCGTCGTAACAGAGCCAGAGTCATTTTAGAGAGAAGCGCTTTCCTCAAATTGAACCGGTAGGCTACCTAACGGCAAGTTGTTACTTGACTAGTGTCATCGTACAGGTCCTACTGTGCTTCCATGTTGCTTCTGTTTGGTTGCCATAAATAGTTGTTTTATATATGCAGAGCAGGAAATTTTGTTTTGATATTTACATGTTTGTAAAGCCATTTCGTGGCCATGTTGAGATTTTAATGTCTCTAGAACTTGACTTGTGGTTGTGAAACTTGTTTGCTGTGAAAAGAGCTCCACCCTCATATTCTAGTAGAATTGCACTAGGAGCCACTTTGTGTTCCCATCCTACTTCATATGGAAGTCAAGTGTGCTTTTATTTTTTGTTTAATCCTATTTCATTGTGATACGATGCTCATATTGTGTGCCAGTGTGTTGTCTGCATCTGCAACAAAATAATAAAAGCAAAAGGTAGAGAAAGAAAAAGAGGGGGAAAGAAGACTTTGAAAGTTAGATCAGTTTCAGTGTGCTTCATTCTAACATCTGTATTAGCCTATTAAGTACATACACATATATATTTTATTTATAGGTTTCTTTGATATTTGACTAAAACCTTTGAGTTTTCTTCGACTAAAACAAGACTAAAACTATCAAGGATAGAAATGACTAAAATGTGACTAAAACTAAGAAGCATTTAGTCCAAAAGACTAAGACTAAAACTAAATCTAAAATGCCTGCCAAAAACAACTCTGGTATTTGATAATAAAATTGATAGCTGGCTATGAACTATTTTCATTATTAACTATTAAGGTGTGTTCACACCAAACGCGACGCGAATTTTCACGTCACTTTATCCGCGTGAATTTGATCGCTGGATCAATATGTTCATATTTGTGAATAAAGCGACACGAAAATTCGCATTGCCGTTTGGTGTGAACACACAGTCAGTTAGTAACTATTTCATACATGCATACAGCGTGACATTCTATTCCACCCTTCTGCAGTCTGTGCCCCTGTCTGTCAACCCCCAGAAAAAAATCCTAGACCCGAACCCAGAGAGGGTTATTTGGTAGTGTCATTATATATTTCCTAACTTTTTTTCTGTGAAGAACCCAGAGAGGGTTATTTGGTTGTGTGGCTTTCTGGAAAACAATACATTTTTAAATTTAGGCACCCCTGCGATCGTCCCACTTTTTCTGTTACAAACTGACCCCGGCCCCCATCAGAGAAGGGAAAAGTTATGTGGCCCTCACAGAAAAATGTTTGGGGACCCCTGCTCTAAATTGACCGTAGGTGTGACTGTGAGTGTGAATGGTTGTCTGTCTATACATGTTGGCCCTGCGATGGACTGGTGACCTGTCCAGGGTGAACCCCGCCTCTCACCCGTAGCTGCTGTCTCGCGACCCTTAACAGGAATAAGCGGAAGACAATGGATGGATGGATGAAAGGAAAACTAGCAATCGCCCAAACAAGGAGAATTTCTATCAACCAAGCATCAACCAACAAGACCTCCCAGACTGAACTACTGACAACCTCCAATAAGACAGGAATGCATTTTCCATTTTGGAATTATTAATATGGGTATAAAATTCCGTTTGGAAACATTATGAGAAGCAGCAAGTTAATTCAGATCATAACCAGACAGACTCCTGCATGCCAAAATGAAGCAGCACTCACAGAAGTTTCCAGGTGGCTGTAAACTGTGTTTGGTCAGCGCACACCAGCCGACAGGGAAGATGTCTCTGGAGTCGAATGGGCACCAGTAGTCAAAGGCTCCTCGCCAGCCGTCAAACATGACAAAGATCTCCTGACCTCTGACCTCGCCAACTGTGGCTGGACAGATCAGGTAGGGGTTCTTCCTGTCCACCGCTTCCAACTTCATGCCAGGCTGGAAGTAGTTTTTAGGAGGGCTGGCTGGTTCCTTCACACATACACACACACAAGTATATACAGAAACCAGACGATTATCTATCTCTGTTTTAACATCAAACAATATCCCCGGGATTATGAGAAGTTACACACGTACATCAAGTTTATTATCTGCTTAAAAAAGAAGCTCTATAGTAGGATTATATTCCTCAGAGAGATCTGTTGTGCTGTGATCAATACTGGAGGAGAGTATAGAGGGAAAACAAAGTATGAGTGAGAGAGAGAGTGGCTCCACCTTGTGGTTATGTGGGCTACTGCAATAAAGACAGTAGGAAAACTTTCCTATTTTATACTGAGATTTAAAGTTGTGTCAGATATCCTTTCAGACATTGAGCCAGTAATGGGCTTTGTGTTTGTTGACTTAGCTTGTGTGATGTGCTTTTTAAATGTGACACTCAGTTTCCTCAATGCTGACTGAATGCTATGGGACATTAAGGCTGTTTCACTTGTTTTTGAAAAGTACTGGGGAGAGTGCAAATTGTACTGGATTTTTTGGGGAATTAAAATAGTCATTTAAAGACAATAAAGATAATAGTACATGTGTACAACTGTTTCTCCAGCAAGTTCAGCACAGAAAATACATAAAAATGCAGGAGCTCCATCCAGTTACCTTCTTAAAAGCAGAGCTGGGTGCCATCTCTGCTCCACTCAGCGTCCGTAGGAGGAACATGGGCCACGAGGAGGCGTTCATCCTGAAACCTGAACACACGATCAAAGAAACATTCAAGTATACTTTAAATGGAAATATTACTTTTTATACAGTACAGTGTCCTGTCCAGTACCTGTCTCTCTTCAGCAGCAGATACACTAAAAAGTGCTGCTTTTTAGTTTATTGATTAGGTAATACTTAATACAAACTAAATGTTTTGGGAAGTCGCGCCTGTCTACATGCTAATGATCAAACTAATCCTTTTTTTCGGTACAAAACATGTTAAACTGTTAATGTTCAAACGGACAGAACCACAAGACAAGCTTTAAGGGAAAAATACTCACTGTGACATTATATCCATCATATCGTAGAATTTTGAGCTCTCCGTGAAACTGAACAGCCCTGACTATTCATCTCACATCAACCTCTGATCACACATGAATTCCAGGAGACAGCTGAGGGGGACTCACCCAGCGGTGGCTGTAGCATGTCTCCGTTCCTTTCACAGGTTCCTATCGGCTGAATATCTGATGAGTCCACCAGCCTCCAGAAGTCGTTGGTGTTGTCACTACCGTCCAAACGCAGGCGAAGACGAGTGCCCATCATGCCCATCACCGTTGCAATGCACACTGAGTTAGAGTTGCGAGGATCCCGGGCCTCAAGTTTCATGCCTGCCTTAAAGTCATTGGAAGGGGGGACTCTGGCCTGCAGAGGGACACAAGGGGACATCAGGAACATTTATAGTGAAGACACCCATGCTATAACTGTTGATGCAATTCTTGCTATATACAAAAGGTACAAAAGGTTATTAAGGTGTTGCAGATAAGACCAGAAATGTTCAAAACCTTCCAAAAACCTACAATAGATGAGTCTCCAAATAATTTACCAACTGTGACTCTAATCTGTGAACTCGTACCAATTCATACTTCAGTTAATATATACTATGATCAATCAGTGGGCCGCAAATTTTCTATAAAAGACACTTCTGTTTAAAGCTCGTAGGAAATATCTGTCATAGTGGTTGAAACTGGCTTTAAGCCAAAGTGTTACACTAATATTGGCACAAGAGGAAAGTCTCCCTGTGGTGCCAAATATTGAGCTGGTCATAGGTCATAGATGTCAAACTATCCGTCCATGAACCTGGCAAGCAACCATCCATCCACTGTCTATACTGTTTATCCTGTTTAGAGGAGCAGCGGGACTAGAGTCGATCCCAGCTGTCAGTGGGCTTGAGCTAGAGGCAGGGTACACCTGGAGAGGAGAGGTACATCCTAGAGGAGGGGTACACACAAGAGACTGGCCTGGCTGTGAGTTGACAGTGCTTACTACTGCTTAACCAGCCCCAGCACAAGCATTCATAGATGCTAAGCTAACTAGCAATCAGCTGTCTCTGAATAAGGTTGGGAGGTCTCCAATGTACCCAGAGGAGAGGAGGGTACCTTCTGCTGGTCTTTATTTCCCAAATGTTCCTTTAAGGCCTTAGTTAGAAAAAGAATATTGTTGATTGGTATCGGCAAATACCATAGCCAGTGTTGTTTTTGGTCTTTTGTTGACTCTATAGAATATCTACAAACTTGAAAATGAAAGTGTGGTTGTCCTTGTGATACTACAACAAAACTAAAATGAATAATGCAGGACCTTCAAACTCCACCCTAATGATCAGCTACCTGTTTGAAGCACGTCGGAGAGGCTGCGATGGAGGACGTTTCTCTCAGATAATCTTCCCAACTGAATGGTTCTTGAAAGGAAAAATACAAAAACTAGTAAGAATTTGAAGAATTAACATTAGAGACAGAAAATACAATTTAGCGACAATCACAAACTACAATTGATAAAATGAATAAACCTCTAGTAGTGCTGCACAAATTGAAATAAATCACAAGCATTTTTCAGCAAAAAGCAGTAACCAAGATCTCAATCTTTTTCTTTACTTAAGTAAATCACACATAATCAAACCTAAATAACTCTTGCACAGGAAGAAATGTTAATTTCACTTTGCACATGTGTGCCGAGTTGAAGAAGTTTATCAGGAATAAAGATAAATGCAGAGTAGGAGATGAGAGACTCGCTAGAAACCCATCGTGATTACAAAGCTCAACATTTATCCTGAGATTTGATGCTTCAGATGCTAATGAAAACAGAGATCAAAGTAGACCACTGATCACTGCTAATGCAAGTACTGAGACAGAGCGGGCGGAATTAAAAAAGCCATTAACTCAAAAACTTTCAGATTAGACAGTTAATGAAAGGATCAACAATGAAGAGGAACAAGCTGCAGATCAGAATGGCCAACCATTAGATTTGTCGAGGGCAGAGCCTGCTGTGATGCTGCTCTGTCTCTCCTTCTTCTCCTCTTTTTGATCTGAAATCAAAAGATGATTGAAGCACTCATCAGCATTTGAAAGCCACTGATATACAGACTTAAATTGCTGTGGGAATCAAGGCACAAAAACACTGTAATAGTCCTGTGATAGATGGCTTCTCTGGTAGGACATTTATGGTGGCATGACAAGCGGGGAGGCGGGGGCATGGCTCAGTAGTGGAGTGGGCGTCTAACAACCGAGGGCTCGCTGGTTCGATCCTCACTTCCCCCGGTGACCATGTCCAAGTATCCTTGAGCAAGATACTGAACCCCTAACTGCTCCTGATGGCCCTGCGACAAGCTGGTGTCTGATCCAGGGTGAACCCCGCCTCTCACCCAATGTCAGCTGAGATAGGCTCCAGTCCTGCTACTGCTAACCTTAACGGTCAAGTGGTATAGAAAATGGGTGGATGGATGGATGACAAGCAGGGTGATGAACTGCAGAGGGAAGGCCGACCTTTGTGTGGCGTTCGACCCATGATGACTGGAGCTCAGCCTGCTGCTGCTGCACTGCTGCTGCTACGGAGGAGGTGAAGTCAGACTGGTGGGTACCAACAACTGGAGAAGAGACAGAAATAGTGCACAAATGACATGATAAATATTATCACAAAAAACACCACCCATAATTGGACACTCCAAATAAATCTTTACAGATTTAATGCAATTATTTTTGTAGTGAAACGCTTGCAAAATGAAATACAGAGAAATCACTATGAGTTATTCTTAAATCATGCTTTGATTCGCAATCCCACCAAATTCAAAAGATCATGAATATTTAATTAATTAAGCTCCACTTTTTGTTTGTGGTTCCATCCATCCATCCATTTTCTTCTGCTTATCCAGATAAGGATCCTGGGGGTGGAACCTATCCTAGCCTTCAGGTGAGAGGCGGGGTTCACCCTGGACAGGTCACCAGTCCATCACAGGGCCAACACATAGAGACAGACAACCATTCACACTCACAGTCACACCTACAGTCAATTTAGAGTATCAATCAGCCTCGTCCCCTCTTGATGTCTTTGGACTGTGGGAGGAAGCTGGAGTACCAGAGAGAACCCACACAGGAACAGGGAGAACATGGACACTCACACAGAAAGATCCTGTGATGGAGCCGGGACTGGAACCCGAAACCTTCTTGCTGTGAGGGGACAGTGCTGACCACTGCACCACCATGGAGGCCTTGTTTGTGGTTATATAACAAAATGTTTTCATTTCATCTTTAATTTTTTTCTCAGTTGAAACCACCAGTCCATCCAGTCATTGGGAACTAAGGGAGTAACGTGTTATTTCACAGTACCATGTATCTACTGCTGAAATACCATGATATATACGTTTTCTCTCTGTTTTCATTGAAGTTATTTGGTCCATCGAAATGAAACAAGGGCTTTGCCTGGAAGAACAAAACTTCTTCATTGAACTGAAACTAAAACGAAAGCAAGACAGTAACAACGCTAGTCAAACGCCTGTTTATACTGTTGTTAGCAAGAACACCTACTGAACAGTTTATCAGCAGATCAGTATAGATGGATAGTTTATGTTGCATTAAAGAAGGAAAATGTCAGTGGATTCGTTGCAGGGGGCTGCAGTCAGCATGCAGATGAACATTGCACAACATAACATTACTGTGGACACAGGATTCCAGGGAAGGGCTCACAGCTGTGGTTTCACTGGGGGTGTAATGTCAAAACTGTATGGTGTCACAATCCTGTATTGTTACTGCAGTTCTCAAATCCTGTTCCATTTATAAACAGATTATCTTGCCAAACTAACGAAAAGAAGCTGATAAAAATGGGAGCCAAAGCAAAAACAACTCCCGTCTTTACTGAACCATGGTGCCCTTGTTCATACACGCACTTCGCCGCTGCCACTTCATTCATAGCGCGTGCAGCTCAAGGAGCTGGGCCTTCCAGCAGCATGCCTCACATTTCCACCTCTTCTGCAATGAAGGAAAACTCACTCTTTCACTAGACCTCTGGATTTTTCTGTTCTGGAGAGTCACAATATGGAAATATGGAATGGCTCCACACGGAAAAATAAACCGCAGCAGAACTTGAAACCTTGGGCCTAACTTGGAGTTTGCCAGCACACCTGCACCTGGTTTGTTATGTGGACTAAAGGATTTTTTATCACATATTGTTACACTCAAATGCATATTTTTGTTTGATTACAGTTTTCTATTTGTATTTAAATTTTACAGATTAATCTCTGCCTCAGAGTTACTTTATTCTTTTTTCCTTGTCCATCTCTTTTTCAGTCCCGGAGATGTGGGGCGTACATGTAAATCACAGTAAACTGCTCTTTTTAGAACAATTTGTGTAAATACAAGTTAAAAGCATCAATTTATCGTTTAAAGTGCCATGCACCAGGTGCAGTTATTCTTCTGAGAGGTGAAGTGGACAAAATACAGCTCATTTTAGCCGAACAGTTGATGTCTGACCCACAAAAAACTTTCTGGTAAATATTCTTTTACAGTAAGACTTCAATCATTTTTGGTCATTTTACAGGCACATTTTTCAGTTTCAGATTTTCAAATATGGAGAACTTTTTTTTTTTAATATATATCGCGTGTAAATTGAAACCTTTTGGTGTTTGATAAGTTGGTGGGACAAATCAAGACAATAGAAGGCACCATCCTTATCATTCTTATCAATTTAAGACAATAAATGAGGTTAATTCATAATACGCACCGGCTTAATTATTCCTGTAAGAATGAACTTGTTACCACATTGTTTAAGGTGAAATTCTGGTAGAGTGCTGGAGCGGCGTCCCACCTCCCGCAGAGTCCCTACAGAGAAACGATGCAAACAAAAGAGTAATCCAATGGACAAGAATCTCAGAACATCTGCTATATTTCCAAATCCTGAATTTGGTAGGTGAGAATGTCTCCTTAGCTCCTGTTGTTGAGCCTTCACCCTGTATTGTGCTTGTCCCTCCCTCTGAGGACCTTCTGTCTTTGCAGCCAGTCCCATTGAGTGAGAAGGAGCCATAAAGATTCCAAGCTGCCATAAAAAGCCATTAAGACGTGTGGATGTGGGACGTCTGTTGGCCGACATGAAAAGGATTCCAGCTCTGCTCCTGGCCCAGCTAGACCGGCTCAGTGTTTGCTTCGCTCAAGAGGGTCAAACAAAACTGCTCAGCAGACCAGGAAGCACTTAATTTTTACAGCCTCCATTTCCACTACGACAGCCACTGATCCAGGATTAGTGAAACGCTCACAAACACAAACAGAGAAAAGATCTGAAGACTGACAGAGGAGCTGTCACTGAGTTAGGGTTCGTGTGTTATGTGATCTTGTTATTATGAGGGGGCTTTTAAAAAACAATAAACGTAGATATTAAGACTCCATTAAAAATCATTTGACATTTGCTGCTCAAAAAATTGCTGTTATTTCTGAAAATATAATCCGAAACTGAGCTCTTTTTTATAAGGGCCATTGCACGAAGTCATTTCGAAGAGTGATATTTTCCTTGATATTTTTGCAGCTTGGTGTGAATTTCATGATCACACAATCTGTCTATTACATATATTCAACAACTTCGAATTTTAAAAATCTCTAAAAGAGAAAAAAAATGTGAAAAAATTTCCCACAATTGCTCTTTGGTCTGACCGACCGTCCAAAAAAAGGAAAATATTGCATTTATAATGATGAAAAGCAGATAAAAGGGGCAAAGCGCTAAAATCAAGAAGAAACTACAAATCCTTGTTCTTTTTTGAAATGACAACTCAAGTCTTATTTCAACGTTTGATAAACTGACTCGTCTTTTCAGCACTGAAGATCACCACATCATACAGTTTCATCTACCCGATTTTCCAATATACATTTTTTTTTTAAATGCTTTGTTTACACAATGTTAAGTGTTAGCGATATTTTGATGATGCCGAATTAATGCTCAGGCAATATGCTCACATAACTTTATCGACTAACTTTAGCGGTTCACTTGAGAGAGACCGTCTTTAAACTCTAATCTGGCATCAATGACAGTACAGCTGGCTGTCTGCTTATGGTCGTGTGTGAAATTAATTCTAAGGTGCAAATTCTACGATATCTGATAAACAAGTGTTAGGAAATGTTGAAAAAAAAAAAAAACGCCGTAAAATCGGTCCTAATAACAGTGACCGTCACACCGGTCCACCCTGGAGGCATGAGAGATTTTACTTTTTCATTTTTTTTTTTTTACTAAAAAATGTTTTGAAAAATGACACCAAAGGATACAGGTAATACAGATTAATAACTTCCATTATATTTTATGGTATTTGTGCAGTAAAATAATAATAATCAATGCCTACAAATAGCAGCGTAAGACACAACCTTAGTGACCACAACTTCCACATACAGTCTTGAGATGATGCTGATTACAATGAATAAACGCTGATTAGTTTTATAAGTTCATGCATCAAAGACAGCTGTCGTACAAATGGGAGAAACTGCACCTCTTCATTGACTACTTCACACTGTTGAAATCAAAGCACATGTAAAGACATTTATTAAAACTAGAAGCAAGTTTGCTAACGAGATAAGAAATACTGTATTACATTTCTTGAAAACTGAATAGAGTATTTTTGATAAAGCCATATAAGTATTTTGTGAACGCATGCAGTTGGGGAAGTACTAGTCCAGTTAATTGATATGAGCAAGATAAAAGTTTTCCAGGGGTTCCAAATACAAGTTCCAATATATTCCGTGTTCATTACCTCGTCCTCCTACAGAGCTGAGCAACACTAACAATTATCCAAAATCAATTAATAAATAAAGAAAAATAACACTTCATACCACCCATCATCAAATACTACACATGGCTGGGTACATTGACTAAAAACAGAAAATGAAACAAATCCAAAAAAATATGAATACTTGAAGGATTCACAATCCAAACAAATAGAAACACTGAACCCCCTGTATTCTCTAAACGTACAAAAAAACGCAAATATATGTTTAAGCCACAATATTGACAACATGTAAACAACTTATTATGGGGTGGATTTGTAATAATCATCCTCCAAACTAACATCTTGCCTTTTTGAAAAGTAACACAATTCCACATTTGAGACTAAGCAAATATTTGCAAGTTTATCTCCATAAACAATTGGAGAGTCAACTGATTTGTTGTCACAGACCAACTGTACTGACCCTGTTTCATACTACAGAGTTTAGGCAGCAGCTCAGTCCACAGTGGGACTGCAGGGAGGTTTGAGTCCTTCAAACTTGACCAATCCTCCATCGCCCTTCACATCCAGACTGACAACCATCTTTCCAGGCTGAGTGAGAGGGAGAGGAGAAGGATCACATTACTGGGGCTGAGAGGCTGAGAGGCTGAGGGGTGTGGAGCTGCAGGGCGTCACCCTCAGGATGGTAGCGTATCTTTTCATATCCAGCAACTTTTAAAACACGAGATTTTCAACCGAGCAGCTCCCCGATGTCAACATGAAACACCTACCAACCAGCGAGTGGTTAGAAAGCATGCCTGGCAGACAGATACATCACGCGCTTCTTTTCATTTGACGGATTTAGGTGAAAGACAGCACATCAACTGAAGGTATAATTAAATTTGGGGGAAAGTGTGTGACGCATTTTCATTTGAGCTACATGGTCACATTTGTGGGAGGGACGGTCCCCATTATTTACACGCTAGACCCAGCTAGCGTTGCTTTTCACTATCAGGGTGAGACCATAGGCTACCAGAGCACCTCCGGCTGTGTTAGGAGCTGTTTACCCGTGCAGGAATCCAACCAGCAGAGAGCAAAGCTGCAGAGTTCGTGTCGCTACTGTACCCTGCTCCCTCCGTTTCTCTCATACAGTATAAACACGCGTCTCCGGCTGTCGCCGCCGGGACCAACACAAGCTAAATTGGCCGCTTTTCGTCGCAGAAACGAAAAACAACCGAGACATAAACCAGCCACTAAAAGCACATGAGAGTAACAATGAGACATGAGGCGTACAAACCGTCTGAACAGCGTATTTTGATGGCAGATTCCTCACTTTCTGTCAGATGCGAGCCGCCATATTCGCTGCAGCTCCGCGCATGTCCACCGCGCACTAATTCATATTTCTCCCCGGAGGTGAAACAAACAACAGACGGACAGGGGAAAATTAATTAGTCCTCTTATAAACGCGGATATTGTCGCTTGTTGGGGTCTGATAATAACCTACATGTCATGTGGGAACGAAAACATGAACAATTGCGTGGCAGGTTTGTGTTTTTCCTGCAGGAGAAGACGAAGGAGACAGAAGTGGCGTACCTGCAGGGTCGGACCGCTCACGTGCACGTCAGCAAGAAACAAAATACAATGAATACAAATAACATCTTTAATCCGCTTTAATCCGGATTCAGTGGCTGCAGTAACGGGATATAACTAAAGCAAAATATTAGGAGATTAATTGACTGTGGATTGATTGAGCATTCATGCTGGAAGCCCTCAATCAGATCGCTTTAACTCAAAAAAGTGGTGCACAAATGTTGCAAGAAATCAAGAATCAGTAATGTATATACAGAATATATATAAACACATAATATACATGAATGTTTATATATTATATACACATATGTATTAATATACAATATATAAATGTATGTATAAACATACTGTATATATATGTATGTATATATACATATGTATATATATATACACACACATATATATATATTAATTGTAATCCTATGTAAATGAATGTTACAAGAAACACTGCTTTGTTCCATTTTTAGGTTTTTAGACATCTGGCCTAGCAGATGGAAACAAACCTTATACTTAATAGTTACATTGGTTCTGTCAAATTCTTATTTCTGTGTTTTCAGCGTCTAATATTAATGTTCAGAGGCTAATTGTCTGTTACTCATGCCCTAAAGCACCTAAAAACCTATTTAGTAAAGATATGATTAGAAATTATGAGTCATTCTTTAAATTGGTTTTAAAATATGAAGGGAGAAAAGAGTGAATTATGGATTAAACCATAAAAAGTTTAAAAGGCCACTACTACTACTTTTTAATGGTACAGATAAGATATGTATTTATGCATTTATTATCACTGCTGATTATGATGTAAAAGATGGTCACTGAGTGCTGGGACTGGAGGGTTTATGCAGGGACTCTGTATGTCTCTGAGTAAAGACTGAAAATGAAGTCACAACACAACTTGATTTCCTGTCACTGATAAACTTCATAGTTTGCATCTTGTGTCACATCCAGCCACAAAAATAATTTCAATATTTTTCCCCCTATCAATTAACAAATGTGAACTTACATCTTGAAAAAGACTCTCGTACATCTCTGACCTGACGTCGTCATTCTACAGTCCTGAGCTCTGCTGCCTGGCCAGTAAGGTCGCATGAGCAAATTATGCACTATAGTACATCAATAGTCTAATCTGCACTTCTGACCTGCTGTAAGTATATTTCTGTTTCCTTTTGTGTACTTCATTCTACATTTATTTCAAAAGTTACCTCTAAGATTTATTATTCAAAATAAATGAATCAGGTATTTTAAATTTTTTAAAAGTAAAGCAATACAGACAATGTTTTGGTTCTTTATTTCTTGACAATATGCAAATAAAACAGCAGTAACAGTGCTTAGTTCAGTGACCTCTTGGCTTCTCTCTCTCTCTCTCTCTTTCTCTCTCTCTTTCTCTCTCTCTCTCTTACTCTCGCTTTATCTCTCACACTTCTTGTACTTCATCCTCCGTTGGCCTCAGAGCTCTGATGTGGCTATATATTATTTATATAATATGTATAGGTGCCACAAGATATAATCTGTTCCCTTAAGTTAGTTATTTTCAAGCCACATAATACAATTTTTTCCATCAAAACATTAGACCAAGTTATATGTGGTGGCCACAAATGAACTGAATGGAGGGAAATAGTTATATTTTGTGGTCTAAAATTAACTGCATCAGGGGAACAGGTTTATTTTGTGGTCTCTGTTTCATTAAAGTGAGGGAATGGGCTATATTTTGTGCTCACAAAATTACACTGAGTGAACAAGTTCTTTCTTTGGTTTCAAAATAACTACGTTAAGGGTACAACTTGCATACAACCATATTGAGAGACCAGGTTAAATCTTTCGGAGGTAAATGTACATTTCTCCTGTCTTGTTTTGACCTCTCCAGGCCTCCATACATACCATGTAGACACATCTGTTCACTGCAAGTATAGTACACAATGGTTACAGTTTTCTGTCGCACTCAGTCAAAAGGATGATGTGGAAGTAAAACACAAGTCACATGACCTGTGAAAGCATGTTCCCAGACCCAACACGTAGCGTTCTTCTACGCTACACCAGCTCATTAGGAGACGGACGTGAGTGACTGAGAGCAGTGATGGAGGGAGGTGGAGGTGGAGGACAGAGAAGACAGCTGCTCACAGGTTTTGACTAAATAGGGGGATGCATCAGCAGGAACCATGCGATCTTTGTGTTATAGGACAGGTATTAATATCAGGCCTAAACATACATTGTGCTGGATTCTATCCCAAAGTTTTATTTCACTAGTTCGTCCTGGATGTAAAGCCAGTGCTGGAACGCGCAGTCTGCGTTTCTATTGGCTGCGGGCTGCGTCGCTCAGAGGGATGACGACTTTGCTGCTATAACCAGCTGATGCTGAGGCTATGAACACGGAGCCTCTGAAGAACTGTTGACGGTACATGGATACCCCGTCATCGGCGTTGTGCCTGCGAATTCGGTCTCATCTCCATCCTCAGATTGAGTGAGTAGGATTTTTCATCGTGTCACGACGCAGAGGCCCGGGCTTCCCCTCCTCTGTCGCTCCACATGATGTTTCCTCGTCTTCCCACATTCTCATTTTCATGGGCATGATGCTCTGAGCTCTGTTGAGCTTTCTTACCTCTCTCACAGCCGACACGTCTCATCTGCAGGTAAAAGGGTTTCATTGATTTCACGATGGAAAGGCTTTGATGGACTGTTTTTTTCTCTCTCCCCCTGTTGTGTTTTTTGCGCGCTTGTAAATCTGGCTAATTACGGGTACATTAAACGCTATTTGTGGGTCTTGTTGTGCAACACTGTCGTGAACATGGTCCGCGAACTACGTTGTAATATATGCTCTGGCTGCTGTGTAGGCTGAGGAACGCGTGGACAGCGATGGAATTGTTGGTGCGCTCCGCAACGCAGCGATGAGAGAGACGCAGTTAGGGTGCAGAGAGAGAGAAGCATTACTATCCTCTCTCCCCCTCTTGTTCCTCTCACCTCACACAGACACACAGTCACACACACGCACACACTTGACAATTAAATCCAGACTCCCAAACTTGTTTTTCCATGCATGCAGACCTCAACATGAATATTTTCTAGGACTTTCCCACCTTATTTCCATTTGCCAGCTGTCTGCCTGATGGCTGCAGGAGATGCTGCTATTCATTTTTTTTTAAATGACCCTGCACAAACATTTTCCCTTTTTCAGTTGGAGTATTTAAGGGCAGGCCACTCATGATCTATGATCACCCCCCAGGGGCAGCACTCTATCCTTAAATGACTATCCATGGATGGCCTCAGCATCCACCTTATCACTTTCCCTGGAAAGACTTGGCTGTGTGGGGTGTACACTGCATAGGAAAACGCCCACACATGCTCATGAGCCAAATCAACATTAAAATGTGTTTGCGCTGCTGAATCAAGTTGGTAGAGAAGCTCTGTGGTTCCAGTTCTACGGTATTCAGGTTACATTAAGAGCAGTTTAGTCGTGGTCAAGTTTTGGCTGAGGGACAATAGGAGCTCGAAGGATATAAGAGTGAGAAAATGGTTTAGCATAAGCATGTCATGATGCAAGTGTTGAGTATATTTGAGGAAGAAACAAATCAAGGCTAGTCTTTAGTAGTCAGCAACAGCTCACGCTGTGATGAGAGCAGGTTGTCCACTAACCTCTGGATTGGAGATTTGATTCCTTGCTCCTCCTGTTCATTAAGTGTCCTTGAGCAAGACACAGAACCTGACGTTCCTCTTGAGGGGTAGGATGTTGCTTTGCGTGGCAGCTTTGCAGCCATTGGTGTGTGCGTGGTCAATGTTTGGAGTGTGTAAGTCATTGACCAAATAAGAAATAAGAGTGCTTTTACCTCTGCCAAGAAGGTAATGTGATCACTGCTGTTGGTCTGTCTGTGTGTTTGCAGGACAACCTCAATAGTCGTGGGTGGGTTTGGTAGAATGATCGAGCTCAGGTTAGGGACCAGACACTGAGATCTTGGAACTGTTCTGGATTTTATGATGTAATATTACCTTGATGTCTTATTAATTTTTGTCCTGCCTCAGTCTGTCGATCTGGGAATAATCTGAATGATTAAGCACATCATTACTATTGCAGTGCTTTAGTTATTATTGAATATGTTGTGACCTAATAAGGGGATCTGGGACGTGTGCATGTATCATATTGTAAGGCGATCACCATCCTTCAGACCTGTGAACATTTGCAAGATATTTGAATAGTTGAGATATGAGCTGGATAAATTGATACGTGGGTGAGAAGTCACCTGAGTCATTAGAATCTCTCCTCCAGGGAGTATGAAGTTCTGCACAACCATGTATGATAATCCAGCCAATCCTTGTTGACATTTGTTGTTCTGCACCAAAATGGTGGTCCAAAGAAAGATTGGCATTGATCTGTAGAGCGACTACATGTTTAAAAAGTCATTCAATAATGCATTTTAGCTTCTGTGTAGATGACCATCTTTGCAACTTCCTCTCGCTTCAGCTTGGACGAAGCTGATGGAATGCAAATGGAAGGGTTCTGAGGAGTGTGTCATGCTTAAGTCATCCATGATTTAGATGTATCCTCAAGGAAATGCTGCCTTTCTGTACATCTCCGGTGTCCTAGTTACCCGCCATCTGTGCCAGGAATACCACCAGCCTCACGCTCATTGTGCAAAGAATCATGGGTAGTTAGACCTTGGAGTGACCCTTCAACATATGTTAACCCCATGCTTGTGTCTTTTTTCCTCTTCTTCAAGGTTCGACTGCGTGGAGGTTCCAGTGAGAACACAAGGAGGACAATCCGAGGAAAAGGAATAAAAAAAAAAAGACGACTGGAACAACTTGAGTCAGAGCCATTAATAAAAGCAACTGACATTTAGAGGTGTAAGAGCAGTGGAGTGAGGAGGGACAAACTGAAGACAAGGAGGAGGAAGATGGGGTACAGTCAGACGCATGTCACATTTCTTCTGGACTCCGTCCGCCGCATGTCAAAGCAGGAGACTCCTCGTTAAAACCTGAGCAGCTGATTTCACCTGCTGGATGAGCCCCCGCCCTCGGTGATGTGATGAATAAGTTTGAAGTCCTTGGCATTGTGGGTGAAGGTGGGTGGTTTTACTCGGCAGGTTTTACTGCACATTTTAATGTGAGGGCAGCAAGTACTGTTGTTAACCTCTGGGATCCTGGTGACGGGGGCACCAGAGGACATGCCCGTCATATTGTTTATAGACAGTTTAGAGTTTTTGCAGAGCGACATGCAAATTATATTGTAAAGTTGAAAGAGACCACTCAATAATCCCAGCATCTAACACATTTTTTGAGGGATTTCAGTCTCTTACAAGCCAGTTAAAAAAACAACAACAACAAAAAAATTGTCAATTCTTAAATACTGTGAAGAAGCCAAAGCTTTTATCTCATTAAATTGAAGGCTGAGCTGGAGCTTTATCCTTGATTGTCCTGTTTTATAAGCGTACGCTATCATCTGTCACCTGATTCCCGATTGGCCCCGGTTTCATTTATTAAACATACTGTTTCTATGAATGCAAACTCAATGTTAACATGTTTTTGTGTTGAACACAACCCTGATTCCAGCAGGTCAAAGGTCATAACCCTGGTAGGATTTTAGATTGAATCATCTATGATATGTTTGCTCTTTAAGTCACATCCATATAAAGGATGGCAAAAAAAAAAGAAAAAAGAAGATGAGTTGACAAGAGTTAGTGAATGAAAAAAGTGAAAGAGAAACGCAGCAGCAGAGCTGTGACTGGGACACAAGTCCTGGACATGTACGTTACGTTGAATACATAATTTAGTGTTCATCCATTATTTGTTCAGGCCATGCTATTATTGAAGACAGCTATTATTCAAGACTTTGCTTTTTTTTTTAAATATGTTTTATTAATGTGAAAGTGGATGGTCAATGCTTTAATCAAGTTATGTTTATGTGACCTCCAGTTGAAGCATCTTGAGGAATTTCTCTTCCAGAAGGGCAGGAGGAGGGAGGAGATGTGTCTGATTTTTCCATTTATTGACCACCACCAACATTGCTAGATGTGATTTGTATGAATGTGCGTTGTGATGCCAGGTAACTAAATTAAGTCTCAGGAGGACAACTGTGATGCCAAGTTGGATGCTGATGACAGCTACCATCGATATTTTGTTGATTTTAGGTAAATGTTTACCCTGTGAGGCAGCTGGTTTGGTGGTGTCACCAGATCATGCATTAAGCTGTTTTGTCAGGATTTGTTATGCATTTGTCTGGACTCACGAGCGTCCTTGAGATACAGACATTGTTCAGGTGTGACAACGATGGCGGAGTATGTTAGCATAGGTGCTTCTATAAGCAAAGAACATAACTGATTTTCTCAAATGGTGAAGATGTTTCGCTCCTCCTCAGACTGGCTTCTACATCAGATTGTTGATCTAATTGGGTTACGTTCGTGATAGACAGACGGATCATCCAATCACCTGCCATCTAATTTTTTGACAGCCTCTGTGTAACAAGCTCATCTTTCTTTAACCATAAAAGTACAATTCAGTGTCTCAGTACCATTCTGGGGGGGGTATAAAGCTCATATTGTTACCATCTGCACAACTTGAAATTTCAATATTGTTAGACTTTGTTATCTTGTTGGTTTGAAGTCTAATTTAAGAGTTTTATGTCACACCGATGTTATCGCTATCCAGAATCTTTCAATTTTTAACTGACATCTGGTTCCCTCTGTTTCTTTTTTTGCATGTTATTAGTTTGAAAGTTTGGCTAGTTGGAGATGAAATATTTTCCCATGATAGCAATGACGTGTTCATAAATTCCTCCAGTGTGTTTTCAGATGATTTTTAACCAACCAGAATTATATTCCTCTCTTGGGTGATCATCACTTGCAGCAAATATCAAAAACACTGAGGTTATGAACAGCCTGAGTTTATTATTGAGTGAATCAGTATGTCCTTTTGTATGTGTGTGTGTGTGTGTGTGTGTGTGTGTGTGTGCGTGTGTTTTCTGAGATTTGCTGAGGAATAATAGGCTGCCCAGTCATTTCCTCTTGGGATCGTTGACAACCCTGATGGCAGGACAGATAATGAAATAAACGAGGAAGATATTTCAAGTGTAGTTGCAAATGACTCTGGAGTGTTATAGACACATATCAAACCAAGTAGCCATCATTGCGTTGAGCCAGCAGGATCATTTGTGGCTGATCTAAAGGAGCTGGACTGACATGCATCCTCGGCTTCTCTCTAATATGCAGCGACAGAGTAACCAAGTGTTTATTGGGCTGTTGATAATTCTCACTAACTGTCATCCACATCAGTGCTCGTCATTGTCCATTAATCACAATGGCGGACACCAAAAGAACAGTAATGATTTTTAAAAACAATGGAACAATGGTTTTCATGGTTTGTACTAATGTCAGTTTACTAACATCACATTTTCACTTATGCCTATGTGTGTAGAATTGTGTGTGTGTGTGTGTGCACGTACATGCGTGTAGATCTTTTTGTAACTATGACATATTGCAAATGAATCTAGGTGGCATCATGTCGTGTTTGTAGAAAAACAAGACAATCCTTTTTACCAGTGTGAAAACCCATTCGAAAGCTTTCTTTAAATAACACCCTCAATGTTTCTGTACACACACACACACACACACACACGCACACACAAAAACACTCTGGATAAAGGCTTGCTGCAGAAAAGCATAGCATTTTACTGTTGGGAGGAAAGCCAAATAAACAAGTGACAAGTGAGCATTTTGCCCTCATTTACTTAAAAATGTGAGATGTTCTTTTTTTAGTCAACATGTTTGGGACTCACTCTGGATAATTTACCATATGCCCATCAGATTGAATTATTTCAGCTTCAATTCTGCGAAAGGCATGGCTCTCGCTCTCTCTCTCTCTATCTCTCTGTCTATCTATCTATCATCTATCTATCTATCTATCTATCTATCTATCTATCTATCATCTATCTATCTATCTATCTATCTATCTATCTATCTATCTATCTATCTATCTATCTATCTATCTATCTATCTATCTATCTATCTATCATCTCTCAGTTAGGTACATGGATCTACATATCCATGAACGTTAAAGCTAGTGTTGCTATTGGAAAGACTTCAGAGGTGCAAATCAGGGCTTCTGCAAAAACCTTTAGTTATACAAAATATACCATCATGATTTCTTTAATATTATCCAGAATGTGTAAAAGGATCAAATTTAGGTTCAGTATTACTTGCAGGTCATTTGGAAGAAACAGAGATAATCTGTGAATTATAAAACCCTCAGAGAGCTCGTACCTCTGCCTCGGAGGCTACCTGGATACAGAACGTGGTTCATCAAAATCATAACAAGTCAAAGGGATCTTTGTGGAAGCTGAAAGATTCCTCTTTCAACCATATCTCATTGTCTCAAGGAATTTGATCAGACTTCATTTACTTGTCCAGAAAAGAATACAATTTATGGCTGTATCAGTCTTCACTAGACCCAGATCGCCTCCAAACTGTTAACGAAATTGAAATTCAAAGTTAATCACTTGTTCCTTGCAAAATTACCCATCTTTCCTCCCCATTTCATCAGAATCTTTCCCTTAGATTTTGAGATTGTTTCTTAACAAACAAATACCTCATTTCCCCCTCGGCAGAGGTAATTAAACAATGACACATTATCACCTTTCAAGTTAAAATGTCTAATGAGCATACAGTCGTCTATTTGATCATCCCGAGCTCCGCCACAGGAACTGGTCTTGTCTTTTTGTTCACCCACAGAGGTCTGTCTGTCGGTGCTTTGCAGTTAGAACACAAGCTTTTTTTTGGCTTTATAAAAATGAGAACAGCCTCAGTGGATGGGCTGTCTTTTCCTATTCTCATGTTCGTCATGTGATTTTAATGTCGCTTCATGTCAATAAGCAGGAGCTCAGGCATCTTAAACATGGATGAACAACGGAGAACATGATGTCCCCTGACACAGTCTGTGTGTGTGTGTGTGTGTGTTCGTGAGTGTGTGTGCGTGTGTGTGTGTGTGTGTGTGTGTTTCTAGTGTTCTGGTGGTCAAAGTTAAGTGTGGCCAGTGCGTGGGGGGAGAGTATGTGTTCCTCCGCTCTGCCTCACCTAATAGCTGTTGCTCTGTTGCTTCTCACCTCCTGCACTTGTTTTTGATGAGCATGTTTGTTCAGGTTTTGGAGGCCAAAATATAATTAAGATGTGGAAACTTAAAAGTACATTTCAGTCCCACCTCTTATTGATCTTTTGTGTCTCTTTCTCTGTTTCTCTAAAAAGGGGCATATGGAGTGGTGCTTAAGTGCCGGCATAAGGTAAGACAGTATATCCTTTGTGTAAGTCTAACATTTATTTATACTAGATAATTCATGGTTTGCTTGATTGGTTTGTAGTATTTCTGGGTGTTTGGTTTTCTGGTTTGTTCAGGGGTTGAACACATACACAATTTTACAGGAAAACTATGTATTTTTAGGTTTTATCAGGCCAAATGTCAGGAAAACTACATGTCTGTATTGACCGAATCATTTCAACGGTTTGTACTGTAAATGATATCAACAATGCTGATTCTTCTCTAGTGAGGGAGATTGAGACTGAATTAATCTCAAACTAAACTGTGGCTGTCATCCAACAATTTCCTGTCAAATCTTTCTTGACATCAAGTGGGTAAATAGTGCACTAAATGTCTGCTGGGACATTTCAATATTACAAGTCGATTGTGGTGTGCAAACTCGCAAAGATTAATCAATTAATTAGTGACCTACTCTCCAACAGCTCCTACTCTGGGTCACATTTCTGGCATGAATCTGAATGTTTTCAGACTGATAATGTTTGTTCCAACAGTAGCTTTTCTGAAGGCTATTTAAATGTATTCCATTGATATATTTGGTATGCATGGCAGAAGTTCTGCCGGTGTGACTCATCCATCATACCTGATTACTACATGTTCCCACCTCGTCGATTGTTATCGCATCTTCTTTCACTTGCAGTTTCCCATGTCTTGAGTCCCTGAGGTGTTACAGGGGTCGGCTAACATTTGCTAACTTTAGCCATAGTAAGCCATAACTGGTCCTGTCAGATTCTGGCTGTCACTTTTTCAAAGAAATAAAAAAGATTCGAGAGTGAAGGCAAAGTTGAGGGTTTGTTTTAAAGATAGTTTTAGGTGCCCTTCGTTGTGGAAACTATAAGGGATCATAGCAGCTACAAAAATAGTCATTTCCACATTTAGTTACGCTGAAATAAAAATATCTCAGCATCACATGGTCATTATGTTTAGTACAATGCATATTTAAGGTTTTTTCCAATCTCCACAGTTTAGAAAACATCATCTTGTTGAAGTAATTTCTATTTCTATTACTTTTGACTATTTCCTGGATCAACGGATCACTGCGAATTGAACTTTTCATACTGACCCTTGCCATTAAAGGTTGGTCATGTTTTCAGTGTTACGTTTGAAGAAGAACCTGAAAGACGGTGTCATTTCATCTTTCAAATCTAACGCAACCTGAATTCTGTGTAACTTTGCTTTTCATGATGATTAAATCCTAATTACAACTCTCTTATAAGTGCATCTTAAGTGCACTTTATTTAACATAAATGCACTTAATGTTAAATTCATGGAACCAGAAGCCTTAAATATTTGTTTCAATATTCTACACAAAAGTGCAACATGTTGCAACAAGAAGAAAATCCTACTTGTACTATCTTATAAGACCAAATCAGAAATACCTCACGGTTGTGGTAACCTCTGTATTGTGTTTGACCTTTGACCACGTAAATCTCTTTTAGGTCAGCTTTGAATCCCAGTGGATGTTTGTGCTAAATTTGAAGGAATTTCCTTCAGGCGTTTTTCATTTCATTCATTTATTACGCACGCAAATAGTTGAAAGCAACATTGCAGTTACATTTAAAAAGAATGTGAAGTGACAGTGACGTTGACCTTTGACCTTGACAGATTCTTTTCTGTTCATCGTTGAGTTTTAGAAATAGAATGGGACAGATGGACATTCCTCGGGCTCATGTCTGTTGCTTGCATGAATACTTAAAAATACACGCAAAATATACACTTTAAATCTTTGTAAAACCCTTATCCAGCTCTCACTTTTCTCTAAGATGATCCAAAATCTTTTCCAGGCCATGAAGTCTTTCAGTCTTTGAAATGCTGCACCAGACCACAAGCTCTAAAACGCCGTCTGTGAAGTGCATTAGCTGTGGAACTAGTAGAACTGAATGAAGACAATCATAGTTTTGCAAATCAGTTGTCATCCATCTATTACAAACTTTTGATGTAACACCAAACGGAACTGTTGTCTGATCAGAAGGGAAATGAGGTGAAAGGTAGATTAATGCAGCTATCATAAGCACCTTTGTTCGAGGCCTCATTAATAACGTGATGTTAACCAAGTGTTTAATCTCAGAGAGAGCAGCCGTTAGTGTAGGGGTGACCCTCATCAGCAGCAAGGTTATCTTTTCCCCGTACTCTTACCTGAGAAATGACTGCATGCACACTGGGCTTGATAGAACATTTAAATGACGTTAGAGGAGGAAAAGAGTTGAGGCCTTGTGTGTGGTTTTATGCATTTTTGTTATTACCACAATGATAATGGCTCAACCGTGATGCAAACCTTTCAGCTTTTGGTCATAAAGGTAATTCTGGATATTCATATTTTTTTAACATTCATCTGCAAACATCATTGTGATTACATAAAACTGGATGAAGTGAAATTGGAGTTCACATGAAAGGAAAATGATTTAATTGATAGCAAACAAATCTTTATACTATAGTTGATCATGTTTATTGATTAGAAACAAAAAATAGAGCCAGTACAAGCCAGAATTTACTTTTGAAGGTATTTTGCACTGCGAGCCCTTGTTTTCTATGCTCCTCTATGTGAAGGTCTGGTATTATTATTTACTGTATGTTTGTCCCCTCAACTCAGTGACTCTTGTGCTTCATGAAATTTTGAAGGAGCCATGAATAATATAAAATGAATGAAATTATGAATATGCAAGTACAGCATTCTGGAGGAAAAGTACATGCAAAGCAGAACATGATGGGAAAGAAGGAACTTAGAGCAAAATATGCATAAATATGAGCTCAACAAAAGGTTGCGTTATATTCTATCTGTATGATAAGATGTGTTTTAGATGCAGAACTGCGAAAGTTGAAAACCACCTCGTCACATACAGGATTCCATATCAAAGCTCAGATGTAGCTCTTTGTTAGCTAAAGATAAGGGCAATTTGACGAACAAGTGTTTTCTTTATTAAACAAGACTGGAGAAGAACGACTGTAGCACAGTTCATGATCTTGTATTATTCAGTGACTGCACATTTACATGCTCATTTAGGAATGACCTGAGTAATATTCTGTTTATAAACACAACATATTAGAGGTCAGGTTTCCATCTAAACGTATTCTAAATCTTAAGCAAATTTAAATTCAATGATAAATTTCAAAATATACCACAACTGGGAAAAAATAAAGAATTAACAGTCATTTACATCCACTGTGAGAGAAGCAGCCGTCGCCCTGCTAATTTTTCCACCGTGCACTGTAGAAGAAAAGGTGAGGTAAGATGATATAATATAGCGCCCGTTAAACCTCAAACGGACAACGAAGCAAATGAAAGAAGACAGACAATGGAAAATAACAGTACCTGTCCTGACGACCATGGGATTGATGGATGTCATTTATTCACTGAATCTGTTTCCATTGTATTCGGTCACAAATAGCTTTATAGGCTTTAAGAGGTTTATTTCTTATTTATTTATTGTTAAGAATGCGAATACAAAGGCCTGGGTAGAAGCAGCCCTAATGAAAAATGCTTTGCTCTTGGAGAGTTTTGAATGTTTTTATTTTGAAAGTTTTCTCATACTTGGAACAGAAATGTGAATAGTCCCTTTAGTTTAGTTAAATTATCCTTATTGCAGAACCACCAGCAAACGTCATCATTAGAATTTTATTTAGACTGAAGAAGTGCAATAATATTGTGTTTTTCCTCTCTCTTAAGCTCCCTTTATTGTACCGGATGGTCCTTCCCTAAACTAGTATAAAATGCTGTCCAAGTTATGTTATGTTATGTCATGGTTGTGTTAAACCGAGGATCCTTTTATCATGGTTACTAAGATGTGACATGTTTCTCACTTATATAACTGTGTTGGAGATTCATTCTCACATGTCGAGCCAGACTCAGACCATGGTAATAAAAGCTTTTTAGCTTTGCTGCAAGAGAGCAGTTATTTTTACCTTTTCAGCTGGAAGCAGGGCAAAAGAGAAAAGGGTGGCAGAGGGAGCGAGAGAGTCAAAGCATGTGTGCGTGCACATGTACGTGCGTGCGTATGTGCATACGTTTGTGTGCACGTGTGTGTGTGTGAGTGTGAGTGTGAGTGTGTGTGTGTGTGTGCGTGTGATGGAGAGGAGGAGGTGCAGAGGGAGGTATTGAATACGGAGACATGCTGACGGTAAATGGGTCACCCTATTAGGAGCCAAAAGCAGATCCGTGATTGGTTGAGGAAAATATAGGAATAAGGGAAGAGTACTGACTAGAACCCAACTGGGTGATTCTTGTGCTTGCACGCAATACATTTTTTTCAAATATGCGTGTGTGTGTTTGTGTGTGTGTGTGTGTGTGTGTGTGTGTGTGTGTATAAATTATGTATATTTTACAGTGCAGTATGTGTTTGAGGGAGCATTTAATTAGCCAAGCAAATGTGTGCCAGCATTTGTGCAATGTTCTGCCACTTTATGCAAGTGTTGTATTAGCGTATGTGGGTGTGTGTATGGAGGCTTATGTGTTATCCTGAATTTGTGTTTTGGGAGTGACAATAGCACAACCTACATGCTAGCCGGTGTTTTCTGGTGCGGTTACAGTATCTTTCTCTCTGTGTGCTGTATTGTACTGCTGAAATGTTAATTAATTAATTAACTGATGAACAGCAACTTGGGATTCTTGTTGTAATTAATTGATTGTTAACAGAGTCTTGCTGCACCATACATCAATATTTCATTTTGGTCTTTGTAAATTTATTGTGTAGACGAGTAAAACAAATTAAATAGTAAGGCTGTTGTTGCTTTTAATACTAAGTGGTTTGTTTGTTTTTTTGTAATCTCACAGCCCTGATGATTGTTCAACTAATTGAATAATCATACTGTACATGACAGTCCACTGAGATCAGAGACGGGCCTTACATGTTAAAAGGCCTCATCTGTAGTGGTGGTTGTGCACTGCACTTTCATAAAATGTCTTTTTATTACATCATTCATGTCAATTTGGTGATTTGTTTGGCTCTTTTTCTTAAAGGAACACGCCAGCGTTTTGGGAAACACACTGTCGATATTTGATGAGAAATGGTACGATTAAAGTTTCATGAAGGACAGAATTAACACCAATGTAGAGCTGCTGGAATGATGGCAAAACTGTGGTTATTTATAGGTGTGCTGACTTAAGTGGCTCAACAGATAAATCAATGAAGGTCAGAGCCGCTACACATGAGCACACTGCAGGATGTCGCCACAGAGCTTTAAATCAAATGTGCTGTATGTATTTTAGGATCTGTGTTTTTACTTTTCTTGGTAAACAACTGTAACGTCCCTGTTTACTATTCAGCCACTTTTCCCTTCATCCTCACTCCCGGTATGAAATGCTGCCAGAGCTGTAAACCCGCGTTTTTTTAATTATTCCCTTCTCTCCAGCAAGGCGTCATAGAAATGAACACTTTTTGAAAAGAGCGTTCAGACAATCAGTGAGGTTTTCATTCTGGCGATATCACTGCCAGCCCATCACTGTGCAGCAACACTGAGGAGGCTCTATTGTCAGACCCCTCCAGAAACAAGACAACAATAGAAGATCATGAGCAGGAGACGGGGGGGGGGGGCATTGCTCATCTGTATGTTGTGATTCCTTCGGATCCAAGTCAGCCTCCAAGTTCAACAGTAAGCCAGAATAGATGGCTTTCTGAGATGATCAAGGATGTGGGCCACAAATATGTACAGATTCCACATCCCAATCTCAAAATACAGAGATAAATTAATATTTGTAAATACAAAATATGATGTTGTGGTTTTTTTTAAATTGCAATTTTTTCTAACAATCTATTTTCCAAAGTGATTCATATGTGCAGCAAAATATCAGTAACTCCCCAACACAGAATTTACATGCAGTGTGATGGAAAACCTTTACTTTTTTCATACTCGCAACAGGAAAAAACACCAGCAAACCTACAGTACACTGCACAGTGGAAAAAATATGTAGCAATAGCAAAACATATGTATTGTGGAATCAAGTCAAGTCAAATTTATTTATATAGCTTTCCAAATATAGAGCAGGTCTATGACTGCTGTCGTCATACCAAATTAGTTTAAAGAGCCTCAACAATTCCCCCATCAGCAAGCATTTTTTTGTGACAAAGGTGAAATACTCCATTTTAACAGGCAGAATCATTGAGCAGACCCAGGGTCTATGTGGGCGGCCATCTACCTTGCTCGGTTGAGGTGAAACAGAGCAAGAAAAAGACAGCGAATGAGAGAGAGAGAGAGAGAGAGAGAGAAAGATGAGGGCATAGAGAGACACAGAGGGATAATACACAGCGATAAACAATAACGTGAATAAATGAAAATACAAAACATATGCAGTAGTATACTAGAATTGCAATGGAGCCAACCTGCCACTCATGTCTGTTTAGCCACAGACAGTCATCAACCTCACATCCAGTGCTCTCTGTTGTGAGACATATTGCTCTGCAGGCTTCCTCTGCTGAAGCAGCATCCATTGCACCAATGATTGTATACTTTCCATCTCGATGCACAGAAGAATCCCTCAGTAGGATTCCAGAATGGAAAGTTTGGTGGAAGGAACTCCATCAACATGATTATCTGAGCCCTGGCCATTCCTTGATGATGTAACTGTGGTGGACGCTGACACTATCATGGATGCTGACAAATATTGGCAGCTCACAGACCCTCTGTCATTCTAAGGGAGGAGATCCATGTGGAGGGTGTCCAGGAAAGTCAGCAGGCATCCGGTGTTGTGTGTCCTAAAGACAGCAATGTGTGTTCTCATGCCGTAACACTGCACACATTGTTATGTTGCCATCACCCTGGCCTATGATGTATCTCCTGCCTTCTACCAGATTAAACCCAGCGTGAGAAATGTCATTTCCTTCCAGATGTAGTATTATTTACAATAAACTAGAGCAGCAGCAACAGCCACGAAGAATTACTGTAGCCCTTAGTCTTAAAATGACAGCAAAGTACACACGTGTTCTCCTCTGCGAAGATACTAATCTTACAGGTAAACTTACTGATAACACAGCTGAGCTACAGCTCTGCTTGAATGGTGCTTTTGACTGCACTGCTGCCTCACTTCTTTGTGCCTCCCGAAAGCAGAAAGAGCCGGCCACATATATTTAGCTTGTGCTAAAGGCGACCCATGACTACCGACTACAAAGAAGCAGAACTGTTGTAAAACATCACTTTTCAAAATCTCAAGCATAGATATCATCCTGAGTAATCTATGCTATCATCCATACTTATGATCAGTAGTCCACAAACACTTGAATGAATGCACCAGTTGGCTGCGCGGTGCTCCTGTGAATTAGCGGCAAAGTAGAAGCGCAATAATTTGTTTGTTTTTAGGTCAAACCAAAGTGCTTGTCCATTACTGACCATGTGGCTGGATAAAGTGATGTGGATTATAACAGAAAATGTGAGTGAGAGTTTGTAAACTGACATTTTTGGACGTTTTTGCTGTTGTTAGCCATTAACCGCCATTAGATTCAAACTAAATAAACCCTTACACTGTACTAGTGCACAACTGCCATGTTTATTTTTGCCTCATAAATATGTGAGTTCCACAAACCTAAAGTTGTCTGTAACCTGGCTATACACACACACACACACACACACACACACACACACACACACACACACACACACACACACACACACACAGTCCCACCAGAATGATCAAGAACACACTGTCTTCTAAGAACACTACAGTGTGTGTGATGTTTTAAAAGATGGAGCATTCTGGCTGCTGTTGCATCACAGCCTCTCCAAAGAAGCGATGTTCAACCTCTGTATCTGGAACAAAACCAGCTTGTAAAACTAAGCAAGGTCAGTCAAGCAACCTGCAAGAAGCTGCATCCTAACTTTGCCAAGGTTCTGCTGTTTCTACATGGGAGAGTTCTGTTGAGAAATTATTGCCTGTCTGCAGTTTTGACATGAATTTCTATAAATTTACTGTCATCTTTTTCTTTCTATCTATCTATCTATCTATCTATCTATCTATCTATCTATCTATCTATCTATCTATCTATCTATCTATCTATCTATCATCTATCTATCATCTATCTATCTATCTATCATCTATCTATCTATCTATCTATCTATCTATCTATCTATCATCTATCATCTATCTATCATCTATCTATCTATCATCTATCTATCTATCTATCTATCTATCTATCTATCTATCTATCTATCTATCCATCTATCTATCTATCTATCTATCTATCTATCTATCTATCTATCTATCCATCTATCTATCTATCTATCTATCATCTATCTATCTATCCATCTATCTATCTATCTATCTATCTATCTATCTATCTATCTATCATCTATCTATCTATCCATCTATCTATCTGTCCATCCTCAGGAAACCAATGAACTGGTGGCAATTAAGAAGTTCAAAGACAGCGAAGGTGAGAGAGTGGGAGAGAGGGGAAGAGGAGGGGCTGAGCATCATCATCATCATCATCATCATCATCATCATCATCATCATCATCATCATCATCACCACCTTTCATTTCTGTGTAGAAAATGAGGAGGTCAAGGAGACGACGCTTCGGGAGCTGAAGATGCTCCGGACTCTGAAGCAGGACAACATCGTGGAGCTGAAGGAAGCCTTTCGCAGGAGGGGCAAACTCTACCTGGTCTTTGAATATGTTGAGAGGGTCAGTTGAGTAACCCTGCCATCATTGTTATGACTGTGAACATCCACATGTATGTGCAGTTAAACATGCATTTCTATCACGCTGCATCTTAAGTTTCAGAATATTGAGACTGCTCAGTTAAGCATAGAAAAAAGCATCACCATGGCAACATATGAACTATGCTGCTGGTGAATAATGGTATTCCCCACTGTGTTGCCAGGGTTTCCAGCCAAGTGTTTATTTCATTACAGGTTTTATTTCCATACTCGAGTCACTTTAACCAGGTGTCTCCTTATAGAATTTTCATCTCACTCCCCTGTCAAGGTAAAAAAAATGTAAAAAACAAGACCAGGAAGAGAGGACACTGTATGAATTTGTTGATTTAAAAAAAAACAACACACACACTGAAATGTTCAACATCCATGAATAAAGCACACTTGTACCATTCACCAGCTACATTACAAATGGTTGGTTTGCGGTTTGCAGAACATGCTGGAGCTGTTGGAGGAACTGCCCAATGGTGCACCGCCTGATAAAGTCCGCAGCTACATCTACCAGCTCATCAAAGCCATCAACTGGTGTCACAAGAACGAGATCGTACACAGAGGTGAAGAGTTCATCTTTGTTGTGCTCACGTACCAGCTACAGTAATATCCATGTGTTTCACAGTGGCGTGTTTGCTTCACTGGGAAACTCTGCCCATGGCGATGAAGTGAGCCGAAGTAGTCATTGTCCGACGTTGTTACTTGATTATACAACGCTCACGGAACAGGAGCGCTTATGCTTAATATTTGCTCAGAGGCTCAGATGGGTTTGGTGTTGTGTCAGCTTGAAGACTATTTCCCCCGCCTCATGAAAGCACTCAGAGAGCGTGTACCTCGGACACAGCAAACCCTGGGACCCTGGTGCCTTCATGCTCAGGTCCAAATTAAAGCTACAAGCAGTGATAAGGGGGTTGGAGTGTTTACTGCCCTGTAATATGGAACACACTTACAATATAAAAGGCTGCTGTACACCCCCTAAAGACAATAACAGTGTACATTTGATGTACAACTAATAGTATTTGTTAGATCAGGCTCACTTCCTGTAACCACTTGATGGTCCTATGACTATGACTTGATTCAGCTTATAGATGTCCTCATACCTGTGAAGACTGGAAAGATCTGAGCATGTGGAGTCAACTTAGAACAGTTTCTGCTCTTTGGTGAAAAATCAAAATGGGCCATTTCACCTCAGTAACTGAGTTTGATGAGAACCCGCAGTCTTCACAGTAACATATCACCAATGTTTTTAGCTGTTTCGGGGCAAATTTGAGACAATCTGGCTGAGCAGGACATCAAAGCACTGAAAAAAAAACAAAAACATGTTGGTGTTCTTTCTTGACCCATTCAGTACCTTCCACCAAGTTGTTGAAAATCAGCCACAAAATTGTAGCGTAATCCCACTGACAGTGACACAACCACCGAAAACATGACCTGCTTCTTAGAGCTACAGTACAAGACCTCATCATACATAGTTAATAAACTACTGAGGTACAACTACTGAAAAACTGCGCCAGCTAAACTGATACTGGACTGGATGAATCCCTGACTGAGCTCTTTAAACTGCCTGTGCTGGTTGCTACTGCAGCATCATCACTGACCAATAATTAGTGACTGAGTCTGCAAAAATGCAACATCCTGCTTAATGACAAAGTCAGGATATTTGTTGGTTCAAAAGTAATTTGGATCTGATTTCGGCAACAAAAAAAAAGAATAATTTAAAAAAATACACACACACACTCATATATATACATATATATATATATATATATATATATATATATATATATATATATATATATATATAAGATTAAGAACTTAAAATTTTCCCACTTATTCTTGGCATGTGTGTTCCCTCTAAAACATTTAGGATCTTCAAGACTTTTTCAATATTAACCATTTTTGTCTGTTATTTAGTTTTTTGATATAAAAAAAATCTGCAGTTTCGATCTGACTGTTGTAATGAAAAACGTGATGGTTTTCTTGTGCGTCTTTCCATTCAAACTATAGGGCAGGTGTACTTCCTTTTCCCCCACGTATGGGACTTGCTATGTTTCATCCTACTAAAGTGATGAGATAAATTATTTGTTGCAGCGTGTTTTGATGTTTGACTTAATGTAAACAAGTTGCTAACAGGTTGCTCTTGCCCAGATATCAAGCCGGAGAACCTCCTCATCAGCTCGGAGGATGTTCTCAAACTCTGTGACTTTGGTGAGTGTTTGGTCATCTTCTATTATTTTGAGAACTCTTGTTGCCACATTGAGTTGTGGAGTCACACTGGCAAAGCAGTAAAGCACACAGCCCCTCTGTGAGCCTCTTACATGTCAAACAGAGGTAACTGCTTGTTAAATCGATGCATTTGTGTCAAAGACTCAGTCAGCGTTCCCTGGTGATGTAATCCATCTGTACCTGAGGATTGATCCTGACACTGACCACTTATCAGCGAATTTTTGCAGTTGTATCTTTGATGTCAGTTTTTTTGTCAAGAGTAGTCATACATTTTTTCACCTTTTATAAAGTTGTTTATCAGGAGAATAAATTCTGCCAATAGAACAGTCAACCAGATCCATAAAACATGGCTCTCGGGGTTGTTATCAAAAATAATTTTCCCAAAGTTTACTTGAGGAATAATGCTAGACACGTGTAAACGTCTAATACACTGTATTCATACAACAGTTTTTGTCGTTTTACAGTTTCCCAGGTGTATATAAACTTTGCACAATCACTCGGCCAATTAGCTTTGCATAATTGGCTAATGCAACCCCACTGAGTCAGCTGGGGTGAGATTTGTTCGTTTTTCACCGTGGTAGCTGGCATTCTGTTTATTGTGCGTTTTCATGCTTAAAATGAACTCTCAGTTGCCCAGTTATCTAAAGCACAGTCTCTGCCTGCGTGCGGTGACACGACTAATTAGTGACCAGTCACGAGGGGTGATGACCATGTGCTCACTGAGGCTGAGTGTTGTTCTTCCTACTGAGTTATTTTCTCTCTGTGAAGGATTAACATTCATGTCATCATGGATGTCTGATATAAAGATTAATGTGTAACTGTCTGTGTTACTTCGCTCAGGTTTTGCACGTAACCTGTCTGAAGGAACTGATGCCAACTACACTGAGTATGTGGCTACAAGGTGGTACCGCTCACCTGAGCTGCTGCTGGGGTGAGTTCTCCACACGGGGATGCAAGTAATTTCATTCATGATGTTGCTGATACAGAGCACTGAAATCAATATACTGTGTACTTCATTTGTCCCAAGGGTTGCATTATTTTATTTTTTTTCCACTCTGGAAGTTTCTCAACAGATTAAAAATAAAGCACAAAGCAACAATAATACAAGAATATATATGATATGAAAGCAGCAGCAGTGCACATCATTAAAGCAGTTCAATAGAAAAAGATAATTGGAAATGCTTTGGTGAGCACATACCTGCACCAGTGCTTTATGAGAAGTCAGTGTAGGGTGCTCAGGTAGTTCTGGGTGCTGGTTCAGTTCCCTGTGGTACCTCCAGCTTGGTTGGGCTTCCATACAGACACAACTGGTCATGTCTGCAGTCGGGAGGCTGGATGAGGGTGTGTGTCTTGTTGCTGCTGAGCAGCTATGACTGAAAGATAAGAGCAGTTTACTTTGCAGAAGCACGCAGTCCTACTAACGAACACCAGCATGTAGTTCTTGTACATGTTGTTCTCCCTGTGCTCAGGTGAGGTGATTTGCTTTACTTGATGAGAGAAACACAGGTTTTCCAGTTTTAAAATGTATTTTAATGGATCGTTTTAGTATGTTCTGTTCTTCAATAAAAGTTGAGGATGCAGAAATAAAGGTCTCTAAAACCAGAACCCCCAAGTGGGCTAACTAGGGACGAGTTCCTGGGATCTGCCCCTGTGATGCTTGGACCACCCTGTGCACACAGTATATTCAAACATAGGTGTATCAGTGAAATGGTCCTAATATGTTAATTTTTCTTAAAAAATAAACACGTGTTGACTCTCATCTCTGGATATTTTCATTCCTCTCATGGGGATTGCATGGACCTCAGAACCCTTCCAGTTTGTGGTGCATGACTGTCCATTCTAGTTTGGAGACAGCTGAACATAATCTAGCCTCACCGTTGTCGCCTGATTTAGTAAATGCCCTGGAACATTTATTGAGACAGCGCTTGAACGCCACCCACTCAAATACTCTCTCCCTCCAACACCACCTCTGCTTCTCTGCTGCCAGATCTCTCACCATTTCCACCAGGCTCCTCAGCTCCTTTTTCCCTCACAAATGACATCTTCGTTCAGAGCATCTCCCTCCGAATTTATATTCTTTTATTTCCCCTCACCTTCACCGGTATTACCATCATTACCACAATTAGCTCCTCTTCATCCTGTGACTTCATTTTCATCATCATCATCCCTCTAACCGGGGGAGATATGCCACATAATCACTCTCTCCTCTCCATTCATGCCAGGGCTCCCTACGGGAAGGCGGTGGACATGTGGTCAGTCGGTTGTATCCTCGGGGAGCTGAGCGATGGACAGCCCTTGTTTCCGGGGGAAAGTGAGATTGATCAGGTTAGTGGGGCTAAAGTAGTGTTAAAAATGATTTAACATCCAAAAGAAAACAAATTCCATCATTAATTAATACGTTTGTGATCTTACTAGCATCGTGTACATGCCAGTATAGTGCATAAACACACATTTACTGATTGCCCTTCCATCCCAACAGCAATGTGATATATACTGAAATATTATAGATTATTTTAGGCAGTTTCACTGGGGAATATATTTTTATGTGATAATATTTCAGTATTCTATTTTATTTTGGATTTTATTTAATTGTATTAGGAGAGAGGAAGGTCCCATTAAGACAAAGGACCCCTTCTTTCTGGTAAAGATGGCCACATATACAATTTCACCTACAACAATACAGAACACATACCATAGACGATACAAGGAAAGTGAATAAGTCAGATTTAAAAAAAGATAATGGAGGAATTCTGTCTTTTGTGATTGGATCTGTACAACTTGATATTTATTCATTACAGTATTTTCACTGTTGGGTGAAAACATCGTCAATCCAACATGTTATTGTGAAGTGAAACAGCAAGTCCTTTAAGTGCTTAAATATGTAGCTAAAAGGACCTGTTAAATACAGTTAAAACATGAAATCGTACTATTTTAGCAGCACCATGAACACTAAGGTAACTCAAAGAATGAATAAATCAAGGAGTGTTTTGTACTTGTTCTGCTGATTCTCTTGTGTCACTGCAGCTTTTTACCACAAGATGTCACGTAATCCTTCACATTGGTCCTATAAAATGCCCATGAACAAAATAAAAATCATAAAGTAGTGAGTGTGTAGATGAATACTTCTACACTCACATGTTACCCACAATATATTACAGTACTGTCATATTTATCTCCAGCTCTTCACTATTCAGAAGGTGCTTGGGCCACTTCCTGCTGAACAGATGAAACTCTTCTACAACAACCCTCGTTTTCATGGAATCAGGGTAGGACACGGAACTGGTCTGTACTTGTGTGTTGTTTTTGTATTTTCCTCCCATCATCTTTTCTGTTTTTACCACCACCTTTCCCACTCCCTCTCTCTCTCTCTCTCTTGCTCTCTCTCTCTCCCTCTCTCTCTCTCTCTCTCTCTCTCTTTCTCTCTGTCTCTCTGTCTCTCTGTCTCTCTGTCTCTATTCTGTGGCAGTGTTCCCAGCACCACAAGTGGATTGCTATGACTCATGAGATAGGTCGTTGCTGTTCAATTTAGAAGCAAAATGTCCTAGAAGACAGAACAAGACAAGACATTTCTGTGTATGTGTGTGTGTATGTGTTTGTGTTTGTGTGTTTGTGCACACAAGTCTTTAGTGTGTTCAAGTGGTCAATTCATGTACAAGCATTTACTGACTGTAAGAAAATGTTTTAATTGTGTGTGTGTGTGTGTGTGTGTGTGTGTGTGTGTGTGTGTGTGTGTGTGTGTGTTTGTGTGCGCGTTTGTCAGTTTCCCGCAGTTACTCATCCTCAGACGTTGGAGAGAAGATACCAGGGCATCTTAAGTGGTTTGATGTTGGATCTGATGAAGGTAAAATTCTGACTCAACTCAACTCAATCTAAACTCATAAACTTTAAGTTTTGTAATTAATAAACACTAAACCCTCCCCTTATCTTCTTTTAACTCTCAACACTATGATACCTCGAGCCAATGAGAATGTGTGTTTCCCCTGTCAGAACCTGCTGCTTCTAAACCCGACGGAGCGCTACCTGACAGAGCAGAGCCTGAACCATCCAGCCTTCCAGCCTCTGAGGCAGGTGGAGAGAGAGAGACCTTCACCTTCCTCTCCCAACCCCCCGCGCTCCTCCAAGAGGAAAACACACCATCACGGAGAGAACACAGTTCCTACAAGGTCAGTTCATCTTGTCTAACTTTATAGAAACATTTTGGACCTTAACAGACATTATTTCTCATATCGTGCTATTGATGTTTATCGTTATTGAGGTTAGTAGTAAGTTTCAACTGCAAATCTTTGGTGTTAACTTGGCTTGAATACTTCAGACAGTTGCATTCACAGAGTTGTGGGTCAGAACCATTTATGAATCCAAAGGAACTCCATGAATCTTAAGACAATTAACTGCAGTTCCTCATCATCAAGCAGCTGACTGACAATGTTGGTGAGCAGGCAGTGAACAGCAGCTGTCCCTGGAGAGCTGGTGGAGACCCAAACTGAGCTAAAACCACACTGATTATTCAACTTGTATTTACTTTCATTTTATATGTTAATAAATAGCTGTTTACTAATGAGTGTAGCTTCACATCAACTGCATCATGATGATAGTAATTCAAGATTGTTGCCAAAATTTGGATGCATTAATACCAGTGAAAAACATCTGTCCCTCTCTGTCTGTCTGTCCTTCTCTGTCTGTCCTTCTCCTGCTTCACCCGTCTTTCTCCAGGAGTCACAGTAAGAGCTCGAGCCGTCGCTCTAACAGCAAAGAATGTTCCAGTCTCCCTCGCCATGGAGACCTCCATCACCTTGGCAATGAGAGTTTCCTTAACGGTAACAAACCAGCCCCATCCAGCTTAAGTCCAACCCTTCACCCTAAAAGCCAGTACATGTCCCAGACCCTCAATCGTTCTGCCTCATCCAACAAAGACCTGGCCAATAACAACCTGCCACACCTCCTCAGTCCCAAAGAAACAAAAGGGAAGACAGAGTTTGATTTCAGCCTGGGGCCCTTACCCAAGCTGTCAGACCAGACACTCGGGGCCAAATATGGCCACAGCAAGCCCAGCTCCTCTCGCTCTCAGCAGCAGCAGGTCACACGCCACACCTTCCTGGATGGCAAGACTAACACTCTGCAGTCCGGAGGAGAGAAACAACATGGCCGGCATTCTCACAGCATGGCTGATTCTGCCCACGGATCCATGTCGTCATCCTCTAAAAGCTCAGCCTCTTATCTCAGCTTGTCCAAGAGCCACAGCGCTCTGAGTGATGCCAAATCTGTCGGCAACCTCAGCGACAGCCGACTCCACCCAGATGACCCAAACTCCAACACCACAGCTGGAATGGGACCCAGCGCACGCTTCTTCCCTGCCAGCTGTCTAGACCTCAACGCCCCCTCAGGTCCTCCTGGACCACCGGGCAGCCCCTCTGCACGCCACAGTGACCGCTCTGGGCATAGTCCTGCCTCTCGTAGCAGCGGCAACGTCCGCATGGAGAGCAGCACACTGGACTCATCGTCCAGACACAAGTCCAGGCATAAACCTCTGGCACCAGGTAGGGATTGGACTCTTCATCTTACTTCATTTAGGATTCAGCTTTATTGTCCACAGAAAGGGAGGATACAATTTTTATATGGTGTAAGCCAAAAGACATGAATATGATATTTGATATAATAAGTGTTTAAAATTTGAATAAATTAATAAAACTACATGAAAGATAAAAATCTGCAAGTAAAGACATTTGGCATATTTGGCACTTGCAAGATACAGGTGCTCTTTTTATTTGCCTTTTCATTTACTTCAACATTATCTCACATGTTTTTGGACAATCTGAGTTGTGATCACTCTGCCTGAGATGGTGATATAAACATTGATTACAAAGTTTAACTGCAGCCTGTTATTAATCCTCCTCTCATTCTACCTTGTAAATATAAAGCAGACGAGGAAATAGAATTAAAGTAGATGGTATTCACTGTCGTGAAAATATTAGCTGAGTCATAGCTGCTCAATCGGGAAAAAAAACGGAGTGACTTTTTTTATCACCAATTAATTGTTCAAATAATGTCACAAGGAAAATGGCAGTAATGCTCTGACTTTTGAAATATAAGGACTAGCTGCCTTTTTGTTTGTTTAACTGGGTTTTTTTTTGGACAAACAGAGGAAATCAGACCAAATTTTCATGGGTTCCTCCTTGGTTCCACCCTCCACCATGTTATACAAAAATCAGCCTGGTAGTTTTATCACCGTCCATTCAACAGGCTAATGGCACTGTAACACAACCTGCTTGGAGGTGACAATAATATTAATTATCTCTCATCTACAGAGGAGGCCAATGCCCCAGAGCTCTTAGACCCAGGAGGAGCAGGGATGCCCTCCACCCACACCCTGCCCTCCCCACATGAATCCTACCATTATGGCCTGGGTTATACCTCCCCCTTCTCCTCTCAACAACGGCCTCAACGCCACTCCATGTACGTACGACGAGAGCGCCACAGACCTCACGGAGTAGAAGGGGGGATGGCAGGCTTACCTCCACCGGGACAAGCCATCCCGACACGTGCCAGCAGTCTGCAGCTGCTCTCCCCCCAACTTCAGCACCGGACCACCCTGACTGGGCACTCAGTGAGCTCCTCCAGAGAGGACTGCACCGATGACATGACCAGGGTTAGTGGCAGACAGTCCTGGGCTTGTGGAGAACTGTCTCCATAAAAACAGTTTTAACAGATCTTACCCATTCCTGGCTTTTAAATACAAACTCTAACATGTTTGTTTGTTTGTTTGTTTGTTTGTTTGTTTGTTTTAGAATAATTAGCTTTAAAAAGATGCTACTTTAAGACAACGTATAAATAGTTACAGCGCGATTTCATAAACATTAGCAATTTATCTCAATCACTCATAAAAGCAGCTGCACTCAAGAGATTCCATCTTGCACTTACAACCCCGAGGTGAACGCCGAGAGCCAATTTCTAGGAGTTCTTTAAAAGTGTTTTGGAAATGGAGGTAATTACAAGTGCAGGCGAATATGAGGGTTTAAGTCATTAAAGCTCACACATTCAAGATTATGAACAATCTAAAGGAGTAAAGTTTTTTGTTTTTTTTCATTTAACCTGTGTGTGAGTGTTGGTATTTCACATGTTGATGTGTGTGTGCAGGAGCTATCACTGTCTCGTGTTATCATTGCCACTGCTTCATGCTGCTTCTCCAGTCTGCTTTGACCCGCACCTGTCCGTCTTCTCAACAGAGTGAGCAGTCCCCTAAAGACATGAGCCACCCTTGTGCCCCCATCAAAGACTCTACGAGGGACAACACTGCTGCTTTTCATACACAGCGTTCTAAAAACGAGGTCCGACCCCCTGACTTCTCCCCCTAACTGCTGGTTTCCATAGCTTTATCTGTTTCTTACTCAGGTCAACTGCCTCACCGCACGTTGTCGCTGGTATAAATGTAGCCTCGCTGAGAAGCTTTAAGATTGTCTTGAATGTCTTGTGATGTGAGCCACTAAAGAACGTGATTACTAACGAGATCAACGGGATTATTGATCGTATTGATAGAGGACAATGTGACGCTTTGTCCTCTGTTCATGCGTGTATTTGTGTGTGTTTCCTAGGCTGGTATGTATCACGATCCTCACGGGGAGGACGGAGGGTCCTCCAAAGAGAACCGGATGATCTTCACTGAGTCCATGCCTCGAAGAGTTGGCAGCTTTTACCGAGGTGAGGGGTCACAAACAAATCACGTGTTGTGAAGTGACACACAGCAAACAGAAAAGTGGATTACTGAGGCAAAACAAAGGGAGTCAGGGAGTTTATATATGTTACAGATTTCTGGAACGAGACTAATCAAGTGGTGGGAGGATTGATGGACCAACATCACCAGCCCATGTGACTATCATTGCTTAAAAAAACCCAATGAATTTAAATGGCATGCAGCCATGGTTGCATTTGGTTGCAGAAGGTTGCGAGCTTTTAGAGATTAATAGTGATCGTCAGGTTTTTAACTCAAACACGAGGGACCGGTGAAAGATTTTAGAATGTGTTTTTTCAGGCTTTACACGTAGTTTAATGTCTCTATGTACTCTTCTGACCTGCTTTCTCTTCATAACTGAAACTGATATTTGCTGATTGGAATCTGCTGAGCCTCAGAAACTTGTGATTGAGGATTGAGGTCTTGCAGGTCTATCATCCATTATGGTTCATCTTTGATGGTGGAGCAAATGTCATTATTGAACACTGGCTTTTTTTTTGTATTTTCTAAGTAAAGCAAAGGCCAAGAGCCGGCCCATCCTTTAGGCCAAATGAGCACCTAAGCAAACCCATTCATCCTATTCTGAACTGACCTGTCGTCTGACCTGACATGCCTCCGTATCATGGCTAACGACACAGTGAAAGAGTGAAGGGCTGCATTCTGACAACATCATAGTGCACACAAAATAATCAGAAATTGACATGATGTTGGAAATGACATTGGAACCAGACTGTGGCACGACTCAGTCAATGAACGTCATCAATGCAGGCTGCACCCTTGATCGAACACTGTAGCGGTCACTGCGCAGTGGGCCTTTATTTGTTGGGACTATTCAGTTTAAGAGATTGATGCAAACATAGCTGAATTAAACTAATCTATGATGATGGTGGAAATGCCATTTAACGGAGGATTTTTTTTATTATTTAAAATTTAAACTTGAATTTTGTTGGATCGGATGGAAGAAGATTTACTTGTTTTGAAGAAAGGAGTACAGTACACGAAGAAGGTAGAAATGGACGCAGTTTGCAAATCTGTGAGCACAAACTGCACAGTTATAAACCAAGTGAACAGATTTGTGAATGTATACTTTCTCCATCACCTGGCCAGGCAGAGAGGTTTGGGAACATTTGAGTGCTCCGAAAAGTGATTACAACACAGATTGAGTGCATGAAATATTGCAAAAAAATATAATGATTAAATGTTTATGAAGTGAACCAGCATGTGCAGTTACAGTATTTTCCTGTAATCCTTCTCTTTCCTCCCTGATTCTCTTCAGTACCCTCCCCCAGACCAGACAACTCCTCCTCCTTCCATGATGGAGTTGGGCAGGGTCGAGGGCCAGTCGGACCTGTTGTACCTGGCGACCCTGTTGCCATGGCCAACCACTCCAAACGTCAGACCGCATTTGACTGGTGAGAAGACTTGAGACCTACTGTACTGATACAGAATCAACATATAGTGATTATATATCATGAACTATGCGGGAAGAGACTGTCTTGTGTCTGTTTACATAACAGGTTTATCACTGTGTAGAATGAACGCACTACTATAAATAGCATCCACATGTGACATGGTGACATGGACGTGTAATAACATGTCAAACAAAGGAAATTAGAGCTAAAAAAAAACAGGTAGCATCATTATGCCTGTGTGCAAACAGCAACAATCAAGTATTCAAACAAAACAATGTTCATAATGCAATGCAATGGTAACGCTCTAATGTCACTGACAGATTCCCCTCTGTCACATGAAGGTTTGCCTCAACACCAGTTAGACTGTAAGATTATTGCTATGAAGACGTGCAGCATCATAAACGCTAGAAGAATGAATTGAATAAATGAAAAAAACATTTGTGTTCACCATGTTGAAAAACCGTTTTGAGGCCAACTGCGATCCTTCATTATTAACCACATGTAGAGTATGCAATTCTCTTGGTGTTATTTCGGGACATGAGATTCGTAGGAACGCCTCAAATCACTTCTAATGCCGTAGCTTGTAATTACAAATGTGAGTCATGTGAAATCTTTTCCTCTCTAGGACTGCTGCTGAAGCGATGGTCATGAATCCTCCAGAGCCCACCAAAGAGAAGGAGAAACAAGGCTTCTTCAGAGCCATTAAAAAGAAAAAGAAGAAGACGCAAATCGTAAGAATGTTGTTTCATCCGGTACTCATCAGTGTCGTCCTCTTTTGCAAAGACTCTCTGTTACTGTAGTAAATGCTGATGAGAAAGCTGTTTGGAAATGATCCGTACTTTCCGGAATTGGCATCCCTCTGTGAACGAGCTCTAATATTAACACTGCAAGTGTTAAAGGGTTATTCAGTTCATTTTCAATATTGATATTGTTTTTCCTAGTTTTGTCTTTATCTACTATCATAATATTGTAACTCTGGGAACAGGGCAACTTGGCCACCATGAAGTCAGATAGTGCAGCAGCAAACACAAGCAGGCAAATGACCACGTGACTAATGAACAATTAATCCAATGTGCTCGTAGGACAAAGAGTAAGTGAAAAAGATCCATCTCAGTTTAGATCTTCACAGTTCAAACCTGACCCGCCGCAGTCGTCAGCACTCAGTGACGAGGTCTGCAGGATCAGCTGAGCTTCCTTCTTTCATTATAGGATTCTTTCATTATTTTGAGTTGACAGGCATCAAGTTCCACATATCAGCAAGGCAAATGCAGTGCACTACTTACCAGCAAATATTTTTGGTATATTATCACACATTCAGCATTGATTATGGTTTACTTTCACCATCGAGGGCACTAAGAGAAGGCATACCTGCAGTATGGTGATACGATGTCATCAGGTCTAGATTAGTATCAGTTCTATAATCCTGACAAATAAACCTGTTAGGCTTCAATGTAGCAATGATGCAACAAAATATCTACTTTCAATAGATCTTGAGTTTGCCACGAAAATAGAAAATCAGTAGAAAAATACTACTACTACTACTTCTACTACTATGGCTAAAACATCTCTTCAGCCCTTCTATTCTCTTCCCTTTTTTCCTAACATCTAAACCTACATGCTATTGATTTTTTTCTCCTCTGTATCTATTACGCGGCTGGTATTTATATTGATGGTTTAGGATCAGTTGTGTGTCTGTTTGCTCTCAGAGATGTTGAGGTGGTGTTGAGAGTTGTGGTTGTGCGTCTTCTACTCTACAGACCGACGTGGAGGACGGGAGGAGCCCCAGCATCAAGAAAAGCCTTTTCCCCCTCTTTAGCTCTAAGAATAGCTTAAAGCACAACTCAGCTGTCAAAGTTCTACCTGTAGTGGCCTCGCCCATGGTACAACACCAGCCTACCGCGCCCTACCCTGCCTCACCAGTAATCCAACCTCAACACTACGGCTGCATGTTAACTCTCACTCTGCACTCACCTCTACCGCCTGGTCTGAAATGCTCTCAGCAAGCGCTTGATGATTGATTGAAAGAATTTTCCATGTGTTTTGACTCACATACTGCACGGTGCGCGCGTGCGTGCGTGCGTGCGTGCGTGTGTGTGTGTGTGTGTGTGTGTGTGTGCGCGTGCATCTACATTGTCTTGCTATGATGTGTGATAAGATACTGGCGTCATGCTGCAGTTTGTGCTGTTTTTGAGGCATCGAATTTCATCAGGCAGAACATTTAATGTGGGAATCATGACCATTTTCCACCCATAACACCACACACACACACACACACACACACACACACACACACACACACACACACACACACACACACACACACACACACACAGAACTTCACCATCACCATGTCTCATGTTTGTGTGGTGCTGCCAGAGAGATGCATGACGCTCTTCATCAGGATTTGAGAACGTGAGGATGAAGATGATGGTATGTGTGCCTAGATAGAGAGTAACTAACACACACCTCCTCTGTTTTGTTTCTATAAGGTTCCTGGTAACGGTCAAGATCATCTGTCCCTGCAGAGGAGCTCCAAGTCGTCCTCCCACCACAGCAGCCGGCGGAAAAACCGCGAGCGATCCCGCGACAGAGACCGTGAGCGGGAGCAGAGCCGGGACAGAGAAAGAGACCGGGAGAGAGAACGGGAGAGAGAAAGAGAGAGAGAGAGGGAGAGAGGGAGGGAGAGGGAGAGATTGAATGATTGGCCACCAGACAAACCAGTCGACTCCCACTCTCAGGTATGTCCTGACTGGAAATATTGATGTTGCATTCATCTAAAGTTCAAAGACCGGCACTGACACACTCTGCATGACTGTGCATACACATGTTAAGTTATTGATGGATGAATATTGATGATGATGATGATGATGATGATGATGATGATGATGATGATGATGATGATGATGATGATAATGGATGAACACATTTTTCAGTTTTATATCAGTATTTTAATATAATGAACATTTCTTAATTACTGTGTCTGAAAAGGATGAATAATGAAAAATAAATGTGCACAGTCAACAAAAAAAGGCCCATAAAGTGCTATAGTGGCTCAGAATTTCAGTTTTTTGTCCCAATGAAAAACCATGACAGAGGGTTGCAAACCACTCGATATGGTCCAAAAAAAATAACATCTAATATGAAAATTCTTCAAATCAAACTGGTACTGGAACCAAATTGTCAATATATTACCATTTGAATTCATATTACAACTACATACAGGATACAGCAATAGACGGCAAAAAAAAATCACTCCATCTTTGTTTGATAACTGAAGGTCAAAGCATTATAGAAATGAGAAAAAAATAGAATCATGAATCAAGAATTTGAGTAAACGGGTTGAACTTGTAGATAATAAATGGATCTTTTTAAGAACTCAGCCTTGAAGCGTCAACCTTGAGTATGGGTCTGCTCAGATGTGTTCCATATTTATTTTTAGCTCTTAATTCTTAAAAAGGTGGCCATAACAGTATGATATTTGCTCATTCATGTCTTTATATTTTAAATATTCACTCTAAATTATATAAGGGTTATAAAACTGCTTTAAGCACAAGCTTTACCACATGTAAGTAAATGAATAAACAAAGTTCCTTAGCGTTGGTTTTACGACACATAACAGCTGTTTGTAGGTGGTTTAACATTTGCACTTTCTAAAATGATAATAAAAATAATAACATAAAAAATAAAATTGTGTTATTTTTGTTTTTGTATCCATATAATTTATTTTTATTGTAAAGGATCTAGACACACTGAGTTTTCTTTTGACAAAAGATTTAAACAGTTGGAGAGAGTTGAAGATGCAGAACGGAAGTTCCTCATCTGGATAAAATCAATCCATAAACCAAGCATAAACCGATGTATGTTTCATTTCGGGAGTACATTCATACACCTGACGGAATCAGATGATGACATCACCAGTAACTCCTGTTTCATGTCTCTGTCTGTCAGAGTCAACCGCTCAAGTCGCTCCGCAGGCTCCTCCACCTCTCCCCTTCCTCCTCCAACCAAGGACAGCCTCCTCCTCCTCAAGACCTGCGCTTCCAGCCCCCCCTCCCCAACCCGCCCCAGCCCTCCTCCAAAGTGGGCTACTCTGAGGGTAGAGGGCACGCTGAGAGCAGGGGGCACTCCGGGGTGAGCAGCTCTGCCCAGGCCAAGAGCCGTAAGGCCAGCTACCCCCTCCCAGGACAGATAGAGTCCAGCTGGCACGTGTCTGCACTACAGCGGGCTGAGGGGGCTCAGTTCACCCCTGAACAGCTGGGCATCAAACCAGGGCAGAACGGACCCACCTTTACCCGTGCCTCCCGCACCAGGATGCCAAACCTCAACGACCTGAAGGAGACCGCGCTGTAAAACCCCTCCAGACCCCTCCCCTCCACTCAGTCTGGGGGGCATCGTTGTACTGTAGGTGAAGTTTACATGAAAGTATTTGACTGGGTGGAGCCCTCATCGAGACACACGCTGATCTGTTGATGCTCTGTGACATCTAGACGTCCACAGCCCAGAAACACACCAGTGTCCCATAAACCCAGGAAAGGCCCCCCTCCCCCCCCTTGGCAGGCCACTCCTGAACCAGTCTGTTACTCTCTCTATTGAACAAGGTCATAACATCAGAGTAAGCTTTCCTGTCAAGGAGACACTGCCCTCGTGGCCTCTTTGCTGCCATCTACTGCTCACAGGACACAACTGCAACACATCTGACCACCGCTGGCACACCAGTGGCCAATAAACTCAAAAGTTTTTCAAGCTCTGATATTTGATAAGAACAAGAAAAAAAAGGTTTATATCAACATTATTTATGGAATATTTATTTGTTTTAAATTAAAGGATATAAGCTATAAATGACACAGTATGTAGGCTATATGGGAATATTATAAGGTAATATAGAATTAAACGTGTAATTGCGAGAGCTTTAGTTTCGACACAAAGAAATGAATAGATATTTATGTGTTGATAATATGTCACGAGGAATATTTAATGGTGAATGTCCTTTACTGTTCAATTTGATATGTTGTTAGATTTTTTTTTTAATTTTCCCTTTTTTTTCCCAGTTTCTTTCACCAAGATGTGAAGATATATTAAAAACCAGTCATTGCCCAAAATAGAGAAAAAATCCTGGCACATGACATTTTTCTGTAATACAGAGTCATCATCACCCTCTTGAGTTCAGTTTTTGGGGCTATTTTTCATCAGGGTTTGCTAGCGGAACAGCCAGAGTGAGACTGTTAGTCTGGTGTCTGTGCATTACATAATAATCACTTGAATGTCCCACTCTTTGTGTCATCACTTCTAAAATAAGTCCCATTCTCAGTCTCTCAGTTCTTTTATCAGGGACAACAGCTTTCCAGCTCTGCGCTGCCATGTTGGTTTTGTCAACAGCCTTAACAGCAAGAAACAGGCGACAAGACTTTTGTCACCTGCTGGTTGTGAAAAGTCAACAACTAGAAATGAGGTTTGACTAACTCCGATATGAACCTTAATAGATAAATCTGGTGATGTCTTATTATCAACAAATCTCATGAAAAGACCAGTTATTATTACTCCTACTAACTATAACCAAGATCTAACTAATTAAGTTATTTATCTATTTCTGCCAAAGAAGTCTTTTGTTGTCCAAAAACGTAGAGAAATACAAAAATGAGCCCCACTGTTGCATGGCGGTCTTTCATAATCTAAAAAAAACAAATACATTATTTTAGTGATCAAGTTCCTTAAAATAGTGTTCAAAACAAAAATGTAAAGGCTCTCTGATAAGGAGGAGGCGCATTTCTAACTTAATATATGTGTACAACGTGAAGTAAAACTATAAAGTGCACAGTGCACCCTTTTCTCTGCTTCTGAGAGCATTATGAACACGTGCTGTGAGTCAGTCCCACATTCACCATCTTGCTGTTTTAAACCAAAGCACCAAACTGTATGTATTAGATTAGATGTATTCATGCACTACTGAAAATAGTTCCAAGAATCACACTATTCACGCTCGTTTAAGTAGGAAAAATCCAGCATTATATTTGGTCTTATTAAGGGTTTGTTGACATTATGGAACAATACCAGACATCTTTGATCATGTTTACATTTCTCTGTGTGCATTTTTTTAAAGCTTTTGTTATAAACTTTTTTTTTTTTTTATAAATGCTCTTTGTAAATCTGAATTTGGTTTTAATGATTAACATTCTAGCTTTTTAACATCTACAGCCATAATTCAGGGATGATTTTAATTCACTTGTCAGCTGATCTGAGAACAGTAAATTGCTCAGATCTAAACACTATTTGTGGCCTAGGAATAGTTTTCCTTCCAAGCGTACCTTCATCCTCCGTTCCTCCCTCCTCTGTTAGTGCTTTAAATGTTTGGAAAGGAGAAGCGAAGCATCAGAAGAGGAGGGAATGAGAAAGACCGGTGTATTTCTGCAGGTTCAAAACATCCGCGGACTAAAGAGAATGATTTTACACTTTGTTCCTCATCGGTCCAAAAGGGGACAAGAAAGTAAAAATGAATGAACCGATTGATTTCTGAGCTGATTGAGAGCAATAACATAGAGAAAGAGACGGCTGCAGATTGTAACCAATCAGTGTTCAGTGTAATTTGAGCTAAATATAGCACAGAGAGGGTTTTCCAGTTCAATTAATGTCCACATCTAATATCAAGACATCAGTCTGCAATACATTCTATTTCAGTGTGTCCTTGATTGTGAACCCGCCCGGTGTTGCTAATGATTGTAAGTGACTGCTGACTTGGTTTGTTGACATCATTGCTGGGATGGTGAAGACAAAGCTCGCCTTGCCTGTGACCCGAAGCCTTACATCAGCCGACTGACTCAACAATTCCGATGGAAACAGGCTTCAACCGCCAGCAAGTCACATGACATAAGTTCACAAATATGAATGTTTCCAAAAACATCCGTTGTTGGGTTTTTGCTTTTCCTCATCAAGCTGTTTCCCCACTTCTTACAGGGTGTAAATAGAAATAACAAAGTGTATCTATACCGACCATTCTAATTTAAAATGATAGGGCCTCATAATAAAAGCCAACTGTACATTTTTGATCAGCTTCTGTTTGTTTTGTCACATACAAACGAGCCATGTTACAGTAAGAAGTTGATACATTTCTTTAATCAAGGAAATAGTTTGATACAAGATACATTACAGAATGCAACGACAGTTTTGGTTTTATAAAACTGGGTGCATCCCCAAAGCACCATGGGAGATTTGATTAAAATGTTCCAGAACAACAACAAAAAACAAAACAAAAAATCAGGAGCAAATCACAATAAGCACAAATGAAAAACCGTTGATTTTCGTTATCCCACAATCATATTTAGCACAGATATTAAACATAACTGAGGTAACGTGATTGTTTACAAACAAAAACAATCAAAATGAAAATCACAGGTATGTTTAAAGGAAATGTCCGGTTGTATTCTCGATCTGTATTAGCTACAAATCATGTGAAATCAACAATCTGGCTTCTCCATCATCCCAGAGGCCGGCTAGTATGTCTTCTAAGTAGTGCATTGCTGAAACAAGTGTTTGTTTTTTTTGTGAACAGGTTGGAAAAATAATGAATTTTTAATACGGGAACTTTATTTTTGTTTTCCAGGAATAAAGGAAAACACTAACAGGCTTGCAAAAAAAAAAAACACGTGAGGAGGATCAACAAACTGGATTTGTTGACAGTAAAAATGTAGAATATTAGCATCCTAATGCTTCAGTTCTTTGAGGAGTGAAGAGGAGGAGCTGCCTGCAGGCGTGTTAAATTCCCGCTGGACTATCACATCTAAAAGCAAGCAGGGAGCGTTTGATGGAGCAGTCACACAGTGAAGCAGATGTTTTGGATGAGCCTCGTCTCCAGACCTGTGAGTGCAACCTCCATAGCAACGTTGGCTCTCCCTCTTCAGGACTAATTACTGCTTTGAATTTATGCCATTTCATCAGGAGTGTAACAATCTATTGAGAACTCCCCAAATTAAAGCGTGGCGTGAAAGAGCTTCAACATAGACAATGGAGAACGGAGCCGATGGAAGCTCATTGTGCATATCAAACACACCTACAGTCATAGAAGTCAGACCTTTCTAAGTGGATATCTTAATTTTAATACACTGGAAGGGGCCAATAATGCGGTTATGAACAGGGACCAAACATTGTGACAATAAGGACATCATATTTGGACGGAGTTTGGGGCAAGGCCTCGAGGACAGTGGGAGGACACGTTCAGGAGCATTTGTTCATACAGAGCAGCAGTTCCAGACGCAGGGCGATGCGCGTGTGCCATCCCAGGGGAAGGATGCGTATGAAGCGCGCCACGATGGGCGGCCGCAGGAGGTTCTGCACGGATGAAGAGCGGTCAGAGTTTCCGTAGAACACCTGCAGAGAGAAAAGTCAAGAGGTCATTTGGGCCCGACACATCAGACCGCCTCAGTGTTGCACCTGCTGCTAATACAACTGAGAATATGAATAACACCAGTAAAGTTGGACTCGAGAAAGATGTAAATTTTTAACACGATCTATTCAAAAAAATCAGAAATTAGAGGGAAAAAAAAGGACCTGGAGGCCAGATCTTCCTATTTTCTACATTGTTTGATGACTACTAGTCTTCATTTTTTTTAAAGAAATAGGAAATTGTCAGTTTTGTGAAACTGTACCCAGTAGATGTTGCTTGATAAATCCCTTGCATTACATAAAATACACAATTACTTATTTATCACCAGAAATGTGGCACATCAGTAAATGTGTTACACAGGGGTTTATTGTACAGAAGATCATTACTGGAAGACTATATTACCTCTTGTCATCATGTTATTTAAATAAATTGTTTTTTATTTTTTCCCCATAAATTTTGAACTTGTAGTCTTTTAAAAACGGCTGAAAGGCACCGTCACCTCCTCCTACAGGTTGTGTTATACAGTGTTATGTTGTTGTTGCTCTACAGACCCGGTTGTTCCCAGTCTGGTCCTTGTAATAGATCCAGTTGAGTTTCTCGTCTGTGCGGTACTGAACGCTGTACTTGGTGATCCACTCGTCAGCATCGCAGCGGCCCTGAGTGAGGATTCCTGACACCACCATCACCTCCCCCAGGTCAATCTGCAGCCACTGACTGTTGTCTTGGAACTTGGACAGCCAGGCACACCTGGAGGGAATCATACATGTATTAAGTGTCCTTGAGCAACATACTGAATCCCTAATTGCTCCTGATGGCCCTGTGATGGACTGGTGACCCGTCCAGGGTGAACCCCGCCTCTCACCCAATGTCAGCTGGGATGGGCTCCACCCCCCTGCAACCCTTAACAGATAAGCGGTATAGAAAATTAATGGATGGATGGATCTTTAGGAAAATGTTGTCCTCTTTCGACATGAAGAAGCTGTCTCTGGTAGATACGGTCGCCTGTGCCTACCCGAAGCCCTGACTGTTGAGCCGCGCCTTGCTTGGGAGCCATGAGGAGAACCAGCCGCTGTACTGGTCCTGGTTGGAACAGGTGATCTGGCCTGGACTCACTGATCCAGCCTCGAATCCAAGAGGCTTGTGGTATGGACACTCTGCAAAGTGAAGAAAATTTCCCTCAGACTGATATCAACAGTCTGTGCCGGTCTTAATTTATGTTATCAGCTGTTTTAAAGGTCACCTAGAATGAAAATCAAAGTTTTCGTGTTTTTGGTGTTTATTCAACGTCCCCCAGTTGTGGGGAATACACACGAAGTGTGAGGCAGTGTCATGACCTCTGTTTGAAGTATCTCCCCTTTTTTGAATCGCCGCGGGAAAATGGACAAATGCCCTTTTGGCTGAATTGTTACGTCACAGTTCAGTCAGTGCCCCCCCACACACACTCGCACACACTGAACCCACCCCTTTCACACACGCCCCTTCGACATATTTCAGGAGGGGTGAGTGCAGCTCTCTCGTGTCGCTCGCTCGCGCTACACAAACTGGAGCCTGCAGCAGCAGCACTGACTGAGCAGATTGATTGAAGGAATGGCCGAGATAGAATTGAGACCTTTGTTTTATCAGCACTGTCTGTCGCTAGCTGGCCTGGCCTGGCTTGAGGGGGAAGGAATCTCGCCAGCCAGGCAGGCTACCAAGGGGCCAGGCCACCAGGAAAACTCCCGGATGTCCCGACGGCCACCCCGCCACTGCATATATGGCTGGATCTGCGAATGGGCCGTGGCTACTTGGTATCTTATCTCACGAATGTTGTTGTATGATATGGAATGTTGTCAATTGACAGTAGCAGTCACACTTAGCACCGGCAACAGTTAGCCAAGAAAGTGGGAGTACTTTCTTTTCAGTGACAGTGAGGGCAGCCAATCACCGAGTAGTAGTTAAATGAGGTTGCCAGATAAACAACGGCAACCGATCGCCGTCAACTCATGCACTTGCATAAGTAATGAGGTTGCCAGATAAGGTCAGAAACGACCCCAATAGGGACAAACGACGCATTCTAAACCCAACATGGTAACATAGCAGTTTCAGAAAGCCTTTTAGGAAGGTTCTGAGCCAGTACAGACCCAACCATTTTTTGTGGGGTTACAGATCACACCAAAGAACAAGAATTAATACCCCGTTCAACCTCTCTATGGCACCTTTAAATCTCCCCAAACTACCAGCTAGGACTGAATGAGCCCTTCATATGTACACAGGCAGCAGGTTCTTCTTCCAGAGTGCCGCCAAGGCTTCTACAACAACCCAAAACACACAATGAAATGCTGCTGTTTCGAGTTTGTCGGCTGGTCCACTTTTAACTGAAAGTGTCTAAATATGGCTGAATATTCCTGCATTGTAATCATTTAATCATTGTTGATGTTTTCCCATCAATGACTCACTAGCTGAAGGCCACCTCAGTTTCAACTGTGCTGTTGGACAATGTTAATTATTTCAAGGTTCTAGGTCTCATTCTGGCTCTTTAGAGGAGAACACAAATATGTCTGCCTTGCTGAGCACTGAAATGTGCACAAAAAAACAAAGACCATCACTGAGCCTCGCCGCCTCTCCAACCATCCTTTCGTGTCCAACCTCCCATCACCCCAACAGACTCCCATCCTCACACCTCCCAAAGCCCCCACTGTTAGCAGCCCCGGTGTGACCTATATCTCATCCGAAAAGCCTACAGTTTTAATTCTCCGCAGTGAGAGATCAGCGATGTCCATTAGGGCAGCAGGCAGACAGATGGTCGTGTTGTACTCTCCACAGCTTTAGCTCTGTGTTGCCCTCTGACTTCCACCAAAACACACACACGAATGGACAAGAGTGTAGAAGTAGATAACGAGAATAAAGAGGTGCAGGAGCGTGTTCCTCCCACATACGTGGAGCTGAAGCAGAAGTAGCCGGCTGCACGTCTGTTTACTACTGGTTTAAGCTTATCTGGTGCAGGGTCATATCCTGTCTAATCCCAGTATTACCACGCACACAGCAGCAGCAACAGCGTCTGCGTGAATCAGAAGATAAGTGCTTACGCAACAGTAAGACAAGTGTTCTCTTTCCTCGTGTACCTCCATGCTAACTTATAAGACGGCTACATTCGAGAGAGTAAGGAGCGGTGACGGTGAGCTGAGGTGAACTCAGAGGAGAGTCTGGCTCTGATCATCACTAGGTCCATGTCACGCTGATTACTGGTTTCTGTGATGGCGCTGTATTGCAGGCCCTGTGATCTGAACATCAAGCTCTCAGATAATGATTATCTGCTCAGTGTCTTTCTCTTCTCTGTCACCAGTTGCCGTGTGATTTACGGATCAGTTGACGCACAGTGATTCACTGACAATAAACCTTTTCAGTTTCCATCAGCTCTTCCTTGTTTGATCTTTGTGTGTGAGGCATAATGGCTTTTATTGTTTCCTTGCTGCAGATTTCACAGATTTGGAATAGCATCTAGACTTCCATGAAGACTCCCTCTGCTGGTGTAAATTATGATATATGATTTGATTATTTGGTCAGCTACTGTTTCCAAGATATAGAATGAATCAAGGGACTTGTTTTTGTGTCTGGATCAATCAGCATCCATATTCTTTTTTGATATGAATTACTGCATTAATTTAGATGGGAAAAAAAAATCATATGTATTAGATCATTTGTATCCGAATGCAAAGTAGGATCCAAATGTAAAACCCATTCTACACTCTTAAACTACCACACATTCAGAAGATCTGATGGAACGAGTCTCAAATCACAGCTCCTCCATCTGCAGCACCCTGTCTGAGGATGTCCACTGGAGCATGCCCACCCTGTGGCGTCAAATCTGGAGTCTGACGCACTCGTGCATGTACACACACACACACACACACACACACACACACACACACACACACACACTTATTTCAGATTAGTTTTAGGTATAAAATTAGTGAATTACCGGTAATGAATGTCTTTTTTCAAATATTTTACCCTATATTATTGTTGATTGACTGTCATACTTCACTTTTCCAATTGCTTTTGGTTTACATTTCTTTTTGAAATTACTAAATAAATGTATGAATTAATCAGTAGCTTTGGAGAGGTGGGGTTAAATGTTGAGGACACATTTAGAGACGTTCTCTCCAGGTGACAGACCTACACGTTTACACTCAAACCAACAACATTCAATTGATCAGAGGGTCAAAATGTGGCCTAATTACATTCTATTTAAGATTAAGAACACATGTGATGAGAAATGTGATGGATCGAAGGGAACTGAAACTTGTTACCTGGCATGCAGTCCACTCCTTGCACCATGGGGGGACCAGCTGGAGACCCGATGGAGGGAAAATCAGTTGGGGCTTCTCCTCCTTCACAGTCACATTTGCAGGACCTGCTGGTCCACGCTTCAGACACCCCCACCTCCAAGAAGACCCAAACAACACTCAGGAGAAGCAATCCAATATGGCAGCAACAGAAGTACCGTAAAACAAACCTGAGTGGGGCAACACATGGCTGTTCTGAATTCACTAGGATGTGTGTGTTTGTGTTGCAATGACAATGATGATGTTTCCACGTACCTCTTGAGCATGAATGCTGATGGACACTGTTCAGGCAGATGGACGGACAGCAGAGAGCACCAAGGAGAATTAAAGGCGGTTAATATCCACTCATTCTAATTCTGTGCTTCAATCTGTTACTGTAACCTCCTCAAATTCATAATTAAACACAACACCAACTCAAGTAATATGACAAACAAGAAGGTTGACTGAGGGAAACCAAATTTCAGCTCAGCGTTTCAGAAGTTTTCAACTTATCTGATGACTTTACACAATCTAAGAGTGTTCAGTAATCAGTAGAGAGTTCGGTCCTACCAGGAGTTCCCAGGACAAACAGGGCCAGCAGAAAACGCCGTGGACCGACAGCCATCTTCCAACCTGCTCCAAAGCAGACAGGACCGACTGAAGACTGAGCAGCCGAGCCAGCAGTGATAGAGCGGCTTGGATTATATAAATCCACAGGACACGAATGGTCTTCCCTAATGCCATGCTTATCTGGCGAAGCCCCTCCTACATCTGTTAGCCACCAGCAGCACCAGCGTGCACCCGGCTGAACGTTTGTGGAAATCACGTGAAGGTCAAAAATCCTGCAGGGAAACTAAACAACGTGAGGCCAGTGGTTGGTTATTTACCGGATTTGATGATTATTATGGATTTATGTGATTAAAGACTGTTCCAGAAAAAAAAACTTAAAAATTAAAAAAAAAAACATCCACACAACTATGATTTTATGAATGGGAGAGAAGAGGACAAATGCCTTTCACAAATATGCCTGGAATTCTTTAAGGAGATTAAAACTGAAAACTGACAAGATTCTGTTTGTTTGTAAAGGAGAAAAAAGTTTAAAAAATTAGCATCACCTGAAAACAGAACCAAAAAAAACCCAATCCATCACATTTCAAGTTTTCTGTAGAAGCATGTTGAGGAGGTTGGAACTCCCACTGATGGTTTCAAAGCTGTAATTAAGCTCAATTAGGCAGAGCTGTTTCCAATTTGTGTTCATTAAAACATCCTTTTTCAGTCCTCACACACACACACACACACACACTCCTCTCATCCTTGGTGTCTGCTGTAGACTTCAACAGTTGAGCTCTTGCACAAGTTTGTTTGATCCAACATCATGAAGGCTTGTGTCCAGGCAGCCAGGAGGAAGAGGAGGGTTCGAGCTCACGCTGCACACATCTACAGAGCTCATAAGGAGGTAACGGCAGGATTTTAACATTCACGCTCCCTCCGGTTTTGTTTTCCACCAAGAGGATTTTTAAAGAGCATTGTTAAATATGTATTTTCCTATCATGCAGGTCAATGCAGCGGGGATGAGAGGTCCAGACTTCCTGGCCAGTCGGCTCAGTTATCCTGGACCTGTCCTACTCAGACTGGTGAGCTCGGAAGCTTCCCGCCTGTCAAGAACCAACAGACTGAAAGTGATCACTCTGCAGGAGCTCAACGCTGCCATCACTCTTTTGCGACAGAGGAGTTGTACTCGAGCTGCTGCATGAAGTGTTGCCTTTAGGTGGTTTTACTTGCATATTAAAGTTTTATTTTATTTAACCACATGCCTGTGGAGGAATTTTGAGTGATGAAGGAATTTGTCGGACACGAGAACCAGGCTGGAGACTCAGAGACGGCTGATACTGGCTGTCCACGACAGAGCTACAAGGTTTGCTGTGAGATGAGTTTGAGTTCAGCTCCCCCAGAACATGAGCACCCCTGTAATGGTCATACTGGTAATGTCAGGCACTACCAGTAATGCCAAATTAGAACTTTCTGCACAGATGTGACCTTCACGCAGTCTAAACACAGCGACACATCAAGAAAACGCTGGCATCTTAAATGTCAGCTTTACCATTACTGAGCGTTCCAACTACAAATTTATGATTATAAAAGGCACTGAAGGTCCTAGGGTCAGACCAGCTTTGACCTTACAGATGAATTATGAAGCTGAGGTTCAGAGGATAACAGCTAAAATTCCTTAAGTCTTTTTTTTTTTTTCAAGCTTATGCCAATATTTCTGAAAAGTCACATTTAATTCTCTGTTGTGTGACACGCAAGTTAAAGCTGTGGTATCCAGACAGACTGTCAGGTGTACAGTTGAGAGCAATTTCATGATTTTGCTCACTGACTACAGGAAGTTGTGTCTGATGTGCCTCAGGAAACGGCTCATCAGACACGTTTCAGTCACTTAAAGGTGCCAGTTCAACATGACCAAGTTAAGCTGTCACCACAAAAACCAGTGTCCTGTCCACCCTCCTTCCACCTGAAATCTCAATCAAGTGTCATGCTCCTAATTTTTTTCTTTTGTCCTGCTTTAAGGACGCCACAGATTCCTGCATGCTGGCACCAGATCCAGTCATGGATTTCTGAAAAGGGGAAGTTTGCCAGGCACTTAATAGGGCAGCTTCTTTCAACTCATTGAAGTGAGATGGAGATGAAATGACCACAGTGACACTAAGTTGGTTTTTGACATTAAATCATCTGAGGCATCTTAAACTTCTGACTCAGGCGATTACTATATCATTCATTATATTTTGAGTCTGAAATTTAACGCCATTATTATATTGTGGTGTCAGATGTAAGAAATACAAGTTCGAAAGTCCACTTAGTTTCTTTTCTGGAAAATCCCGGTGTCATTTAACACTGAGTCTACAGGAGCAGTTTGTTGCTCAGACTCTCGTCTTTGATTATGATGGAGGACAAGAATTGGCCCCTGTCCTCTAAGTGTGGCTGTGAGGAAGAGGTGAAAGTCAGAAAGCACCAAAAAAAAAAAAAAAAACGCTCCATTTTGCAAGGTTGAGGTAAATCTCAGGAGTTCCTCAGGGCCTTCCCTTTTTCCCTCAAACTGCGTGCTTCAGTATCAGCTGGCTTATTAGCGCAGGTACAGACTGATGTGAACAAATAAAAGCAAACAATTCTAGTTGACAGTGTAAATAACCATGTTGTTCAAACACCATGACATCAGCCAGATTTCACTCTTTAACCGCTAACACATTTCAGTGGAAATCTGATTTGATTGTACTTCCACAAACTCACAACATGAGCGACATGTTTCCCCTGTGACGGATCTTAACTCTGAATTTCAGGTCTAATCTAGAATGAATTAGTCACGGTGGTTTTACCTGCGGGGATATTCGTCAATGTGAAGACGCGTCCGCCCTCCGTGCTGCTACGGGGTGGATCCTCCTCCTCCTCCTCCTGCAGCAGCATCGTCCTCCGCCTTCACACATTTCTGTCACCTGCTGAAGCGATGATGGAAGCGTCTCCATCTCGGCCACTGTTACACACTGTTACTGTGTTCCATTCATGATTTCCGGAGTGATACAAGCTGCAGGTAGGCATCACAAACACTGACTTATGTCCGTAGTTATCTGAGATGCGCCGTCTGATTATTACTCCGCGTATTTAATCAACATTGTTGCTGTGTTGTCAGAACAGGAGTGTTCACAAGTTGACGTTCATTCCCGGCAGGGTTGCCTTGTTGACGTTGGCGATACCTAAATCTTCTGCATCGCTGTTGCTCGGATTTGCATGAATGGAATGGAAACGGAATTTTTTTTTTAATCAATGGAATCAACAAAAGAGTTGGAAATGAGGTGCATAATGTCCACTGAGAGAAGACAGAGAGCCGACTTCCAGATGGATGACGAATTCAAGACAAAACTAGTGAAATGGATCATCATGAGCCACCACACTACAAATCTGATCAAGATGATGTTAACTTGATGTTAACTTATGTTCACTTGATGTTCACTTGTTTACTTGGGCTATTGGCTTTGAGTTGGCCTCTAGGGTCATCTTCCACATCCCCATCCAGCTTCTGAAGAAGCTTCTCAGTTTACCGTTGATGTTGTACAGTTCAAGACATTCTAGTATCCATGTGTGTGACACTGAGTTGTTGGCTTTCTTGTAATCAATCCAGGCGGTGCACACGTTGGTCTGTCTGCTCTCTCTGTCTCGGGCGACTGCTCTGTCAACCCGTAGCTGGTGCTTGGCCCCTCAGGTGTTAATGTCAATTCCTTTCTGAGCACCTCACGTATTGACCCATGTGTTTACTTATCTTAGCTGCTTTGGTACCTGTCAGGAGCTTCCATGTTGTGGAGAGGCAGGGTTGGTAGGTTGGTAGTTGGATGAAATGGCTCCCTTTTGGGGTCCTTCATGATCAGGACTGTCCTGCCCTGGGTTAGCCACTCTGGGTGCGTCCCATCCCTTAGCAGCTGGTTCATCTGTGCTGCAAGGCGTTCGTGGAGTGTATTTAGCTTCTTCAGCCAGTACATGTGGATCATGTCGGGGCCCGGTGTTGTCCAGCTCTTCATCTTTGACACTCTGTCTTGGATGTCTGCCATTGAGATGGTTACTGGTTCTCATTCTGGGTGCTTTCTGTGGTCAGTTCTCAGGTCCACTAGCCATCGTGCATCAGTGTTGTGTGATGCTTCTCCTTCCCATATGCTCTTCTAGTACTTTTCCGTCTCAGCCCTTGGTGGGCCTGGTTGGTTGTTTTTCCTCTGCCACTGAGAGTACACTTTGGCCTGGTCAGTGGAGAACATCTTATTTCTTCTCCTAGCCTCTACCTCTGAGTGTATCTCTTCAGTCGTGTGGCCAGAGCCTTTCTTTGGCAGTTTCAAGAGTCTCTGGTATGGATAGCTTGGTGTATTTCCAGGGCTCAGCTTTATTCACCATGTTTGCTTGCTGCAGCTCTGCTAGCTGGCTAAGAAGTGGGAAATAACTCAGAACTTGGTTTATATTTTAGATTCTTCAAAATAGTCACCCTTTGCTTTGATTACTGCTTCCTTGGCATTCTCTCAATGAGCTTCCTGAGGTCTTCACCTGAAATGGTTTCCCAGCCGTCTTGTTGGCGATTTTTGCCTTCACTCTGCAGTCCGTCTCATCCCAAACCGCCTGGATTGGGTTTAGGTCAGGTGACTGTGGAGGCCAGGTCTTCCTGTGAAAGTGAAAACCGTTTCAGGTGACGACATCATGAAGCTCATGGAGAGTAGGACGAGGGTTTGCAAAGCAAAGGGTGTGTGTGTGTGTGTGTGTGTGTGAGAGAGAGAGAGTGAGAGAATCTTTACTCAGCCACAGCATTGTATTGATGCAGGTCTCATCATTCACCCCATGCCATCAGCCAGCTGTGACCCACTGCTGCCACCTGAGGAAAAACAGATTTTCCAGAGCCCTGGGCCTCTTTGACGGTCATCATGGGATGTGGCACCTCTGTTGCCACGGAGACACAAGTGAAACATGCGCAAACAGGTACAGAAGTGTGAATGGTTTGCAGAGACGTTTAGTAAAAGAGCTTCTCTTCTTTTCTCTGGTGGTCTGGGCTTGAAAGTCGGGACATTTTCTCCCCTGGGTGGAGTGTGGCAGACATTTAGGTTTAAAACTAAAGCTGCTTCACCTGACGCAGCCCAAAATTTCAGGTGATAATTAAAATGACATGTCCAAAATACCTTGACCAAAACTTAAGAACAAATAAATGATGATTTTTCCATTCACAAACAGATTTTGGGTTGTGATGATCTCAATACTCCTCAGTCAGATTAATCCAACTAAAATCTTGATTTTAAGTTTGTAGACCAGATCTTCAAATTGTGATTGTTGTATTTGAGTGGAACCTTTAAAATTCAAAGCACTATTAAATAATAATAATATTAAATTCTCACTATTTATTTCCTTGTCGTAACATTTTAATACAAATACTATAGCATTTTTAATATTATTCTGTTAATTGTTAAGTCATTGTTTCTTTACTATTTACTATTGCATTTTAAGGCAAGTTGGATTTATTTGAATAGCACGCCAGCCTGTGCATCCCAAACCTGTCAACAACTATAAAAAACTGTTAGACAACACAGCTGGAGGGAGAAAATAAAAGACAACAAATAATTTTATTTTCATCAGCGTCATATTAATGCTACGAATGTGATGTTAATTTTTGGGGGTCATTACACACACGTACACACACGCACACACACACACACACACACACACACACACACACACACAGATGTGTGACAGATGATGCCTCCCTCTCATCTTCTCTCCACCTCTTTAATGAGTCCTGTTTCTCTCCAAAGCTCTTTTTTTTTAATTTGCATAGTTTTTCCAGTCCCACTGTTGCTCATGTCCTCCCCTGTGTCTTGTTAACTCTGTGTGTGTGTGTGTGTGTGTGTGTGTGTGTGTGTGTCACCTTGCAAATGATTTTATTCAATTACCACTTTCTTGTGCTGAATTGTATTTTTTTGTTTTTTTTGGTCTTCACCCAGATGAAGCTGCTGCTCCTCCTCCTCCTCCCAGCCCAGCTCTGAGTAAGACCCTGTTTATCTATACAGTGTGTGAAGGGACATGTGCATGCACTCACGTCAGATGGAGCCCGAGAACATTTTAATATTATTCATCATACAAGCTGAACTTTTTTTTGTTCATGTTGGGACTTGGTTCTTCTTAATAAACATTGATAAAGGCTGTATTTGTTGTTGTTTTTTTTTGTTTTGTTTTCTGCAGCAATGAAGGCAGCTGTTCTGATCCAGCGATGGTACCGCCGCTACATGGCCCGTCTGGAGATGAGGCGCCGGTACACTTGGAACATCTTCCAGTCCATAGAATATGCTGGGGAACAGGACCAGCTACAGGTGACTGCCAGCACGGGCTGTAACTGACAACATGAATGTAGGAAGTGTTAGCAACTTCTTTCTGATGAGTGTTTCTGCTGTCTTTTGTTGCTCAGCTCTCCAGTTTCTTCAGCTTCATGCTGGACAGTGTTACTCAACTGAATGGAAACGGGCCAGGTGAGGGAGTAGAAGACTCGTTTGTCAAGATAGACCCACTAATATGTAAATGTTCATGTTAGTTGTATTTTAAACAGGCTATAACTATGAATGAATCTGCTCTACACTCCGTACACGTGAATATAACTGAATCAAAGTGTTAAGCGATTAAGTTAAGTGAGCTGAACCACTTGATTCATCGCTGTGTGACGGTGTTTCTCTGCACGTGAGCATCACAAATCTTTTATTCCGTTGGATGAACACCACATATGTCAGCTCTACCCTTTTCATTTTGCTGTAAAAAAAAAAATCCTTTGCATATTCTGTTGCCTAGCAACTAATGTGAATGTAGAGGCCAACATGTCGGTGTGTTACACTGACACAGCTGTGGTTTAAGTGTGTATGGACTCACTCATTCAGCTAAAAAAGCCTAATGCTGCATTGACAAGCTAATCCTAAAGTCGGCTTAACGTCTACAGATCGTTCTCTTCTTAGGTTTAACATCCAGCCAGAGTAAGAGGCCAGACGCCTGTTCACATTTACAACACACAACATCCGTGTGTGCGTGTGTGTCTGTGTATGTGAGACAGAATAGAGGACATTAACAGGCAAATACACAAAAGCTGTAGTGCAGAGAATTCAGTTTGGGGGTTGATGTCTGTTCATTCCTCCCGTGTTGGCATCAGTGAGAGGCCATCAGATGGCATTAGCGCATTGGAGAGGTCTTTTAAGGTTGTGCAGATGCAGAAAACTTTAGAATCGCAACTGGGGCAATTTTTTAGAGCAGCTTGTTGTAAAGACAATAAACTAAAACTAACTTGCAGACGCATGCATCAGGGAGCCAAGTGAATTAAAAATAGATAAATTGGGAAAATCTAAGAAATATACCCCAAAGAACCCAAAATACTGTTGCTTCCTGGAGGTTTTGTTAGTGGAAAAATAACAATACACTCCGGGCCCTGCGACGGACTGGCAACCTGTCTAGGGTGTACCCCACCTCTCGCCCAAGTCAGCTGGGATAGGCCCCACCCCCTCCGCGACCCTTAACAGATGACGTTACTCTGATCAAACGTGTGAAGCCCGGAAAAGATATAACTGGGTAGAGTCCAGTTACAACAGCTTCCCCTTCTACAGTGAAATATCCACCATCATTTTCTAAAAACTCACAATAACCCATCAGCAAGATCTGAGGGTTCTCTGGCAAAATTTGAGCTGTAGCTGGTCGACCCAATATCCATCAGTGTAAACAAAATGTGTACTTTCCTGTTGCCACTAGGAGGCGCTATTTCTAATCCACCCCAGAATCGAAAGCGTTCTTCCTTTGCTCACGCTACTCCACCTCACCACGTTTGGTGAAATCAACCCTCAGTTTTGGTTTTGTTTTTTTGCATAATCTTGCTGATGATCAAGATGATTAGGACGTAACAACAGGCAGAATCTGATCTGTGATTTGCTTAATGTCTGATTTCAAAGTTTCAATCCATTGTAGACTCATATTACATGTCACGTGGACACGTGATCCACCAAAACATGCATGGCTTAAACATGATCCAAACTGGACCCATTTACCAGGAGAACAATCCAAATCTGAGTGCTTTGCAACCCAACCCTTGTGTGAACTGTATTCTTATGACTGGGATAAAACCCTTAATAAGTTATCAGTAAGTTTCATATTAATGTATCAGGTATTGAGTTTGGTGGCATTGCAGTGGCCTGTTTGGTTATTTTATCCTACATTTCTGCTATGAAAACAATCATGCGTCACTTGAAATTGTGAGGAATAGTCAGTGTGAACTGTCACAGAAGACTTCTCATGTATCGCCTGCTCCAGGACAATTTTATAGTTAACAATGTTACTATGTTCTTGTGTAAGCTTTAAAAAGTGAGAATGAGCCTTGAGGTTCAGTGTCCCTCTGTCTTTTAGACCTGATCTCCCAGCTGCTGGAGCCTGTGGTCGACCCCTGGTTAGACAGAGATACCTGCTACAACTTGATCCCTGTTCCTGAGTCCTACACAGGACCCCGACTCTCATTTCCTCTCTCTGTCTCTGACACAAACGCCCTCCTCAATGCATTTAAAGAGCAGCAGGTACAGAATTCCTTCCCCGTCTACCAGTTGATGGATTTCATCTGCTACTATGTCTCTCTTCCTCCACACAGACGCTCCATGCTCGATATGTGCTGCAGCTGCTGTACGAGACCAAGAAACTGCTCAAACAGATGCCCAACATCATCCACTTGTCCACATCCTATACCAAGGAGATTACTGTGTGTGGTAGGTGGCTGCTGCTTGTGCACCTGCTGAGTAAATCAAGACCCTCGCTTTGATAAAGTGATTGCTGACGTCTCCAAAATTGTTCTGAATTCAGCTGATGATATTTTAATCGCAGCTTTCCAAGAAAGGAGGACCTGTTCATCTGCACATTGATCAGCCACTTGACTCTTCTACCACGGCCGCCTCCTCCTACAGAGCTGCATTTCATATTAAGGGGACTTTCAAAATAAAAACAAACAAGCAGCATTCAGAGGCTGCGTTCCCGCGCTGCTTTCATATGACAGGATGATAAATACCTTCCGTGTTTTTTCTCTTTGGTGCAGGTGACCTACACGGACGACTTGACGACTTGCTTCTCATATTTTATAAGGTAGAGTTTGGGGATAAAACCTGTTTTGAAAGATCATTTAGTACTTATGTTACCAAGTTTAATGAGAATACTTCTGCTTTAGAGTAAATCCAATATCAGTACTGTACTCATGCCTTCTCTGGATTTGACTTTGATTTGACTCAGAATGGCCTTCCTTCCGCTGAGACGCCGTACGTGTTTAACGGGGATTTTGTGGACCGGGGGAAGAAGTCAACAGAGGTGGTCATCCTCTTGTTTGCATACCTTCTGCTCTACCCCGACTACATGCACCTGAACCGAGGAAACCATGAAGACCACATCATGAACCTGAGGTAAGAAGGAAGAATTAAGATGAGAATGAAACAAACATAGGTTCATCATGGTTTACACCAAATATAAGGACAGGAAAATTAGAGCAGTATCTTATTGTGTTTTTATATTTCAGGTATGGCTTCACAAAGGAAGTCATGCAGAAGTACAAGGTAGAGTATATTATTTTGTTTTGTGTGGAACTGTCACACACTCATGCAGGCTGCAGTTTGTGTGTGTGTGTGTGTGTGTGTGTGTGTGTGTGTGTGTGTGTGTGTGTGTGTGTGTGTGTGTTCCTCAGACGGATGGCCCAGAGATCCTCCAGCTTTTTCAGGATGTCTTCAGCCTTCTTCCCATCGCCACGGTGATAGACGGGAAGATCTTGATTGTTCACGGAGGGATATCAGACCAGACTGATCTGGACTTCCTCAGTTCCATAGAGAGGCACAAGGTTTTAACTGTGTTTATCTGATTTGGTCACTAGGGGGCAGAAAAAAACGGCAAAAGTGAAAGCTGAGCAGGTTGTCCCCCTGTGCATGAATGGTTGCTATGGTTACATGTTAGCAAGCAGTTGCCTCTTTCATGTGCAGCAAATGAGGAGCCACAGTCATATTTATTTATTTAGCCTCTGCTAACGCTCAAACAACACATCTGGGTAATTGGGGTGTTGCATTTAGTTAGTCAAGTTGCAACACTGAACTAACTGAACAAAGTCAACAGACAAGAAAATGACCTTCATATGGGATACCTTATATTAATACCAGTATTGAAGGGGATGCACATTGTCCTAATTTCCCAAAATACTTCACAAATCTGTTGTGAGACAGGTGTGTTGGAGAGGGCAGACAGAAAGTTACACAAAGATTCCCGCACACTGTCCTCCTTGCAGTAGCACTTTTATGTGCAACTGACTTGACTTTCAGATCTTTATATTTTCGTTTGGATTTCTGTCAAGATACTGTCAGTTTGACAGTGGAAAACAGTTTTTATTCATCATACACATTACATCATACGTTACACTTTGAAGGAAATAGGAGAACTCCAGAAATTCTGTTGTCTCAGTGCTCATATTCATTTCTTTATTCTTACCAGAAAGCACAAACGCGCACAAAGTACTGCATACAACAATGGTGAAAAAGGGCACTTTAAATATAATGACAAAAATCTGCAAACTGGGAGAAAAACTCCGGTAAAGATAAAAAAAATAATGTGTGTTTCAGTTTATCGTTCATAATAAGAAGAAACACCTACCCTCTCTCACTCCTCCAGGTGAAATCTGCTCTACGGTTTCCCAGACGCAGTTTGGAGCAGCTGGACATTGGCCGTTCCTTCAGAACCACCAAAAGAATGAGATCAACAGACAGTTCTCGTCCCAGCAGTAGCCACAGCTGGAACCAAAGAACCCCCAACCACAGGCAACAGCCATAAACCCTCTCAGATGTGACAGGTTCTCTTTCAACATTGCCGTTGACTGACTTTCTTTTTCTGTAGGAAGAGGCGATGTGGGCTGAGCCGGCAGGACAGTGTCGCCTCCTCGTCTTCCTCGTCCTCATCTTCGTCGTCTTCTCTCTGCTCTCCTCGGACTCCCTCCTGCCTCTCGCCTCGTCCTTCTTCTCCCAGCATGTCTTACAATCTCAACATCCTGCAAGTGCCTTTCCTGGACTCTCTGACCTCGGTTCCTCCTCCCTCACCTCCACAACATGAACGGGAATGGAAGCAGGTCCAAAGAGCCATCACGGTGGAAGTAAATCTAAACAATATGGTTCAGCATGCTTTCTTTCACGTTGCTCCATGTTCTTGTTTCCTATAGATTGTGGATATATTGTGGAGTGACCCTAAAACCCAAGATGGCTGCAGTCCCAACACATTCAGAGGAGGAGGCTGCTACTTTGGCCCCAACGTCACCCAGAGACTGCTGCTGCGACACGGACTGCAGTTGCTCATCAGATCCCACGAGTGCAAGCAGGAGGGCTACGAGCTCTGTCATGGGGGGCAGGTAGAGTGGGCCACCTCAGTCAGAGACCCCAAGACACACATAAGTCTGGAGAAACAACCTCTGTTTGTTCTGCAGGTGATAACCATCTTCTCAGCATCAAACTACTATGAGGAGGGAAGCAACCGGGGAGCCTACATCAAACTGGGCCGAGAACTGGTTCCACGCTTCTACCAGTACCAAGTCAGCCGCTCAACTCGCAAACTCACCCTGACGCAGAGGTACAGGACAGATGTTCTTCATCTGGATGAAGATAATGATTACATTTCACCCTGATTGTTAATCATATATCTGGAAACAATAACAGCACAACAACGCTCTTTGTTACTGTGAGGGGCATGTTAGACCTTTTTATGATACTTATTGTAACTGACTGGAAAATGAATGGATTAAATTATTATTCATCTGCAGAGTCCGCGTTGCAGAGGGCTCTGCTCTGCAGGCCCTGAAGGAGAAACTATTCACCCATCGCTCTGAGCTGATGTTGGGCTTCCAGCAGTATGATCAGACTAACACAGGTGAGCGTCAACACCATGTTTTCTTTAACATGTATTTATTCAGCTGGACATGGATGGTTTTTGTTTTTTTTTAATATCCAAGCATTTATGTCCAGGTGCTGTGACTGTCAGTGAATGGACTCTGGTGTTGGAGACTGTCCTGAGGCTGGACCTGCCCTGGAGGACGCTTCGCCCACATTTAGCTCGCTTGGCACCAGATGGCAGTGTGGTGTACCAGTCCTGCTTTGAGGACATGGAACCAGGACTGCCATTGCCTGAGGTCAGAAGTAATCCAGTTGACAAATCAGAAATGGGGGGAAAAAAAAAAAAAGAATTTACTCAGTTTCTGTCCTTAACACTTTTGAGGTTTTTTATATTTTAGTGGAGAGTTTTAACACGTGTTGCAGTATTCCTGATGGCTCCTGTGTTGTGTTACTCTAAAAACTTGTCTATGGTAGTATAATTGTTCTCATCCAGGCACCAGTTTTAGAGAGTGAATGCGGCCGATTACTTTTGTCGCCAGCTGTCATTAAGGCCTTGAGGGAAATTCTCAGATCTGGCTTGGAAGACAACATTCAAATTTGGGAGTCAAAGGTCAACTTGACCTCATAAAACATAATAACATCCTGCACATCAACAGGGGAAAAACTCGATCTAGGCAAATTCATCGTCAAATATATATCAAATTCACATTTGGTCATCTTTGTATTATTAAGACTAGTAAAACGTATGTTATATGTTCGTAAAACGTAAGCTTCTATAACAAAATATATGAGTCACTGTCAAACTTACTGCAGCTGATCAAATCATGTATCCATTTATTGCAGTTAAATCACAGCAAGATGTACATGTTTGTTGGCAGTCAGATGCAGTTTCTGAAGACAGCTGTTCATAAATAAATGCTGCTGTTGATAAGATATAAACTAGAGTGTTGTAGCAGCTGCTGTAGCTGCACTTTATTTGATACGTTAAGCATATCTCCTTCTTCAGGTCACTCCAAATCTTGCCGACACGCTGTTCAGATACAGGACAGACATCGAGATCATATTCAACATTATAGACAAAGACCATTCAGGTAGGGACATGCTACCTCTCCTTGGACACAAAGTGTGAATTATTCCATATTTGTTCCTCAAAGTTATGTGTGCAGTGTGTGTTGTCATGCTCAGGTCTGATCTCCATCGAGGAGTTTCGTCAGACCTGGCGTCTTTTCAGCACCCACCTGGGGGTTGATATCAATGACAGAGCCATTGATGACCTGGCTCGCAGCATCGACTTCAACAAGGACGGCAGCATAGACTTCACTGAGTTCCTGGAGGCTTTCAGAGTCGTGCACAAGCTGGATAGCAAAGATCAGCAGCTGGACGGGAAGTATTTGTGAAAATAAACCTCTGGAGCCATGAGCAGAGACGTGAATGGAGAACAGGACATAGGATGAGATGAATTATTTGAAGAGGAAAACCTGTAAGATACATTATCCTGAAACACGGGTGATGTATCTTACAGTTACTGATGTACTTACTCGACCAGCAGGTCGAGGATTCCTGTGTAGATTCTAGGAATATGTCACCTATTAGATGGAGTGCCATGAGATTTAGCAGGAGTAAACCACCCAGGAATGTAGTAATGATTACTCAAACATTTCTAGATCTTTGAGTATTCCACCGCTATTCCACCAAATACTGTCCCGCCACCCTTTAATGAACAAAAAGTCTAAAAACGTCCTAACTGGAATGAATTTAATGACCTTAAATGACCCCTTTGGGAAAAAAAAGAATGTACCCCTCAGTTCCCTGTACATTTTGTGTTTGTTAACACTTCTGGATGCTTAAAGACTAATAATGTACGTGTGAGGTTACAAATGTGCCTTTGAGGGAACCTTCTTTAAAAGTGTCTTACAGAACTGTTCTTGTGTCTTACTTCCACTTTTTGAGTTTGTAGGGAACTTTGAATCTTAGGACATTCATAACCAAAAGTAAATGTTTTAAGAACACCTCCAGTAAAATGTAAAGCTTTGGTAAGTTCAACACCGAATATCCCCAAATTCTCCCTCCTATGTTGGCAGATGGTGTGTTTAACTATTCATTTTAATTTTTTTAAAGCTTTGTATATGCGGATATCTTTGGTGTGTGTGTGTGTGTGTGTGTGTGTGTGTGTGTGTGTGTGTGTGTGTGTGTGTGTGTGTGTCTGAGCGCACGCTGCTTCACTCTGGCATTCTGCCTGCTGTAATTACCAAATAGTGAAAGCAGTTAAACAGGCCCAGGCATCTCTCAGCCACATTGTAAATTATGGGTTCAGGTTTTACTGAAGGTGCCCACCACTTGTGTAGCCCCAGATAAACACTCAGGTGTATACACACACACACACACTCACAAGAAAGAGGGAGACGTTCCTGAGGTAAATGGAGACAAACTGATTATTTGAATGCTGTTGTCTCCTTTCTTGTCATCACTCCATATATCAGAACAACCCCTGGTACTATATAAATCAAGAAAGCAGGTGAAAACAGCAGCTCCCATGATGCTTCACATCACATCCATCTGTCAGATTGTTTAGGTTGCACCCTGTTAGCCCTCCCTCTTCCCCTCCACCTCCACCCCTCATCTCTCCCAGTGTCCTCCCTTCCCCTCCGAATCTGCTGATCAGCTCTGTAGAAAGTTTCCTCCCAGTCAGACACATCATGGGAGCTCAGATGAGGCTCCTAGTGGTTCTGATCGCGCTCTGCACTCACACGCCAGGTACGCTTCTCTCTTTATCCATGCATTTTGTTCTCCAGAAACTGTTGGTATTGATTGTCAAACTATCTGCAGTGTGCGGAGATGAAGGATGCAGTGGTTTTAAACACCTGGAGAACGGGCGGACATTTTTCCGTTATGGGGGACTGTTGGTGATCTTCAGCTGTCGCCCCAACTTCAGGCTCCATGGATACAGAACCAACAGTTGCGTGTCTGGACAGTGGTCCCGGGATCCCCCAGTCTGTGTCGGTGAGGAGCCTGATTCATCATCATGTCTTTAAGGATACAACTAACAGTACTCTGATTTGCCAGAAGTCACATAGTTATGAAAAACAGTAACTACATTGCTCATTGCTTATAAATAATATTGTCAGTAGACGCATGAACTGATGGAATTCGTCTGAGTGTAGCTGTGATATGATGCTTGAAAGCTGTTTTTACAGCAAAGCAAAAGATGTTAACATGGATGTCCAGCAACAATGGGAACTACAGTAGAAGTCCACAAAAACTTGTAAAAGTGGGTTAGGACAATTGTAAAAAGAGGTGATAGGTTTATCACCTTAGGGCCTTTTGTATTAGCCTCTACCCACTGCCCTCGTCCCTCCCTCCCCTCCAGGTTCTGGTTGCTCCAGCCCAGGAGAGCTCACTCATGGGACGACCGACGTGACTGATGATGGCTCCTGGGCAGCGTTCAGCTGTAACAGAGGCTTTCAGCTCCATGGACCCTCCATGTTGTACTGTAAAGGCCACAGCTGGAATAGCACCAAGCCTGTATGCAAAGGTGAGCATGAAAAATGTCTTTGTAAATTGTATCCTGTGGCCTTTTTATTGTATTTTCTTCTTTTTTATGAAGTTTCAGTCTCTCTCCTGTGTGTAATGATATTAAGCCTGTAAGGATGAAGGACATGAACAAAAGCACAAGCATGTATTTGTCATTATTTGTACTGTAACAGAGTACAAACCCTCAAAATGATGACTGATTTATTTCAGGGTTAATGTTGTTTCTAGTGTATTGACTGGCCAGTGAGTTATTAGGGCCTGAGCCTGAAGGTACTTCTGACGAAGACCCTATTATGTATGTTCTATTTTTATTGTTGAAATATTTTAAAAAGCTTGAACTGCATCCATGGTTTAAGGTTGCTAACCAAAAGAACTCCTTTTCTGATACTTATCTGACATTTTTCTCTGCTCTACTCCTGTCCTCTCCTCAGAGTCAGACCTAATGGGCCCACTCTCTGTCCTAAAGGCAAACACACACCTGAGCAATCCAGCTGGAATACTTCTGAAGCAGCAGTTCCTTGACACCCACACTAATACGGCTTCCAAAGTTGGCACGTTGTCTAATATACTATCCCGATTGTCAGACAGCAAGTGGACTAAACAGACGGAAGTCGACCTGCAGCTGCACCAAGAGTATCCTGATTCTAGAAATAAAGATAGCGACCAAACAGGGAATCGCAACATTCAACTTCCAGGACCAGCAGCAGGAAGCAGGAGACATGGCTCAGAGGACAATGCCTTGCTGGAAGAGACAGGAAGTGATGAGAGAGTTACACAGGTGATAGAATCGCCTCCCACAGCTGTTACACAGGTAGTATCTCAGCTACATCTACCTGTGTTAGAGTTGAGGTCAACACCACAACCATTTTCAACAGCTGGAACATCTGCTACTACTGCAGTCAGGCTTACTCCTCCGACAGACACTGAGATGTCTATGCTCACGTTACCACACCAGCACACCAAACCAGCTCTACATGTGTCCAGCGGGGAAAACGTGCTCCAATTTGAAGAACTTTGGAACACAGTCACTCCCTCTAGGTCTGCTAAACCTGCAGGTGAAGACCACCAAGCTCCGAGCGGCTTCCAGCTTCTTCCTTTACTTCAGTCCAGCTCTGTAGAGACATCACTGCTCTCTTTATCTACATCTGGTTCTTCCATTTCCTCCACATCATCACCTTTTACATCCTCTTCGGCTCGCTCTTCATCTGTCCATCTTCCCATGTTTCCTGCCTCCTCTCCCTCAAGCCTCATCCTGTCCAATGTGGAAGAGCCACTGCCAGATATCAAGCTTTCCACACACTCCCCCACTGAGCCTGACTGGACTCACCACCAAGGTGTCCTCAGGAATGTTAAAACAACTCTAGTCCCTGCGAGCCTCAGCAGACGGCCCGTGTGTCAGTACCCACCTGTCCCCGCTCACGGGACCTTCTACTTCCGTAATGTGGAGAATCCGGGTCCCAGAGACTACAGACACTACATCCAGTACGCCTGCTATCCTGGTTACACTCTGGCTCATGGAGACGTGCACAGCTACTGCCAGCAGGGAGGCACTTGGAGCGGAGTCACACCTGTGTGTCTGGGTATGTGGTGGTGATGACGATGATGCCCCTTCAGAGAGAGTAAACACATTTACAGTGCATGTGAAAGAAAAGTAGCAGGAGGGAATTCCAGCTGAGAATGTTGAGTTTGTTTGTCACTTGTTGTCAGTTCATACATTGACAGGTTAGGAAGTTTTATATCTCGACTTTATCCCAGATCTCAGTTGCAATGGCAACTTAGGAAAACTGAACAAATATAAACAGTTAAATGAAATAGAAGCAAGCCACAAGGGAAATTAAACTGATGAAATGTACGAAAATCAATAAATTTGATGTAAAATAACTTGAAATTAATTTTAAACAAACATTACATTCACATTAACGTTTTAAAAAGCAGAAGCCATCATATGACTTACAGATTTAAATTTTTTTTTTTTATTTTATTCATTTTGTTTTTTTATTCTATGGATTCTTTTGCTTCTCATACTTTAACCATGTCTTTATGGTTTGACTTGCATCAGTACATCTCTCTTATGTGGTGTTACTTGCATTACTTTACCTTCATCCTTCCTGTCCTTGACATACCTTTTAATAGCTAAATTTCTATTCAGAGTTTAACTGACTTAAACACATCACTGTCAGTGCTGTTATTGCCTCTACTGAATATGATTGTATCATTGTTATAACACTTTATAACCTCTCATTTGAGCTTTTTTTTTTAACATCCTCAAACGTCTTGTTTATAGAGGTGACACCCTGTTCAGTGGACAATGGAGGCTGTTCCCAGCTCTGCTCTCACCACCAGCTCTACAACCAGACGCGGAGCAGGACCTGGTGCCACTGCAGACCTGGGTTCACTCTGCTGGATGATGGGCGAACATGTCGAGGTCAGAACATTCATGTTTTTCCTTTTAAAGCTGTTGACAATGTACTGCACCATTAGTCTGTGGATGCCCCAACTCTAGCGACAACACAGCGTGCACAGACCGCAGCGTGTCACAGCACACCGGGGAATCTCCTCCACATGTTTCATGTGTTTGATGTTTCACGGATGAGCACAAGTGAGCCGTGAAATTACAGCTACATGCTAGAAGGCTGCATTTACCGGGTTAAAGAAGAAGGTCTGTGTGCCTGCTCACAGATAGCCTGTCATTTGTGAGAGCCGTCAGTAGATGGTGTTGACATTATTTTTGACAGATTGTCCTGTCCTGTCAGGTGAGGGGTTTTGACTGATTATAGTTCACTTTTAGCCTGCAAATTCCACTGGGCTGAAATAAGGCCTGCAATCTGGCATTCCTATCTTCAGTATGGGGTCGTGTGAGAACATGGAGGGGTGTTAGGGTTATTTTGTCCTTCCTGTATGTTTGTCCTCCTGTGTTGGAAGAACTGGCTGGCACTTTACAGGGGAAAAAAAACGGCTAACAGACACATCAGTGAGGTTTCAAACTGCAGCGACATGAGAGAGACGAGCACCTTTCATCTGCTCTTTTCTTTCATCATAGTGCAGCCTCGAATGCACATTTTTTGCACATAAGTGTGTGATATTAATTGAAATCATCCAAATCAGTGTAAGACTGTCATGCTGTGCCGTTTATGTATGTTTGCAGATATAGACGAGTGTGCCGAGGGACAACATCGGTGTCAGCAGAGATGTATCAACACGTTTGGCTCCTTCAAGTGCATCTGTGACGTGGGCTATGAGCCAGCTCATGACCAGACCTCCTGTACTGGTGTGTGACTGTGTGTATACACGTGTTTATTTCATCCACCCTTCCTCCCAAAATGTCTCTCCATATTACTTCTCTACATCCTTCCAGATGTGGATGAGTGTGTGCGCCCTGCAGTTGTAACAGGTTGTGTGTTCAGCTGTGTTAACACTCCTGGGAGCTTCCACTGTCAGTGTCCTGCTGGCTACAGCATTCAGACAGGAGAAGACAGAGGAAACCACTGCAAAGGTCAGAGGACCCTCAGTCCCTAAATAGGACATTTATAAAGCCTCCCTTCACTCAAAATGTGAAACAACAGTTGCTTAAAATATCTGAAGATCTGCATGAGCAAACACAACTTGTTGTGGGTCAATGTGCATCAATAGAAATGCAATTTTGAATCATTTTTTTAAACATTTTTCGTACAGCAACACTCCTCAACACTATAAAAAACGTTTGATTCTATTTGAGCAACTTTGTCAGAGTGCATTAGCACTTTTGACAACGTCATTGCCATAAATTACAGCATATTTACAAATATCCAAACATGGTGTCAGCTTAGTTTCGTTTCCTCCTGAATGTCTTTCTCCTTCAGATATAGACGAGTGTGCTGTCAATCAGGGGTCTGGGCCGTGTATGGAGCAGTGCCACAACACACCAGGATCCTACAGATGCTCCTGCACATACGGCCACATCTTAGCTGGAGATGGACACAGCTGCATGGACGAGTGTCCCCCTGGATACAGGAAGCAATCCACAACGCCAATGGCTGAGAAATCTGTGTCACAAACTCCTATAGAGGAGTGTGTTGGTAGGACCACATTTCAATCTGTTAAATCAGTTTTCTAAACAGGGGCTTAAACCTCTGTCTCTTATTGAAATATATTATTATGATTTATTAATCAGCTGTCTGATTGTGACCACACAGATATAGATGAGTGCAAGGAAGAGAAGTGTGACTGGCAGTGTGTCAACCTTCCAGGCTCTCATCGTTGTATCTGCCCCAGAGGATACACTCTTCAGAGAGATGCTCGACGCTGCAAAGGTCCGTGCGTACACTGACACACACGTGCAACAGCATGTTGTCTACTATGAGCTGCATTCTCAGGGTTTGTCAAAAAGTTTGGGAACTTGCCATCCCAATCAACACTGAATGAACATGTCTTGCATATTAGCACCCCTTAGTGAATGTAGGGTTTTTTTTGTTGTTGTTGTTAATTCCATAGACTGCATAAAATATTTCGTGTTACGTTTTGGTAAATTCCAAAGCTCTTATTTTGATAGGGTCTCCAAGCACTTGTTAGTGGCCTAAGGTGAACCAGATGGTAGCATGCCCATTTGCAGACACAGAGATTGGGACACACCAGACATTGTAATTCTGTGTTTATAAAGAGCTCCTGACTTGCCTCCCTCTCCTCCAGACATTAATGAGTGCAGTCAGAAGAATGGCGGCTGCTCCCACCTGTGTGTGAACCAAAGAGGCAGACATAAATGTGCCTGTCCAGCCTCCCATCGGCTCTCTCCGTACAGCTGGAAGAAATGTGTGCCAAGGATACCGACAGCTAACCCTGCTGGCTGAGCTGGAGAGCACCATGATCGGTGCCCTGGCAGTCCCTATTTATTTGCAAAGTATTCATCATATATTTATTTGATAAAGACAAATGCAAATGATAATGTCTTTTATATTAATTTCCCTGCTTTTACCCTTTATTGACATTAACCGTTAAAGTCCTGGGTTCATGAAATATCGAGACAGCTCACAAGCTGTTATGAACAGAGTTCAAAAGTCGGTCTTTTTTTCTTTTGTTACAATATTTTTGTTTAAAAAAAAACATGCACAAGTGGATTTTTCAGTCAATAAAATTGCCGTTCACCTGACACACTCAAGTTCTGTTCAGTTGTTTTGAATATGATTGAGTTCTGCACATTTTACTGTCAAGGTTTTTTTGTTTTTTGTTTTTTTTAAGTTTGCTAGATTTGCTAGTTTTTTCCTTCAAGCATGGGTTGCAGGGGCAATCCCCCTGAACAAAAATGCAGAAACTCAGCAAGGCTGCAAAATGCAGCTTAGAATATTACAAGAAAAGCTGATTATTTACTGGCTTTTTTAAACTCTCAGTAAAGAGCTGAATCTAAGCAGTGAATTCAAACTCACTCACAGTAACAGGAAGAACCATAAAAGATACACAAACCTGCAATAAACCAAATTCAGTTCAGTCCTAAAGCAGCTGCACTCACAGCAGAAACCAGTTTAAAAATAACCACTTACTTGATGGCCCTTAATGAGACCAGTAAAATAAATGACTAAAAACAGAACAGACCTGCAATTGGCTGGCGACCCGTCCAGGGTGAACCCCACCTGTCACCCGAAAGCCACTGGGATAGGATCCAGCCCCGCGCTACCCTTAACAGGGATAAGCAGAAGAGGATGGATGGGGATGGGATTGCATATTTCTTAGGTAACTTTTCGTCCATGCGTATGCTAACCCTCTAATAATAATAATAATAATAATAATATTTTAACTTCACAATCAGGCACTTAGCTGAAACTAATTCCTTGACTGGGCGCGGTGATTTGGTACCAGAAAAATCCCAAACAAAGCATTTGTTGATGACAAGAAATAAAAAACATATGAACCCAACAGACCCAAGCAATCCAAGCTTCAGAAGGTATTTGCATCATAAAATTATAGAAGATGGGCATATTTCTAAAGTTACATGAAAAATACATGACTGCTTATAAAAATCTTACAACTGCATGGAGTAAATAATGTCATATTTGAAAGCATGGACACCGCAGGGAGTTGAACCCCATTCCAGTTGTATGGAAGTACCTCTACCAGTGTCTTTTGCTTTTTTTATGACATTTGGGGAAAGAAAACCTTCATTAGCAACAGCATTTGATGTTCATATGCAAATGTCTATTATGGTATAAGAGGAACTCATGAGTGGGTAAAAGCTACATCGAATGGTGTGTGTTGTTGAATGTCATTAAAATGGATGTAAATATGCTGTTGCAATGAAGGAAAAAAGAACCCCTGGAGTGCTAAAGGAGAAGATTTTAGAGGACTAAGTTATTGTAGGTTTAATGTGTTTAAAACATTTCTGGTTTCATATAAAAAGATAAAATAAAAGTCAAAAAGGTTTTATTTATCACTATCTGCTACTGATTGTGCTAAGCTAACTAGCAGTGGGCTGGTCTCTAATGCAGGACACAAATGTGTCTGTCTTGTTGTCCTGCTCTTTTGATGAAGGGCCATAAAGTGTATTTTCTAAAATGTTGCCATGTTATATGTATGTGTGTATTTAGCTTGTTGCCATAGTAACATGCTAAACATTACTTACCTGAAGAGACCTGCTCCACCAAGGCTCCACCCAGATATAAAGGCTGGTCTACCTTGGTCTCTTTGCATCGGTCTCATGAGTTAACAGGGTCAAGGATCGGCAGAAGGACCCTGACGTTGCCTGACCACACCCCTGCGCAAGATCTTGCTGCCACCCGAGGAGAAGAGAGGGATGAGGAGGTGGGGGGGGCTCTCACACTTGACTAGGGAGGAGAAAGACAATACAGGGTTGAGTTTATTCCCTCATCATCCAGCATCCTCGTCTCATTAAAAACATCATTCGAAACAACCAACACTCCGTCCATCGATCAAATCCACACTTTAGTTAGGAGTTCCTACCTGGAGGTCCTCTGTCCCGACTTCCTCTGTCCCCGTCATCAGTCACACCAACACCGGTGACCTCTGGGTCTCTGAGGTCGTGGACTCTCCGTGTCCCGTCCCAGTCTGCCTCCTCCTGTGCGCCTCTCTCCACCCAGAGGTGGGCTGTACCCATCACCTCTGGGTCTGTGAGGGACTGGATCCTGCTGGGTTGATGTCTACAGCTGCCGGTGAGCAGCTGAGACCAGCAGCTTCATCAGGATCTTCATCCCATCGCTGTCACTCAGGTGAACCTTCACAAACACATTCAACGTTCATGGACTAAATCAACACTTGACTTTGAAAACATGAACTTTTACTGTCAACTACAAAGAGATGCATGTCACACATTTCCTGCTGCCATCACCACATCGGGTTTACTTACGCCATCTCTGCACCACAGCTCACGGCGTTGCAGGGGGAAGTGCTCAGCAACAGGCACGTACTTCACACCTTAAATAAACATCACAATCACGAATTATTAAAATGCCTGGACAGATCATACAGACACTTTTGGTTCTGCAAAAGCTGATGCTGTTTTTTTTGATAGATGGTTCAAAAATCAATGTAACTATGTAAATGTAACTTTCACAAACTGTAACCAGCAAAAGGCAGTAAATTATCAACAACCAGTAAATTTGATTTTCTAGATACGTGCAGGTGTTTTTGGATAAACACATCAACTGTCACCTGCAACAATGAACAAAGACTTCCTATTGATACAGAAAAGTAACAGCACAGAAACACATGATTCAGTTCCACTAATCAGACACAAAGAACCCAAATCCCTCCACCAAGAAAAATTACAAATAAAAAAAAGTAGCAGTTTACAAACGTACTCACCCATTCGTGCAGCCACGTGCTGAAACTCCTGGCGCAGAGCTTCCTGGTGAGCCACGTCAATGTTGAGACGTGGAGGGAAGTCAAGAACAAAGACCTGAAACAAACAGATGAAATCAAACTGCTAATCGTACGCATTTAAATATTATCTATGCATGTCTAAAAGTGTGTACAACCAACCACATTTAACCCTATAGTAAATTACTAAAAACAAACAAACATTAAAACCATCTACGTACATTCCTCCAGCGCCTGCAGACGGAGGTCAGGAGCAAGCCGAAGTCTGCTCCTGCCTGGCTGATGGTCCTGCTCCTCGTCAAATTGTTGCTAGGAGCCAGGAGGCAGACGACCTCGGGTGAACGGGGCACCACAGCGTGGAGGACCTCAGTCCTCAGCTCAGTGGCGCTGGCCCCTGGTGTTGACATCACACCGAAGGCCAGTCTTCCCTCAGGCATCCTAACAAAACCATCCACGACTCCTCGCAGGTGGGAGTCTCCAACGATCAGTCCAAACTGAAACAAAACAACCAGTTGCTTGGATAAATAAATACAAAATCATGTTGACTTGGACTGATTTCATTTCAATTCCACATCACTTCTACCTTCTGGTGTGGAGACTCCACTGGAAGGATCAGCTTGTGGCTTTTTCCAGTCAGCTCTGAAACTGGCCATTTCTGGACAGCGTGCCGGTAGCCAGTACCGTAGCCTATCATGAACGAGTGGAAACACACAAATTTAACTCGTAGACATTCTTGGTAAACCAGGGCTTCTACAAACAGGGAGTATAACAGGCACCTTAAATAAAAGCAGTGTTACACTGAGTCGCTGGTACATACGTGCATCATGGTGGAAGCGAGGCTCCTGTGGCTCCCAGGTCACAGTTGACCAGGTTGTAGCCCGAGAGCGATGGCCACGGCCACGAGGCATCTAGAAGAAGAAGCCCAGACATGAAATAACTCAAGCAACCATATAAAACTTGTTGATGCATTTACATACTTGGTCCAAACCAAGTAGCCACAAGAATCTACGTTACAATCACCTCAATCAAATCAATATTCATGAACCTGCATTTTAATAGCATTCCTTCTGAAATGCTTCATGATCACGCCTGTAGTGCTGCTTCATTCACAAATTACTACACGCTATCAACAAGTCACGCTCCTGCATGTCTGTGCAAAAAACATCCGTGATTACAGATGGTTGATTGAAGGAAATCTGCAGAGTTTCACCAGGAGCCACACATCAGCAAATCAACGGTCAAAAAAAAAGTGTCACATCATCGAAAAGGCAACGCAATGTAGGCCTGGTAATCTACTGAGACCAAGTAGGATTTCATAGCATTTAGAAGGGTTTAAAAACAACATCCTGCTGGCACAACATGCTTGTACATTTTGGTGAATTAACTTTGTATTCATGAAATAATAACAACTTCAAACACTGGGGTACATTGAAGAACAAACACACTCACCAAAGTCAGAACAAACCCCAACCAGCATTAACTTGCATGAATATATGCGGTCTAGATACATTCTTCTCTGTTATTGACTCCGTTGATAGACGAAGTCAAGCAATGTTGTCCATTATTTAACTCTACAGAAGTTAACATCTGTCCTCCCGCTGCCAGCCAACAAGAGAGAAGCGCTTCTCCCTCCATGTGCGCTGTAGGAAGCTTAACTGCAGAGACTAGCTAGTTAGCTTAGCACAGGTTAGCGTTAGCGCTGGAGTTAGCACAATGGTTGATGTAAAGTTGTTCCAAAACCAGTCGGTGCCTCTGTTGTTGGATAAGAGTTGGAATATATACATTTCTTACATCTTTTCAGCCTCTTGAAATGGATTAAAGTTTTGCTTTACTGGGCGCTTTTTTAGTTTGAAGGTGCTCGGTCAATCACACAGTAAAATAGCTCTCATTGTGTCTGATTATAAATTGCATGAACACTGTGCTGAAATTGAATCCTAATAAATGCAAGAAAAAATCGTTTAAGAAGAAGCTGTTTTTCGACTGTTGTTAAAGGCGCGACAACACTCAGGACTGGCATTCACAGTGCTAAGCTAACTGACAGCTAATAGACTTTAGCAGGTGTCTCTGGGTAAGGTCTCCTTGTTTGCTGGTAGGAAAGAGAAATATATATATATATATATATATATATATATATATCTCCAAAAATACTTTAAATGGCTTCATTATGCTAACAATTCTTCATACAAACAATTAGGGAGCTCTACATATTGGATGAGATACAAGATTCGCACAAGCTTCTCAATTTGTTCACCACTTACCTTGTTCAGATTGGGTTTGGTGATGAAGAGAGGAAGAAATAGCAAAGAATGTCTCTGTCTCTCTCAATAGTGTTCAACCAAGGTTGAAGCGAAGAAGTAGGACACTTCCCGAGCTTATATAGAGCAGCTGAGTTCATAAACAAACAACTAATGTCATAGCCAATAGGGATCAAGAATCCCCGGCAGCATCCGGTGGTTTGGGTGGGGCTTACCTCCAGGGGGCGGGGCCAGAAACATGGCAGGAAGTATACATTTAAACAAATATGAATCTGGAAATTAAATGAAAATTCTGTTTTTCCTCAAGTCAGAAGTTTACACAAACAAAAACAAAAAAAATTCTATAGAGAGTTTTTTTTTAAGGAATTTCAAGTCAATTATTCAATATCATTTATTCCTCATTGCACTGCTTTTTATAGAATAACAAAGCACAGTAAATGGATGAATGAGAAACATTGCAGAAGCAAAGCGTGAAGAATTGATAAATTAAATATTCTGCATTGATTTTAAAATGTGTACGTGTCTTATGTGTAAACAAATGTTTTGGAGAATGAACCCTTGGTCACTAACAGAGGTATTAAAGGATTTTGAAATACATGTCCTTGTGTCTAGAGTTTTAAAATGAATTCAAAATATTGAATTTATTAATTCTAAACTCTTTGCTTCTGCCATGGCTCTCATTCATCCATTTACAGTTCTTTGTTATTCTATAAAAAGCAGTGCAATTATATATATATATATATATATATATATATATATATATATATATATATATATATATATATATATATATATATGTACACAGGGGTGAAACTGGCTTAAAACCCTTCCCACACTACCCCTGGAAATGCTTTGAAAACTGCTTTTTACAGTAATTGCCCACTACAGTGCCAACAACAGGGAACAGGCAGACATGCATACATGAAAAAAACAGATCATCAATGTCACTCAATGATTTCTTCTTCTTGTAGGTTCTCACTGGCAGACTCCACAGAGACAGTCTCTCCTGGAACTCACTCTCATCATTGAGTGGCTCTGATTCTGAATCTTCTGTGGGTCTAATTTTGCTAACTTTTCTCTTGCTTCTTCAACTCTGTCACATTTTCGCTTAAACATGTCACTTATTTTACGTTGCATTGTGCCAAAGCAGGTAGCCAGCAGCCGAGTTCTTTGATTTTGCCCTCTGTTTTGTTTTCTTTCTCTTTTTTTCATTCCGTGAAAGCAAAATGCGTGTGGTTTTAACCAATCAAAACTAACAATGCTGGTAACGTGACCCCCGTGTCCGTCTGTCAGCCGACCAGAAACGCCTCGCATGCGGAGATGCGGTCATGGGCACGACTCCGTGTCAAGGCCGTTTCACACTGAAACCACAAGAAGCTGTATTGTTGCAGTCTTTATTTGGGCGATAGGACATGAAGCACAGCACAGTGTGTTGACAAGGGCCAACCTTGGCAGTCGATCTATCTATCTGTCTTTCTGTCTGTGTGTGTGTGTGTCTGTCTGTATGTCCATGTATCTGTCTGTCTATCTATCTATGGTCGTTGTCGTCGTCCTCTTCTGAAGCCCAGACTGTCCTCTCCTCAGCCACTTCCACCAGCTCTCCTGGGGGAGTCACGTGGTGTTATGTGCCGCTTTCAAAAGGATTGTGTACTTTATTTCCTCACATGATTCAGGTAAATATAGACCTTTGCTCTTATGCACATTGAAAGTCACTAATAGTGACATGTGGAGCGTGTGGAATGCCAGGTTTTAACACTTGATGCAAAATGCATGAAATAAACTTACAGTTAGTTGCTTTGGCTTCCATGGTTCTCTGTTGGCATCCAGTCGCCCTCTTGTGGGGGTGATATTTAATGTCTCTGTTTTCCTGATGTGCAACAGGTGAATAGGATTTGTACTGATTGCCTTCTGTTTTACAAAAGACGTTGGCTCTCCTCTTCCATTTACCTGAGGAGAAGCTCATCTGACACCAATGTGAGTAGCTCACCTTCAAGCCAAATTATGTGAATGTTTTTGATGAATTTAACTGCAATCTTGCAACCCAGATGGAGAGACTCTTGCTTCTGATGCTGTTGTCTGCTACATCTTTGGCAGTGCCAAGAGGTATGAGGAGCTTTTATGTACAAAATCAGATCAAGGTGTGGCACATGAACTGTTCTGTACAGCATGGATACTAAATGTGTTGGTATAATCCCTGCACAGATCTGTCAGGGAAAGTGTTCATCTTCCCCAGGGAGGGTACCACAGATTATGTCAAACTACTAACTCCAAAAACTTCCTTCAGCGCTCTAACTGTCTGTCTCAGGTAACAGAAGGTAACACATGTTGAGGCCATGTTTCTGTTCCAGTTGTATTCTCACTGCTTGTTCATGTGTCCAGTTTCCGCACAGACCTCAGCAGGAACTACGCGCTCTTCTCCTGTGCTACTCCCTCACGCAGTAATGACTTTGTGCTGTTTAAGACCAACTCAGATGGTCTCACAGTGCACGCCCGAGAGGCGGGCTCGACCTTCATGTCTCTGACGTTTAGCCCTAATACCTGGCACACCCTATGTTCAACGTGGAGCTCCTCCAACGGACTGGCTCAGTTGTGGGTGAATGGCAAGCCAACGATCAAGAGATTCATCCTGAAAGGGCAGCCCATCAGTGGAAACCCCATTGCCATTCTTGGGCAAGAACAGGACTCCTACGGTGGGGGTTTCAGTGCAAGCCAGTCTTTCCTTGGGATGATTAGCCGGTTTCACGCATGGGACTACGTCCTGTCGGCTGCCGAGATTGGACGCTATGTGGCTAACTCCAACTTCAGCCCTGGCAATGTCTTCAACTGGAGGGCACTGGACTATGAGATCTCTGGACAAGTTTCAGTGGAAGATGCTGTCTTGGCACCATCAAACTGTGAGCTGTGTAGAGAAACCTGTAAAGCAGTTTAACTTCCCCTGGAAATGTATTGACTCTGCAGTACTTTTAATAAAACTGCCTTTACTAATTTCCCTCTTGGTTTGGTAGTCGCGTCAGTGAGTCTTTGCACATCTGCCTGGGGAATAATCCTGTTGTGACTGACTAGTCCAGAACTGCTTTCTGTCCACTTAACATCTTAGTGGCATTCTCTATACCTGCGTCCTAGTGAACAGGGTCAAAGCCCAGAACTGTCACTCTTTAGCCTAAATGTGAAGTTTAATTGACCTTGACCAATCCTGTGTGGTTTATGGAAGGGTCTTTCTCAAGAATTCTGAGCCCCCATCTTTGGAAGCTGTACAACTCTAAGGGAGTCCAATGTTAAGAAACACAACAGAATCTTTATGCCGAGGGGAACATCTGAATGTAGCCTAACTGGACTTGTCATTTTAAATGCCACACTCAGTGCTTCCTTCCTGTCTTATTGCTGAACGATCTGTGGCCTTCCTGAAGGCTGGATTCTGAAAGTATTGGCTTATTTCAAAATGTTAGTGTTGACCACAAACTTAACAGCAATATATTCCAAAGTATCTAAACTGCAGTATTAAGCTCTGGGAAGAACAATGAAGCTGGGACTGTTTATCCATGCCCATTTTGCTAATTTGAGTGGCGTTATCTAATCTAGATTTTGGTCACCCTACTGAATGGGTGGTGATTTAGCAATGTGGGTCATAATTGTTGGATCAGAAATCTAGTGCTGTAGATCTTCTGTGCCCTTACTTGCAAACCTGGACTAAATGCATAAATTTGACAGGGAAACTCTGCAGTTTCAGGTGATACTACAGATAAGCGTGTGTGCAGTGCTTGAGGGTCGCTTCATGTGAGGGGATCCAGGCCAATTTCTTGATGGGACTGGCATTATTTTCCACTCTTTACACAAACCTCCAATTCCAAGTAGGGGCAGCTTGTTCCCTTGAATTTCTCCAAGGGTTACATACTTTCAGGAGAACCTGTAGTTCTCAACTTTTAGATGAAATGCTATTGCCTGTTTCATTTTCTGCCTTTTGTGTTAATCTGAGTAAATTACAACTTGATTTATTTAGTGCCTGAAGAAATACTGCAACTTTTCAGGCGCTCCATTGGAATGAACCCTGAGCGAAGCACAGACACTGAATGGGGCAAAGTCACCAGCAAAAACCGACCATGTTCCCAAGAGCATCCTGTGGGGGGTAGTCCAGGAGTAAGTCCAGTAAGTCAAACTTGTTCCCGCTTAGGGTTGGACTCCGCCAAGGCTTCCCTGTGTCATTGATAACTTTTATGAACAGAATTTCTAGCCAGGGTGTGGAGTTTGGTAGCAGGAGGATGTGGGGCCTGCTTTTTGTGGATGACGTGTTCCTCTTAGTTTCATCAAACAACCTCCAGCTCCTGCTGGGTCAGTTGGCAGCTGAATGTGAAGCGGCAGGGATGAGAATCAGCACCTCCAAGTCTGAGGCCATGGTCCTCAGCTGGAAAAGGGTGGCCTGCCCACTCCAGGTCGGGGGGGGAGGTCCTGCCTCAGGTGAAGGAGTTTCAGGATCTTGAGATCTTGTTTGCGAGTGAGGGTAGGATGGAGCGGGAGATCGACAGGCGAATTGGGGCGGCATCCGCAGTGATGCAGATGCTAAACCAGTCCGTTGGGGTGAAGACTGTCTTTAGTATACTCTCAACTGTGTGAGGTTCAGGTCGGGTTCTGGCACAAGGTGGCCCACAGCAATCTGGAATCCTTCTCACACTCAAAAACACTGAAATCCGTTTCTTTGATGACACTAACAAATTTGAACTGTGATACTAATAAACAGGTCTTTTATCAATAATAATATTCAAATAAATTTAAAAATGTGTTGATTACCTGCTTGCCACTGAAATTATTCAAGAGGTAATGTAATGCATAGTTGTTTTTTTGAACCTTCAGTAAATTTAAACAATCAGAAAATACTTCAGAAAATCGAGCAAAACAATGATTTTAATGTTTGATGTTGTAAATCAGGCTGCAGATGATATGCGCACAAATTTTTGTATAAAATCCTTCAGCATCCAGACAGAAAAGACCAACAAGAGTCATGAACGTCAGAATGCGAGTACGAGGGAGAACCCTGATGAAACGACCTGTGACGACACGCTCGTGCACGAGAGCAGATGACTGATCAGATGAGGGAAGGTCACGTGGTACAGTCAGCTGATACTGGTGACGGACGGACGGCGCTTCTCCTGCGGCAGAGACGGATCTGACGGTCAGACAGGATGCCTTTCTCCGAGCTGTATTTTAACGTTGATAACGGCTACCTGGAGGGCCTGGTGAGGGGATTTAAAGCCGGAATTCTGTCCCAAGCGGATTATTTAAACCTTGTCCAGTGCGAGACCCTGGAGGGTGAGTTGAATCCGACGATAGCTAATAGCTAGCGGCTAGGGCTAGCTAGCTACATTGATGCTAACTGTCGTTTTGAGGCATATAGCACAGCTAAATCAACGACGATATTTCATTTTATTTAATAAACCACAGCTCCTCTGTGTCCTGAAATGTATCGTGCATTATATCGACATTTGTCACTCATTAAAGGAGAACTATCTTGGCTTTTCATTCGATTATGCTAGCTACCTTTTAAGTATAAGCTAGCGATGTAGCATAAATTAAGCAGTAATCATTCTAATGTTCATGTCGTCGTTTAATGATGGATCCTTCGAGGAATTGAAAGCACAGTTTGGAGAACTTGCATTGTTGCGTTAGACATGATGATGTTCACTTGCTTAAGCTGAAGCAGCTGAAGTCCAACGACGCTTCCTCGGTCTGACTGTGGTTTAATGTGATGTGTCCCTAGAAACATCAATATTACTGAGATTTTTTTGCTATCAGAAGCTGCTTTGTGTAGGTGAAACGCTGGTTAACAGGTAATCCATGTCTTTGACCACACTTAACTCAGTCTCTCCTGAATTCCTGTTTCGTGTCACTTTCAGGGTGATTTTTGTGTTTTCGCGCAGCTCCATGGTCAAAATGCGACCAATGTCAATAAGATGTGGACGCTTTTATTAGGAGGAAGGCACAGTATTATCATTGTTTAGCTGCTGCATTCTTAATTTTTTTTTTGTGCAATAGAAATGGTAATCCGAGTCTTGAATTCTACTTTAAAGTCCATCACAGTATTCTAGAATGTTATTATTTGTAGTAACGATATAACTGTTGATGTGTCAACAGACCTGAAGCTGCACCTGCAGAGCACAGACTATGGCAGCTTCCTGGCCAACGAGGCATCACCTCTCACCGTGTCGGTCATTGATGACAAGCTAAAAGAGAAGATGGTGGTGGAGTTTCGCCATATGAGGAACCAGTCGTATGAGCCACTGGCCAGCTTCATGGACTTCATCACGTAAGCAAATAGCTCCTGCCCTGGAAATGTTCCTGTGTGTGTAGCATCAGGGTTTGTTTCTCCGGAGTTTCTGTAAGGTGTGAGAAATGTAGACATGCAGTCAGTTGTGTAGACGTTTTTGTCATGTCTTATCTCAGTGAGTGCAGGTTGCAGATCGAATTCATCCCTGGTTTGTCAGCGTTCCCCATAAGCTGATTCTCTTGACTGTTTGTAGGTTGATGACAGAGGCTGGCTGGTGGTCAGGGGAGCAGCTTTATTCAGCGTTCACGACGCCTCACTTTCTCCCATTTCACTGAAAAACATATTGATTTGATAATGGCGTGATTATTGTGGGGATCAGTGCCAAATGAAGACTGTCTGTGGAGAAACATTTTCATGCTGGAATATCTGCAACACCAAATCTGTGCAAATGACAGTCTTTTGCACAGATTCCACGTTATGTGATTATGATAAAAGTTTGCCATACGTTGTTACATTATTCAGCCCAGTCGCTCAGCTGCTGCTGACTGTGAAAAACAGACTGGAACAAAGATATAAGAGCAACCACAACAAGACTCTGTCCTCCATTCTGTCTTTACTACGTCTACCGAAAAGTCTGTACAACCCTAAGAAATGAAAATGATTACCCAGCTCTATTTTTACAACAGATTTGAGTTCTTTTCATTGTGTTGACTGCATTCATGACATTGAACTAAGGATGAACAGCAGAAGGGTAACTCCTCTTCTACTTGAAATAGGAATGAGGTCAGGCCTTTTATTCTACATAAATCGTGTTTAAACCGCCTGCACGTCCGCAGGTGCGTGCAGTAGGAAGCTGCTCTTGTAGAAACTTGAAATTTGTCACAGGCGGTTTATTCAGATGATGTTTATTCCATCCTCTGTGATGCTGCAGCTGAAAGTGAGAGTTTTTGAAACATGGGAGTGCATTCAAATTAGTTTTGACAGTTAAGCCCAGCGGCGGAAATCTTATTTGAATTGACAACGTGTTGTCCCGCTCACATTGGACTGACACGAGAGCATCGCACAATATAAACGTCCTCAGTTCATTGGGCCACTAACTTCAAGTTGTCGCTCCATTACTGTGGCGATATTCTTTTTCAATAAATGTAGGATGTGGATATTGCTTTGGATAAAATAACTCAGAAAGTGTGTAGATAATATAATAAGATGTAAAATAATGGAAAGGTAAACCAAACCTTTTTCTCCTTCTCAGCTGAAAAATTAGCTCATTAGACAGTTGAAGTTAACCTGATGAGAAATTTGGAAAGATTCACTAAGTGATTTTAGAATATTCAGATCTGATCAGTGACCTGAAAACTGAATTTGAATAATCTGTTTTGAGACCTCCGACTGGCCAGAAATCCTTGAATCCACCAGTAAGGAATTTTAAAAGTACTTCCTGCCATCAAAGCTTTACCATCCAGTTGAATAACATATATTTGCACTGTTGAATGTGCTGCTTTGTAATGTAAGTACTGCTACTGGCCTACAGGAACCAAAACCTGCTTTCCAACCAATGTAAACATTAAAAGCCATAACAAAAAGATAACTTGTGAAATGTACCAGAGAGACCATGATGAAACAATGGACTTGTCATGACAACCCCCCCCCCCCCTCCCCCAAATGACCACAGGTACAGCTACATGATCGATAACGTCATCCTGCTGATCACGGGGACCCTGCACCAGCGGGCAATCTCTGAGCTGGTGCCAAAGTGCCACCCACTGGGCAGCTTCGAGCAGATGGAGGCAGTCAACATCGCTCAGACTCCTGCTGAGCTGTACAACGCCATCCTGGTGGACACGCCCCTCGGTATGTACTTCAGTCTAAACTGTACTGTAAAGCAACGAGGATGTGAAACTGAAACTGAAATTGTAATTCCACTTGTTGACCAGGAGGTGGCGCCAAAGACAACAGAACCAATCAACACTATTTGGGTTGATGTATGTTTCTCTTTCGTTTTCAGCTGCTTTTTTTCAGGACTGTATCTCTGAACAGGACCTGGATGAAATGAACATTGAAATCATCCGTAACACACTTTACAAGGTAAGACATACTGTTGTTAGAGAGGGTTTGGAAATAAAGGGCTGGATGAACTAAAACAGCAGGGGATACAACATAGAGCCGCGAATGGAGAGAAAATGGACAAATAGAGGACTGATAAAAGCTGCACTAACGACTACTAAAACATGTCAAAGATTTTGGTTACATTGCAAGACAATGTATAGCAAGTATGGTTGATTTATTGTACAGTTTTATAATGAGTTCATTTTGTTCTTCTGGGAAGAATTGCATGAAGAAATATTATTTCTGTTGTTGGTTTTCTAAGACATGTTTTGAACCTTGTGTTCTCAGGCTTATCTGGAGGCTTTCTATAAGTTCTGCTCCAACCTGGGAGGAACAACGGCTGACACCATGTGTCCGATTCTGGAAGTGAGTCTCCGCTCGAAGTCTATCGGGAAAGCAACCACACACACTCCCTCACACACAAGCTTGCCTCTTATCTTTTGGGGGGACATTAGATTTGCTTGTGTTCATTTCCTGAAACTAAAGTCTAATCATTTATGTTGATGTTTATCTGGAAAAAGGGAGAAATTCTCCACATGAGGTTTGCTGAGTATGCACGCGCACGCGCGCACACACACACACACACATTCTGAAGTTCCTCATCAAGCAACAACGAAGAGCCATTAGTGTCCTCTGACCGCCCCGTCTCTGCCCTAGTTTGAAGCTGATAGGAGAGCCTTCATCATCACCATCAACTCGTTCGGCACCGAGCTGTCCAAAGAGGACCGCGCCAAGCTCTTCCCTCATTGTGGCAAGCTTTACCCAGAGGGCCTTGCTCAGCTGGCCCGGGCAGATGACTACGAGCAAGTCAAGGCTGTGGCCGATTACTACCCTGTAAGATCAAAGTGTTTTAACTTGGTTGTTTTTCCATCATCATTATCTCTAAGTATAGTTTAGTATTTGTTCTATAAATGAGTGGTTGTTGATCCTGTGAGTTAGCATCCTGACCAGCTTGTTCCCTCATGTCCTCCTCAGGAGTACAAGCTGCTGTTTGAGGGCGCTGGCAGCAACCCAGGAGATAAAACACTTGAGGACCGTTTCTTCGAACACGAGGTGACACACATACACACAAACACACACGCACACACACAAACACCTGAGCAGGGAGGTCTACTCAACTGGTGTTTGGTTTCTTCTTTGCTTTCTCCAGTAGTGGTTCCCTGGGACTAAGAAACTCATGGCCTTTGCTTTGATCGTGTTGTCAGAGGTGTATTCAGATCCAGAAATATGCTATATGCTACACGAATGTATCCAAATACCTGTGTAAAAAAAAAGCTATTTCTCAACTTTTCACCTGTAAAACAGGATTCCGGTTGACGAGCCGATGTGAAGGGCTTTAATAAATCTAGAATAAGACGAACTGATGTCTAAAACTAGATACTCTGTTCTATCTTTTTGGATATTTCCTGTTTGTATCCACAGAATTGAATATTCTGGAGGATTAGTTGGTTTGTCCAGAGTGCTGGTGCTGGCCGCCATCTTTATTAAAAGTTCTGGTGAGGATGGAGTAAGAGTTGCAGGCTTGAACTCGCATATCAGTTCTCTTTTTCTTTCTAGCCATCTTCTCCTAAAATTATCCACATTGTTGCCTTTCACTTGCTCATCAGGCGACAGGAGATATTCCACATCAAATCTGTCCTCACTTATATTCAACATGTTGTGACACTAACAGTAGCCAGGTTTGCGGACAGTGACCTGCTGTGTTCACACATCCATCTACAGTCAAACATGTCCTATACTTAGTAATATACCCTTTTCACACTGAAAAACACGTGTCAACGCGGGTTTTTGGACCTGCGTTTGCTCGGCATTCGGGCGCATTCAACCTTCCAGAAGACCCGGGTCGGAACTCCCGCTGTGAGGTCTGCGTGCCTGTGTTTTTCTCTCTCGTACATCATTGTGCTGACAACGTCATCATTTCACATAACATGGTTCCCGCGCAGTCCTTAAAAAGTCTTAAAAGTCTAAAATTCAACAATCTGAAATTTAAGGCCCTTAAAAAGTCTTACATTTTGGTAGTAGGTCTTAAAAATGAGGCGCCAAGTCTTAAATTGACATTACGTTAGATCTATCGTGTTAAAAAAAATGTTCCCGCAGGAGTGTCCGACAATGAAATCAGTTCGACCACATAAACGAAAAATTATTCAAGGTGGAACCAATAAAATGAGAAATCCGAACGTTGCGTATCACATTCGTGTGGTCCGAGTTCCGTGTCGCACAGAAAGTCGAGCAGGTTCCATGTGGTGGATGCGCGCGGTGAGTCTGAGCGGGTCTCTAAAATGGGCAAGTGCCGATTCAATGATCTATGGCTGGACGAAAAAAGGATTTAAATGCTGGCTGAAAAGAGTTACTGGAAATCCACACGAAGCCCGCTGCACTTTGTGCAAAACAAAAGTTCAGCCGGGAACATGAGGGATAAAGGCTCTGGAGTCGCACGATAAGTCCGGTAAACATGAGACACGAGTAAGAGGCTGCATGGAGCCAGATATCTGACATCGTCTCCAGCAGACCCAGCACCTGCTGCGATGCCTCGACCTCCTCCAGCGACCCAGGTCTCCACCACCGCTGCCCAGGTTCCCGGTACAGCAATACAACATATGTCACTCCAATTCACTCCCCTACTCCAATTGCATTCTCTGTAGGAAAGGAGTGTGGCAGTGCTCATTTTTCAATGCCAAAATAAATGGTGAAATTGAGAATTCTGTATCTGTCTTTTTTTCAGATTGGTCGGTGCTGCCATGCATCATTGGAGATTCTTTTTTCATGTATAGATCTGCTTGGTGCAGCACCACAACAAGCATTTTGTGTGTTGGGAAGCACATCCCACCATTCCATCGATGACCAAAAGCTATCATGGTGTCGCGAATACGTCTAAAATTTCATTGAAAAGGTCGTAAATTCGACTTGTTGAAACTTGTAGGAACCCTGACATAAACATGCGCCGGTACACTGAGAGGTAAACAAATGACAACATGGACGTTGCCAAGTCGAGCGTAGGCGTTGTTGTTGTGTGCACTATTTTACAAAGCATAGAAACTCAGTGCAGATTGGTAAATGTCCGAGCGCTAATGCAGCGAAGGAGGATGGAGTTTTTGGCGAGTCTGGAAGGGAGCCGAAGAAACTACAGGAGAAGCCTGACAGGCGACCAAGTGACAAAATCAGGATGCGACAGGAAGGTCGCGTGAAACCTGAGACGACGCTGGTTGTCTTTTTCACACTGCAGGCGAGCCGAGCCGCTAAACATCCGGGTCGCTTGGCGAGTCGGTCGACGCGGGTTGAAATGCCGAGTCAACCCTTTCAGAGTGCCCAAAAACCCGTGTTGACCCGCTTTTTTGGTGCAGTGTGAAAGGGGCTCTCGAGAGCTGGCGGGCACACTAAAGTATCGTACCCTCCCTCTTTCTCCTGCAGGTGAAGCTGAACAAGCTGGCCTTCCTCAACCAGTTCCACTTCAGTGTGTTCTACGCCTATGTCAAGCTGAAGGAGCAGGAGTGCAGGAACATCGTGTGGATTGCCGAGTGTATCGCCCAGCGGCACCGCGCCAAGATCGACAACTACATTCCTATCTTTTGAGCCTCGTCTCTCTCTCTCTCGTTCCCTTTCTTTCCCTTCTTCTCTGCATCATTTCATCCAGCCTTGTGTCTCATGTCCCAACCCGGTGTTAAAGATTCCCAGGCCTTCATGCTAAGTTGCCTCCATTCTTTGCACACTGGTGTGAATTGGTTGTCAAGGAACCTCCTTCTGATGGGTTACCGTTTATATCTGTGTATAGTTATACAAGTTCAGTAGATTGAATTCTTTGTAGACGATTTCTAAGCATTAATAGCCTGTGTGTTGACAGGTTGGCAAAAATCCGCTCACTTAAAATGCCATTAGTATTTCAGTCCTAGCAAATGATGACTAGACATTCAGAGTAGCTCTGTCAGTGCTTTTCTAGATGGTAGGTGGTCACTGAGTCTCTATGATAGATGAAAGAGCTGCAGAGGACCTGGAAACTCCAAGTGTTCATCAATGGCTTTTAATGGTCTATAAACATTGATAACTCTATCATCCAATAGCTGAAATAGCTTGATAACAGGAGACTCATCAGTCTGCTGTCATCATGGAGACCTGAGGTTGTTGTCGTAGTGAGAATTCAGTCAAGCTCATTACTTTTTAAAAGGCATAATCAGCTTTGATATCAACTTTTAACTGGAGGGGGTTTGTTTTTGTTTTTTTGTCATGGAAGGAGTCATTACCCAACTAACCTCACCATCTCCAGGCACGTGAGAGAGCTACCAGTCTACTTACTGTTTGTTCCAGGTTCATCATCATCCTGAATTAGGAGGAAAAATATCCTAACTCCGACCGTCACACGTCCCCCGATCCTCAGCCAGTCCAGCTCAGCGTACATGTGCAAACATTCCTCGGTTGGTTTATTTTCTGTTGTAAAGTCAGGTTTTGTCAGCATGTCGGGTCGTTGCTGTTGTTTTCCACGAGTGAACTGTGTGAGCTCCCACTTACAAACGAAATTATTGTTAGATAATGATAATGAAGATCCAACAGTTGATCTGGAGTGTCTGGTCCCTTTTCCTGCACGATACCTTTGAAGTACGAAAGAAGGCAGAATATATTGTGAGTATATGACAGATGTAATGTTAACAAAGATGTATACATATTTAAAGATGACTATGATTTTGTTTCCTCATGCTGTACAAACTGATTTATAACTGTTTCTTGTGAAATGTGGATTGTAAATGTGACAGAAAATTACAAAAACTAAAATACAGAAATTCATGGCTCATGAAAAGAAACATGAGGTTGACTGATTAATTTTTTTCCTCAGGGCTGATACCGATCGTTAGTAATTGAGAGGACTGCTAAACATTTGAATATGATATAAATTTGCCGTAACGTTGAAAATCTTGCTGCCAAAATCTAGAAGAACAGACTTTTGTTCCTCCATAGCTCTGCAGCCTTCAGTATTGATAGCAACCAATCAGATGGTGCGGTGGGCGGGACGCTGCTGGAGGAATCTGGTGACAGAGGTAGATGAAGAAGAGCCGGATGAGTGCATTATTCAATTTTTCAATAATTCAAAACAAAACAAAACTGCTAATTGTAAAAATGCTGAGGTCTGATAAGTGGCCTGACTGATAATCTCAACCAGTGTTGGAAGTAGCAAAATTACTGCTGTAGTACCACGCATCCAAATGAAATTCCCTTTTCACAAGAGTGATAGACAGATTTTGATGTTAAAAAGTTATTTTTTTCTCCCCCATTACACAGAGGGACATTATCTATGACTATAGCCGTGTGATTTTTCCATCATTTGTTAATAAGTCTGGTCTTGGTTTTTATCGTTTTTATTTGTGGCGGATTGTAGAAAAAAAGCAACATTTCGTCATTGGTAAGTGTAGGAAAATGCCCCTAAAACACAGGATAACAAAACATTTTGGGGGGGGGGGGGGACCCACATCTTGAAGTGAATTTGTGTGTTAAATGATTGTGAATATTATCCATGTGGCAGTAGGCGTGGGCCGTTCAACAGGACATCAGTTTCTTGGACTCATGTAAATTAATGTCATGTAAATTCCTTTAAGAAGACAGTTAGGAGTGTGTGAATGTTCTGTCTGCGTTCAGAAGTCCTGTTTTTCCCCAGATGAGCCGCATCGCCTCATCAGAAGGGGACGACGCATGTAGATTGCAAATGGGCCTGCAACTAATGACCATTTTCATAATAAACTAATCTACTGATTATTTCCATGATTGATTAATTGCCTAAGTCTGGAACCGAAAAACCTTTGACACCGTTTGCTTTAAAAAAAAAAAATCTAAGATGGCGAATCTATCACAGTTTGAAATTAATAACCTTTTGATTAAATTTTGTAGCACTAGTTGCAACCCTGACCAAATGTCTGTTTTCAAAACTTAATTGTAGATTGAGGACAATGTCAATATCTTTAACTGAGGACAATGAATGACATCACAACACAGTTTCATCAAGTGACAGTCACATTCATATTAGATTTAATGTATGACATCACTGCAGCCAGCAGCTGTCACCGACCTCGTTACTGAAGGCTGGGCGTCATCAGCAACACCTGTGTTTCCCTGCCTGTTCCTGTCAAAATGGCTGCTGTGAAAAAAAGTCAGTTTCAGTTCATTGAAAACTGCAGGCGCAAATGTTAACACGTGAACAGACTTAAGCTTTAGTTTAGTTTTCCATGACGTTAAAGCTAAAAACCAGAGCTCATCTCTTGGACCTACACTGCTCTATGGGCCTGACGGACTGGGACATGGACAAGGAGCTGAAACTGGCAACAACCACTGACCAGTTTTACCATGGTGAGCTTTGTTTTCCTGCTTTGACTGTAGATTATTTGCTCAGCGCAGAAAACTGTTGCGATAACTGGAACGCGTGAGTAGGGGAAATGTTATTAATCATTTTTGGAGGTGAAAACCCCTGACTGTTAATTACTGACCTGAAGTGCACAGTGTTCAGTGTGTAATATTCATGTGACTCCTTTTTTCCCTCACTGGTGGCAGGGACAGTTTTCAGTGTTATATTCATGCGTGACTGTTTTCTCTCTCACTGGTGACAGATGACAAATTGAAGGATCAGTACGTGGTCCAGAGGCCTGCAGCAAGAGGCTCCAGAAGAAAAGACGAATTCATTTGGTACGATAAGACATCAGGTGAGTGGAGGGAAGTTCTTTAAATCTATAGAACCTGGAGTGTCAAACCTTCAATCTCATTGATCCAACAACTTATTTTTACCTGCAGGCCATGATTTGACATCACCCTCTATTGTATTGCTTTAGTCCAGATGTTTCAGAGCCATTTTCCAGTCTTTAACATCTTATTTACTGATTATTATCATACGAGTGCTGAGGGAGGATGTGTTTTTGTGGGCCAACCTGGAAGTTGTTGTCTCCATGGGTTCCCTCTGCTAAAACGCAACCTGATGGGAATTTTTTTTCTACCTTAACTTGGATTGTTGCAAACAAACTCTATGCTATACTTTCACAATTTGGCACTCAAGAGCCTCTTTAGCAAAATACATCACTTTTATGAAGCTACTCCTTTTTTACTGCAAAAACCAGCAACCACAAATAACTCTCAGACCCCCCCCCCCCCCCCCCCCCATGCGCGCACACACACACTGTCATATTTCCCATATTGGTAGATTATGGGTAACCCATTTCTTTTCTCCTCCAGTGTAATGTAGCTTTGTTGGAGTATAATGTGGCCTGTGGTGTCGATGCATTGCTATAACGTTTGTCTCGATGTTTGGTAAAGCCATGCCATGATTGATTCATCCAATTGCATTCAAGCATTTTTTTGGAGTGTGCCGACAAGTTTCCAAACAGTTACTAGGCCAACGTCCCAGATGGTTCTGTGTATGACCATCTGGCTTGGCAGGATAATCTGTAAATGGTAAAAATGAAGTTTTTTTTTTTTCTTTATTTGAGCTGGCCTTGTGACTAGTCTCTTAATACAAAGTATACAAAAAGTTATTTCTTTGTCCGTCTCTTCTGTCCAGACACCTTTGTGAAGCCAAACCTGTGGCTGTTGGTGAATCCAAACATCGCCTGCCCGATCCTGTACGGAGGACACTCGGATCATCAGACTCTCAGTGAACTTGCAGAAGAAATCCAAACTCCCCTCCTGGAGCCGCCACTGACTCAACCAGAACTGCTTATTTTTGCTCCCCAGCAGGAGGTGCATCATTCCATTTCCTCCTCCACTGACTTCAAGGTATTAACTGCAGATGCTGACACACACTGTTACGCACAGTTGCTACCTGCAATCAATCGTGCTCACTGTGGACTCTTAGTCTGCCCATTGTGTGGAGTTTGGGGGTTTTGAAACACAACTGAAAACTGGACGTGATAAGTTGTGAAAGTGTTCATATTTAAACATAGAATTATGGATTTTAGGGTAATCAACTGCAAGATTGCAGAGTAGAAGAGTATACAAGTCCAGGACACAGGAGCTTCCTCTTGAACTGACTGTCATGCTCCTGCGCCAGACACAACTGACCGATAAGGAGAGGGAATCTTCTCATAAGTCATCTTGTTTAACTCCAGCTTTGATCATGTTCAAAGGTCATCCACTGATTTCAGGCTATTGTGACAGGTTACAATGCAGTGGTTCAGTCTCAGGGTCACACGATCAGTGTTTGTTGTTAACACTGGGATAATAAGTCTGTAGCTTTGTGCTTAAGGTTCTGGCTGCAGGATTTTGTCAGCGTGTGTCTAAAGGTGTTGGGCCAGTGAAGCACCCTACTGTTGCGCAGGGATGGCTGAAGTAGTTGGAAATTCCCAGCATGCATGTATGACTGTGAATGACCCCCCCCCCAAGGTCTTCTTAGTTTGGTCTAAATCAGCAAAGTCAGTTAGGATCTGTCAAACTGTAACCACCCTGTCATGTTGCATGGAAGAATATGAAGAACAAGCACCTCAAAGTTGTAATCAAGTCCAGTACTTGAGTGTGCATCAAACTCTTTGTATTCTTTTATTCAAGACCATGTTGTTGTTTTTTCTTCACCATTAGGTGAAGCAGGAACAGGGCTCCCCTCCACCAACCCAGAGCAGACGCAAGGGGAGAACAGCAAAAGTCAGGGTGAGAATTCAAGGCACAAATCACTCTTCCACTCATGTTGACGCTGGCATGGTGCCCCTTGCATACAAGACACCTCCCTATTAGAGGGAATCAAAATTATGTGGGCACTCTAGAAAATTGCCTCAAGTTGCCTGTCAAAGTCTATCTGCCTCCAGGACAGTAAGACCCTGAATCCTGGATGCTGGCCTCGCCCGCCAGTGAATTACTGCATCCTCATCGCCTTGGCGCTCAAGAGCAGTCACACGGGGAGCCTCAAAGTTCAGCAGATTTACAACTTCACCAGGTAAGAGGTTTGATTTTGGCAAAACATGCACAACTTATGTATGAAATATTACATGTGATATTAGTCAAATATTTGACTGACTATGAACTGACAGGCACTGTGTAGCCAAATTTAGAAAGGTCTCACCCAAAATAACTTCATCAAACATTTGGATTTATGTTGACCTGCTAAGTGGTGTACAATATTTTTTTTTCCCTCCAGAGTGTGTGTGTGTGTGTGTAACTTCCAATGGATGCATGTCCTTCCCCAGAGAGCACTTCCCCTTCTTTCAGACGGCGCCTGATGGCTGGAAGAACACAATCAGACACAACTTGTGCTTCAACAGTAGCTTCCGCAAAACCTGCAACCAGATGTGCAGAGATGGCAAGAGAAAGTCCTGCTTTTGGCACCTGACACTTGATGGCCAACGCCGGCTGAAGGATGAGCTCCGCATGTTGACGGGAGAGTCCTTAAAGCAGCTGGAGCGCAGCATGTCCTGCCCAGGTAACAGAATTTATTAAGTCAGAGTTAATCTAGTTGAACTGCACATGAAAATAATGGTGCTGCCCCAACTCCTCTTCAGTGATCAGATCACTGCAGTTGCCTGTTCCTTGGGTCAGAACAAAGTAACTAAACTGCCAACTTGATTGAGGGGATACATTTATTGAATAGCTGGTGTGTATACAGTAGCAATACAATAGTAGAGGGAGGGCACCTGAGACAGATGGGACCTATCGGTACTTGTTGGGCTGCAGGGTTGAGAGATGAAGTCTGAGCCACACTGGCCGGCCTTGCTGACTTGGCACAGCACTTTCAAGTTCTTCTGGTGAGGAAAACGTGAGTAATGATGGACTGTTGGCGTTGCACATTCAGGGAAGTCTTGTTTGCATGATTTACTCCACGGAGTACAAACTCCTCCGCTCTTAGCTCGATTCCCTCTCAAACTCAGGTCGGGTTAGAAACGGAGACATCCGTCTGATCATCCCTCTTCCAGAACATTTCGCTACAAAACTTCAACTGTGACTTTGTGTATCTACTCCTGTGGTCCATCAGCACCAACACAAATGTGCACAAGGACGGTGGAAAATCCAGCTGCAGTGAGAGTCACGGGTGTAGGCAGTGGGTCATGGGGCTTCTAAGGTCACTGACCAGTGTTTGGGTCAGGGAAGTAGCTCCCACTGTGACTTCAGAAATTAGTCCCTTGTGACTAAGTCACCTCTCTACAACTCTAGTTATTAGGGCCTGAGCCTGAAGGTACTTCATATTCATGTACACCAGAAACGCTGTGTATAACTCTTTCAGATGTCATTACCTCCCACCCACAAGCATTTATTGTGCTAAGCTAACAAGTGGTCTCTGCGGGAGAGGAGGATGACGAGCATGTTTCCCAAAATGTTGGTGGATTACATTTTTGACTTCTGTGGAGTCGTCGTTGTATAACGTGTGATTTTCACTTTAGAAACTTTAAAGCTTCTTGACAAATGTCTGTGTGACCCAAAGATTACCGCTTGCTGCTCTCTTCTTGTTTCAGATATAATTGGGACTTTACTTGCGTTGTGATGCAGTTGATATCAAAAATAAATTGAGCCCTGCTATTTAAATGATCTGTTGTAAGCTATATTTGCTAATTCTGTAAATGCATTCAGTTGGTATAAATACTGGACAATTTAATTGTTCACTTTAAAAACCCTGCATGTCTTGAGTTACACTATAGTGAGATTAAGTCAAATTAATTTATTAAATTCCAGGCACACAAGTGGTTTTATTGAGGGAGTCAAAATCATATAAAGGCATTACCAGCAAGATGAGTGAGCATCATTGACGTGTAGATGAAGGTTTGTCATGTAGCTTTCTATTGGTAAATTAGCTCAGGACAGTTTCTGATTGTCCTCTTTAGAATATCTGACCCTTGTTTCCCCGCTTCATTGTTATTTATGAACTGTTGGTCTCATGCAATTTTCTGTAGGAGAAAGGAGGCCGCTCACTTGTTGTTTGGTGCCAGGTTTAGACTTCAGGGAGGGAAAGAGGTCCTGAGCTGAAAGTGACTAAACTTTGACTGCATCATTGCCTTGCAAGATGCTAGTGATGCCTGGGGTAGGTGGTTTCAAACACTTAGTAATCTAAACCCCTTTTTTCTTTCATTCACTTTGCTTAAACTGAATTAAAACACCTTCAGGTCAGTTTATTCAAGAATGTTAATGAATTTTTTTTCTCCCCCCCCCCCCCCCACTTAAACATCAGTGTAACACAGCAAACTTTCATCAGTCTAGTTGGGAGCAGTTTAACGGGCTCAGGTATTTGTGAAAAAGACAACAAGCGGACAGGAGCGTCTCCAGCAAGACCAACTGGCAGGTCCCCTACTGGCACCAGTTCTCTTCAGGTGAGAGCAGCTTCACGTGTGATAGTCTGGAGACACTGCGGAGAACATAATGTTGCCCGTCTCCTCATCCAGCAGTGGGGGGGTCAGTGATGGTCGGGGGAAACGGGTTTTTGCAATGAAATGAAGCCAAGTTAGATCAGCCTGTGGTTTCAGTGTTTCACAACTGTCATCATTCTTTTGAATCCAGCCCTGTTTACGTTCTGTTTCATTAGCTGTTACCTCCATTTTGTTTACACAAAATTGCAGAATTTATATCATGAACATTATATTTTTGAATATTTTGTTCAAAATCTGGTGTATGATTTTAAGATTTACCTAGTTGTTTTTTTTTTAGCAGTGTATTAAGTGATTTAGACTAATGGGGTCGCTGTGGTTTTAAATCACTAGAACTCAAACAGGAGCAATAATTCATTTAGTTTAGCCTAATGTGCTTCCCAGGCTCCTGCCAACTGTATCATTCCTAGAACATACCCCCTAGCCTGAGGTCAGCTTCAGCGCTGAGGTCTCTGTGGGTGAGTTGGACTACAGGTCATGATTGTGCTGCAGCTCTCAAAGCTTTGAGCAGAGATTAGATGAGCTCTGCCCCTCCAGCTCTGCCCCTCCAGCTGGCTCAAACGGTCCAACTCTGGTGGTTTAATGACAGTGTGTTAGCCAGAAACATTGCATTTCTTCTTAAATGGCATAAAACCAGCACAAGCACTGGTGTCTGAAATTAATAACAAAGTGTTGCAATAAACCACAAGAAATGTAGTCATTTGGACTGGTTTTTTTTTCTTTTTGGTTTTGTTTTTTGGACTCTTGTTGGTTCCCTTTTTTATAGGAGGAGATTGAATGTTGCAACATGATCCAGCAATCCATCTTCATCTGCTTATCCCGTTGCGGGGGGGGGGGCTGGAGCCTATCCCAGCTGTCATCGGGTGGGAGGTGGGGTCCACCAGGGACAGGTTGCCAGTCCATCACAGTGCCACATATAAAGCCAGACAACCACTCACAATGACACCTAAGTGCAATATAGTTTCTAATTAACCTAACGAACATGTTTGTGGCGTGTGAAAGGAAGCTGGAGAACCTACACAAAACATGCCAAGTCTGCATAGAAAGACCCTGGCTGGCTGCTGTATTTGAAGCCCAAACTTTCTTGTTGTGAGGCAACAGTGCTAACCACCACTCCAACACTGTTGGAAAAAATTAAAGCTCTTCAGTGGTCAGGGGTTTCGGGGTGCAGCTGCTGCAGTGAGCTTATCCAGGAGAGCTGATTCCTCTCTCTAAATATGTGTCTGGCTCTTTCTGCATTCTGGAAACACTGAAGCGATGCAGGTGGGAGAAAGTGTCTTTTGAGCTCAAGGCAAATATTTGTGTAAATAAAAGACAAACCACTCCTTTAGGGTGAAGTATTACTTCAAGAACACCCACAGCTCTGCCTCTGCAAAAAAGAATTTTGGAGACGTGACAAGGCTCAGTAGGGGGATGATTGCAAATATGTTTGTTAATAAAGGTGCCTGAAAACTATTGAAGGACCAGGTTTGGACACTAGCCTGTTCTTATTAGCTGAGAGGGAGACAGCAGGACTAGTGAGTGTCGTGCTTGATGGCTAAAAACTATCAGGCGGATGAAGTGACGACAACAGTATTGCTTTGACAGTGGCGAGGTTGGGTTACATCAGTCAGTTCTATGTGAAATGAAAGATGGAACCGTTTTCCACTTTACAGCCATCTGAGACAGATTTTCTCCTCTTTACAAGCTTCTATGAAGATCAGTCCAGTGATCTCATACTTGAACTCTTCCTGTGCAAATTGTATAAATGCCTCAGTATATTAATCACTGTATTAAAACAAAGACATATTTCCAGTTCCAAGCTGTGTGTCCACTCCAAGAAGCTGTTGCACTTCAACTTTGTTGGATTAGCTCTTGAGTGCTTCTGCTTGACGTCACTTATCATGAATCCATTCCCTCATCTGTCTGGATCGGTTCTGCATAGGCTGCTTTCCTCTTCCTAAACGCCATCTTTACAGGACAGCTGGCAACATTTATTGTAGTGATGGAGACCCCAGAGGGGAGAACATAGCTGCAAACACAAGTCCTCTTAATTGTAGAGTAAACCTACCAACCAGAAACATTACTGCTAACATAAGAAAAGGCTAAATAACTGGGGGAAAAAAATTTGATATAACACAGAGAGAGACCAGGTTCTTTCCAGGAGGCTGAGCAGAGACACAGTTCAGACTCTGAATGATTTAACATGATTCAATGGAATCAGAAGCCTGTTGACTGGATATCAACACATCAAATTAACTGTGCTTCCTCTTTCTTACTCTTGACAGTCCAGTTCTCCTTCTCCTCCTCCTGGTTCCTTCTGCCTTTCACTCCATCTTCTCTCTCCCTGTCCCCCCTCCTCTCTTCCTCTCACTTGCTACCTGAGTCATCGGCTCATTCTCTCTGCCGTGTTTACTCGTTTCAGCCTGCACATCCCAAACTTTCGGGCTCACCGCAATTGGCGCTGGAGTCGGACTGACTCGCCTGGTGCTGTGTGTACCCCTTTTTCTTGGATGTGGAGACCAACAACCATGTCATTCTGCAAGCCATGACAAAAGATGCTAATGGGTTTCAGCGCAGTGGTAGTAGTCACGTCATTTCTGAAAGTCTCGTGCTTTATATCGTGTAAATTTTGTTTCTGTCGTTAAGTGTGAGGGGAAATGAGACAATATTCTTTTATAAATCTTAGATATTCAAGGACGAAAGGGTCGCTGGTTCGATCCTCACTTCCCCCGGTGACCATGTCCAAGTATCCTTGAGCAAGATACTGAACCCCTAGTTGCTCCTTATGGCCCTGTGACAGACTGGCGACCTGTCCAGGGTGAACCCTGCCTCTCACCCAAAGCGACCCTGAACGGATAAGCTGTATAGAACATGGATGGATGGATATTCAAGGAAAGTAATAAGGAAACAAGTAAAATGGTTGTTTGTCTCTCAATGTGACTTTTGTCCACCAAAATGTTTTCAGGTAATCTTTGAGTCCCACTGGACAGTTGAGGAGAAATTCCCCCAAAGTCTTGCTCAGATGCTGTGTTTTTGTGTCATTTTTTCGAACACAAGAAGTCAGTCAGAAATCATTCCCAGCTGTTTGGCATGGACAAAGATTGGAGTGGGCTATTACTCAGATTCAGTTGACTTATGCATGTCATAGAAGTGTGCACCCTGTTTTCACCTCTATCATGTTAATGGGAGGCAACATGTATGGTGGTCCGGGGGGAAGAATATCATCCAAAGGTCCATGTATGCAGTAGGATTCACTGACGAGGTTCTCAAATCTTCCCTTTGTACATCAAGATAATGCCATTTTTTTCACTGTAACAGTGCTCAGCCTCATGTCACTAGGCTGTGAAGTTTCTGGAAACTGACAAACATCCCTGTTTCCAGTGGCTCTCTGTCTGGATGGTCGAGTGGGCCGGTGCATCCTTGGGTGTCTGAAGTCCACTCAGCTCTGGGGAGGAATGAACACTCCACTAGGGGTGTACCAAGTATAAGATTCAAGGGCTTGAGCCTGATTCGACTGCCAGTCTTAGCCGAAGCTTCACGGGTCTTGCAGGTCATTACACTGGCATCAGAGGATAAGTTGCTTTGGCCAAAGATGGCGTGCGACCCATGAACTAACCTCGTCTGTGGGTCCCAGTGGAGAGGAAGGAGCAACGGGATCGAGGAGCTCTTAAGAGTTTCACCTGAGGCCAAAGGTAATCTGAGAGGCTGCTATGAATTATTTCCCCAAACTGGGATCTCTGTTATCAACCATCAATGTGAGGAGGTTTGGGATGTGAGCAAGCATGGCCACAGTAAAGACACCCACTTACACAGGTAGGCATTCTATGTCCAATTTTAATTTTGTTTTAGTTTTGGATTAAAATGTCTGTCTTTTCAGCTCTTTTCTCTGGTGTGGAAAAAAAAAAAAAAAGCCAGTTTGGCAGATAAGAATATGAATGAGGAAAAAAAAAATCAACTGTTCAGTTTAGGGCAGTGTGAATTCTGAGTGACAGGTCCCACACAGTAATCTCTATTGTTGTGTATTAAAAAAGACGTACTGCATTACCAAATGTAAATGAACGTTACAACTTCTGTCACTACAAAATGTCAGCAGTGACTCCTATTCTCATCCGCTATAGTCTGAAATTGTGTAGAATATTTTGCATCTTGTTTATTTGTCGTACCTTCAGCTTTTGGTGAAAATGTTAGAATCAAAGGTACAGAAACTTTTAATTAACCATTTTGATTTATAGTTCTATTCAGTGCATGAGCAGGTTCTGACCAGGCCTGGTCTTTCCCAAAGAAACCCTGCATCTGGTTCCAATCTGTGATCAGTAACATCATCAGCAAGTCCAAAATGTACACCTGAGTTCATCACAATCAAGGCAACGATCTAAATCCATAGATTTATGTGTGTTTTTAAGATGATGCCCCTTGAAGTATATACGTAAATGTCCCAACTTCAAAGGTAGCAATTCAAAATACTTGAACAGCAATGTAGAGAGGTAAAAACTTTCATCACGGAACCAGTCACTATTCAAGTGTTGTGTTTGACGTCTGAACTGAACTCTTCCTTTGGGGAAACATTGGAGAAAGTGTTGGAACTGGCGGTCCGGGCGGAGGCCCTGTCCTCCACCATCGGCCTCAGACGGAGCTGCTTCAACAGTCAGACTTTGTTAAGTGCTGTGGGAGTGTTGCTGTGGCAACAGTTTAGCGCTGTGTTTGTGAGTATTTCAAGCTCCCATGAGATTTAGGGGGATGTGTGTGTGTGTGTGAGAGAGAGAGAGAGAGCGCGCAAATCAGTGTTGGCTGGAAATGCCTGGGTGACCTAATGCACATCTGTGTGTGTGTGTGTGTGTGTGTGTTAGCTCAAGAGAAAAGTTCCTCCTCCGTCTTTGTGCAGAGAGCAGAATCTCTTAGTATTTAAACATAAACATACAAACAACAAACACCAACATCGAGGTGACATGAAGCCCAGATTCTCTCATCACGATGGGATTCTGCTTCTGTTCCAAACTGCCATATCTTATTCATAACCTGCTGAACAATAACCAGATGCTACTGCTTCAGCTTCTCAGGCTGCTGTCTGACTTTTATACAGTCCTATCAAAGGCACTTTTTCTAAGTTCTATTCATTTTAAGCCTGTTTTTGTTAGTGCTTTTGAAGGGGAGGACTAAGGTTCCATGCTGTCCACGAACAGTTACGGCACACAACCAGAATGCAGGATGCCAGACTGACAGCAGATGCCAGGTGGATAACATGAGCACCGGAGCGCAGCGAAGCAGGAGACAGCAGACAGACAACATGAATGCAGGACCAGTGGGCAGAGCTGCTCTGGAGGGTGACCCTGGTGCCAGCAACAGAGGAGGCAGCAATCTGGCGGGCGACATCAGGCTGGCAGTGAAACAGGTGTCTCTTTGGAGGCCCAGCCATGAGGCTTGAGGTCAGGAAACACTGGTGGCACCAGAGGATGCAAGAGATGGGGGTTAGAATGGGTTTAGGCTAGAGAAAGAATGTAAGACTGTGAAAACAGAAGAGGCTGGCGCATCAGCAGAGAAGAGGCAGCTGAGCAGGTAGTGTTTGCTGCTGAACATACAGACGAGCCAGTGGAGCCAGGAGGGCTGCAATGTCTTCTGCACACCCTGGAGGCTGGAATTGCTGCTGCAGAGGTTCTGGAGAGTGAAACTGCCGTGGTGCAGAGAGACAAAGACCAAAGGCTGGGGGTGGAGGGGCGGGGTGAACGGCTGAGGAACAAACTGGGTGCTGTGTAGTGCTGCTGGTGGTATCTGAATTTGCTATCAAGCTGACATTTAGCTAAGTTATGGCTAGAAAGTCAGATGCTAGTGAACATGTAGGCTGGAGTATTTGTCAGGGCTTCTGTGGTTCTGGACAGTGAAGCAGACACACAAGGCCTGGACGAGATCTCAGCTGCTTCCTTGAGCTCTACTGTAGGTGCAGCGACAGATTTGGAGGAACCTACTGCAAACTCATGGTGATCTACTGTAAAATCAATCACTCCATCAATCAGACTTTATTTATAAAGCGCTTTTCATACATACATATCGCTCAAAGTGCTTTACATAGACAAATAAAAGCATTCCCTCAAACCCACAACCACCCCACAGTTCACCCCCCCCACACACACACACACACAGTTCCACTCGTACACCACATGCACACATTAGAATAGTGGACTTTCAGCTGAGTAGGAGAGGCTGAGTACACATGAACCAGCCAGGAAATGAGAAGGCGCCATCAGAGGAACCCTTTACACCGGGAGCAGAGAGCCACCGCTCCAGGTGTAGAGGGCTCCCCCGGAGGAAACACTGGAGATCCTAATGATAAAAGAATAAAAATGGGTAAAAACTAAAATACGATAAAATGCTAAGAACTAAAATAGGAAATGGTATAATTTATAATTAAGATCACAAAGAATAACATTCATAAATAATACAAAATGAAGGGCTAAATTAAATGTCATGAGTAAAATGAATATAATCAAAATTTATGCTAAAAAGGTGTGTCTTGAGCCTGGTCATAAAAACGTGAACATTCCCCCATAAAAGACAATGAGGGACAGGAGCCAAACTCAGACTTTGACGCAGGCAAGGACAGGTATTTGCATCAAATTGCAGCTCCTTTTCTCATCAATGACGAAGTGACAATGCAGTAAATGCATGATTGTCTTTTTTCAAATTCATGATGTCTAAATGTGTATTTAAGACATCGCGCATCATGCAACATCATCCCTAATGTCAGATCAGATCATTCATTTGTGTCAAGTCAGAACATGAGCAGGCGTTGTAGGACATAAAACTGGAAGTAAACCAAAACGCAGTGCATTGTGGGTATGTAAAGAAGCTAGAGAGGTGAGGGACGGAGGTACTCGGTCCCACAACGCTGCATCAGATGGTAGTATGACGCCAGACATAAAAAAAAACATAATAGGGTCTTCGCCCAGAAGTACCTTCTGGCTCAGGCCCTAATAAAAGCTAAGACAGGTGATCAAATCATCCTTCTTTCTAGACGATCCCTCAGCTGTTTAGTTCATGGAATGTGTGTGATAATTAAAGCTACCAGTAGAGACACAACGCTGCCATTGTTATCTGTGCGACCCACGGCGATCTCCCCTTACTGGTTCAAACGAGTGTGTCATTGACATGCTGGTTCATTTAACACCTGACAGTGTGAACACAAAGCAGATCAAATGAAACTTAGAACAAAGTAGGAACTCATCCGCTAATTCAGACCAAAGCAAACAAGGTCCAAACACATAAATGCAAAGCAGCAAAGTGGCCAGGAGGAAACACTGACTACAACTAGACAAAGAACTCTAATGAGACGCAGGTGACCTGAAAGCTGTCAGGACAACAAAGACAGGAAATAAAACAACCATGTGTTGCTAAAATAAAACAGGACACAAAAAAAATCATCATCTAGTGCTGAAATCTAGAATGTCATAGAAAAAAATGCGGTGTTTTTACTGCATTCATTTTGTGGTTTGATTCTGATAGCAAATTTGGGCAAACGTGGCAAATGAGGGCACAACAGTCAGAAATAAACCATAACAGATGTGTAACAGGTTGAAGGTATGATGAAACGTACGATCTGATACACTTTAGCTCACGTGTCAGTTGGACACCACACGCACCTCAAAGGCAGACGATGTCATCTCCTGTATGGTGGACAGAGCACCACAGGAGGGGAAGACAGGTGTCACTGATGGTCCCGTCATGGTTAGCATGTCACAGGCCTTCCAGCCAGCTCACGTACACACGAGCTGTGGCCCTGGCACACGTCAGTGGAACACAGCCATGATTCATGTTATTAATGGCACCTGTGTTTTCTAGATATTTGTGTTTAGACTTAAAAACAAAAACAACAACAGCCTTTGAGAGTTGTTAACTGAGCATTTCACAATCTGCAGAGCTGCCAAGTTCCAGAAAATCCCAAGAGTGAGACCTCTGGTCAGCGCGGCCTTTTTAACGCCAATTTAAACGGATTTTGTGGAATTTGAGCAAATCTCAACTTTGGCAAATGAGCATGTGAAATGGCAAGTGTGGCGTTTGGGGGTGAAAAGAGGCTTAATTGCGTGACTCTCACTCTCAAAGCGTGAGACTTGGCAGCTCTGAATCTGAGCAGTATATTTCCCTGCTAGGTGACGCTCCTCAGGGAGATGGGGTGCTGTGGTAAGCTGTCCCTGCATGGGTGTCATTTGAAATCTACTGATTCTGACTCTGCTGATTGATTCCCACTCTGAAGGAACTCCCAACATGTCACGTCCACCCTGCATTGACCTGTCAAAGTGGCTGCAGTGAAAATGTCCAAACATTTCAACCAACTACATTCAGAAAGAAGTCATGAATGACCAAACGTAAAAGAAACTGATATCAACTTGAATGTTTTCCAACCATATTGAACCTATTAACTCTTTTTTTTGTGTTTTTTTTTAAACTTTCTAATATAAGGGACCATGCACAGCACCGCTCACACTGTTCACTTTTGTTGTTTGCCATGGCAGATCACAATAAACAGATTTACACAGAGGGGAAAAAAAGGACAAAAAAAACAGAAAAAATGCCTTTTTGAATGTTCGTGGGTAATTGAATCTCTGAACATTTCCAAATGTGATCTGTCTTCCTGGAAACAAAGACAAGCTTATCATAATTTTCCTTTTCAGTGACAAAGTAAGCGCACATTTTCATGTCATAGTTGCTGCGAGATACGTTGTTTTTTTCCTCAGATTTAACACATCACGTATTACAGCAGTCTAAACAAAGTGTGAAAGAACGATAGATAACATAGACAACATAGATAATATGCAGATATACGAACCTGTCTACGTCTAAGACTATGAATTCCAAGACTGATTCCTTGTCAGTCCCACTTCTATCGATATGAATATGAATATATGCAACATACATGTATTTATTACTGTTACTGATCCACTCTAATGATATCATGTTACCTTTTCTCCTGGGTGAGTCACATGACCCCTGTTAGTGTGAGGGAGGTGGGGTCACAAGGCTTCAATGAAAACCACATGGAGGGAGGGGTGGGATGCAGCTAAACAGAGAGAGGAAGGCCAACATGAGCCACAGAGCCAGCAGACCGAGGGAGCAGCTGTAGGCACGCTGCAGGAACAGCAACAGGACTGGAGGCTGCGAGACCACCCGGACCAGGAGTAGCACTGGAACCAGGACCAGGACCAGGAGCAGAATAGACCACCATGTCAGAGTCCATCAGAAGAAGAAGCTCCAGCAGACAGCTCCTGCAGAACCTCATCACGTGAGTTCTTTTCTGAACATTCGCTTTAATTTTCTGCTTTTATTGAACTTAGACCTCTGCTTATCTACATCAGAGAGGGAACTGTGCTTTCTAGCTCAAAGACCGTGTCCAACATTTGGTCCTACACTGAAGGCTGTTTGATTTCATAACATTTTCATATAATAAACATTCCTCCACCCACTTGGCCCATCTCTCCTCAGCTTGATGCAATACAAAACAAATACTGATAAGAAGCACTAATGAAGTACAATAAAATACTAAGTAATATTGGGAATTGAACTTCAGCTTTACTACATTTAATTAAAACTTAATTTGTAGATACCAGCTATATCACATAAAAACAATGCAACTACTCAGTAAGTGAAATATTTCCATTGACTGCCATTGAAATGCTTTTTTATAGTAGTTACTTTAATTCCTGCCTGCAGAATGTTTGACAGGAGAAAATAAATGTTAAAAGTTATTCAATTTTCTGTCCTTGTATATTTTATTGAGTGTTTATATAGTGTTTTAATGTTTTGGTTTTATTAAAACATGACTAGTGTGTGTGTGTGTGTGTGTCTCCACAAAACGACAGAGGGGAAAACATTTACTCTGTGTTAATATTTATTAATATATTAATATTTCAGTTGAAGAAATAATTTCATAAAAACGGTTTTAATGGCACGGGAACTGCAGGGGAGGTCAGATTTCATTTTTCTCGTCTGCTCCAGCATCTTCATATCATGTTTGTGCGTTTGGCCTCTTTTAAGAAGAGAGAAGCCAAACACAGAGAGCAAAAAACAATACAAGGAAGCAATCTTGTATTTTCATGTCTCAGTATTTCTAGCTCTTCTCTTTTAAACCTCCGATCAAATGTCTTTCCTCTGTACTTTCTTCATCCTCATCTTCATGCAGCAGACATGCATCGGTGTTTGTTCTTCCAGGGAGTAGACGACACACTGCCACGCACTGAGAAAACAGCCCACGTTAGCTTCATGAGCTAGCTGTTTGTCATCAGATATATTCAGCTTTTAAATGAGCCACCAAAGACAACCGCTAATCAGCTGCTCTCCCCCATGGAAACCTACCTGCTGATGTCACCAGCTACCAGTTAAATTCTTCCACCCTGCAGGTTCCTTCTCTTTAATACTACTAATCACAACTGGAGCACGCATTGGTTTGCTTGCGTTAACGTGCCAGCTGCTGTCGGTCAAACACATCCTGCCAACATAATGACAGAGAAAAGCACGTCTGATATTTCAATAATTCATTTCTTTTTCATGATTTGTTGCAATTCTTGATTTTTTTCTTTCTGTTGCATATTGAAAATAGCTGATGGCTTACTTTCCAAAATGGAGAGTAAGCCTTTATTGGACTTTGTTTTTTTGCTTTTGTTTTTTCAGCTCTCCAATAATACCTATCTTCAGTACCCATTTAGGAAGCCGTTGTGAGCACCACAGAATAGTTGTGTCCAAAAATGAAACCTTTAAAGTTCATGTGTTCGACTCAGCCTCACATGATTGGTTTCCACAATTTTGGTCGTACAAAGAAGGCAGCACATTGGGCACGTTGATCCTTGGCGTGAGAAAACCAACAGATTCTTGATACTGGGTGGTAGTGGGTCGTGGATCGAGATCTTCTGATGGAGACAGGGATCTTCTGCAAGGCACTCAGGAGGGGGGGGGGCCTCTGCAGAGCTGTGATTGGCTGAAAGTTCTCTGTAACATCTTTAGCTGTGGCAAGAGTTAAGAGTAATAGTAGATTTTGATTAAAAAAAATATATATATGAGAAAAAAAGAGTAAAACATATTCATAGAATCCAGTTTATTTCAAAAATGATGACATGCAACAAAGTGTAACTGATGAGCAGAAGAGAGATTAAAAGAACTGTAGTTCTGCATTGATGAGGTCAGCTTTGTTTTAAAAAGATCTGACCTCACAGAGCAGCGATGGTAACATCAACCTTTGATGGTTCTTTCTGGGCCCACCATGGTGACCGCAGGGAGCCAGGGTTCGATTACCCAGAGAGCGCCTGAAAGACTCATTAACTGGTTTGGTGCGAATACATCTGAATCCTACCCTCGTTTTTTTGTTTGACACTTCCGACAGTCTACCAGCTGATTTTTTACTTTCAACAAGCCTCGACCATCATGACTTAATTTCTTACCATTCTTCTGTGTTACTGTAATGTTTTTTATATTTGAGTTTCTCTCCCAAGTAATGTGGCTCATTTTCAGTGAGGTTTTTGTTTCCTCAGTTATTGGTGGAAAATTTATGTGACTTCTCTGAAACCGTGGTCTGAGTTCAATGGCTTCTTTTATAGCTGCAACCTCCTTAATGGCCATGACATCATCTGGCTGGGTCCTGAACCCCCTTCTGCTGGGCTACACACACACACACACACACACACACACACACACACACACAAAGAAAATGCCGTTCTGCAGGCCTCCATTGCCTCATTGTTTAAATGTTGGAAAAAGTGATGTGTATCAGACTGATTTCCTCCATAATTTACTGGTTTCACATTAGTGCTTCCCTTCATCATGTTAACCATCCCAGCAGCACATTCGGCTGATACCTGGAGAAACAGACTGACCTGCGGTGACAACAAAACAGCAGTAACTCATATAATGAAATGCAGACATGTAGTCTAAATGGTGATTTATACTTTTCAAAACCCTCCAGAGAGGCAGCGGCGACTTTTCACATCCAGCTCCGACTTAAGTGCTGATAGGTCAGGAGGTAAATGTTGATTTGCGTGATTATCACGTGAATTTAACTTGATTTGTCAAGAATCAAGGAGTCGCTGTTCAAAGTTGAAGTTCTCAGCATTTTAATTCAAGGATCGACTCCTCTGAGATTGCTGCTTTTTTGCTTGACCTGCCTAAATCCCAAATATTTCACCCTAAGCTGGTATGAACCCTACTAATCATGGGTCACTTCATTAGCATTGGCGAATGTACTTCCAGATGCACTTCTCACAACAGGATACATTGCACTTTATAAATGAACAGGCGATAATTGGAATTGATTCTGTATTTTTTTAATCTTCCACTGCTTTTACTTGGGTGTGTGCGCACTTTTGTTTCCCTGTTTTTGCTGTTCTAAATGCTTCAGTGCTACAGCTGATGGTGACGATGATGTCAGGTGATTAGGAAGTGTCAGATATCTCAGTATACACATGGAACACATGGATGACCCATGGTCTCTGCGCAGACGTTGTGCTTCCTGGTGCTTTTATATTTATATTATTTATATTCATTGTGAAATGGAGACATGCAGATAGGGTGTCCAACCGTCATTTCTGAAAGAGTATTTTTATTTCTGAAGCATCATTCAAATTTTTAAACTCACTTTGGAGTAATGTTTGATTTAACGTGCACTGTGAAATATGTGAATTGTTTTTCTGGCTTTCCATCCTCTTGTTTCGTTTCAACGATGCGGTCCAAACAATTCAATCACATCATCCCCAGTTGACCCATTTCTCAAACTAATGGTCTGACTGGGAAGCCAAACGGTGCTGACACACGTCAAGACATTTTACAGCGAAAGCAGTCCTCTCGCCAGTATGGTTCCCCCTGTGTCTCCAGTGACTTTATGTAGGTCATTTTCTCACATTATAATTACCGCAGCATGTTTGCCATCACCAGAGGCCACCAACAATTAAACTCGATTCTCATATTATTGCTTTACTCGTGTCTTTAGAGAAGATTTCTTTCAGCTCAGTGTTTAAGTGAGGTGTGAACATGTTGGAAATGTATCAAATATACAAAATATTGTCAAATGATTTATTATTGTGAGGAAAACCGTTAAGTTCCCAGCTCTGACCTGTTGTTAGCCACCTACACTCAGGTTCTGCTTTATTCCCATCAAGTGACCGTCATGTTACAAGCTATTGTGACACATATATGCACCACTTCCTGCCATTGAGCCTCCGAGAACTTATAAAATGAAAGGCAGCATGTTCTTTAACGCTTAAGTCTCATATAAAACATGTGTTCATTTATTGGTTTTGTTTGCCATTTTTTGCCCCCCCCCCCCCCCCCCCTCCACTAACACAAACCCCTAAACTATAGCTTAAAGTAACACACCACTTCTTCATAGTAGACTTCTGGAAATTCAACAGTGTTAAATGAGACACAAGTCCAAATGTGCTTAAAGTGGTCTGCTATTTACACCGCTCTACAATACCCATTTGAACTGCTGCCAGAAGTTCCCGAAGCTCTTTATTCCAATTTTTAAAGAGATTTACTTGCAGACCCTGTTAAGTATGATGAGATGAAGCTCTGGCTACACGCTCTCTCTCTCTCTCTCTCTCTCTCTCTCTCTCTGTCTCTCTCTCTCTGTCTCTCTCTTTCTCTCTCTCTCTTTCTTTGTTCCCCTCCAGAGGTTGATGTTAAGTGAAAAAGCAACTGGTTCAAGCTTTACCAGATGTGTTTTAATAAAAAGACGTATTGTCTTAAACTAATCAGACAGAAGAAAAGATCAAGCTTCCTATATAGGATTTGATTAATACTGCTGATTTGTTTAAATCCCCACACCTGAGACCAGCCTCATACATAAATCTTTCCACTGTCACTATAGTAGCCAAATATTAAACTCTTGAGTAGACAAACACATTTTGGATCGTTACGAGTTTCAACTTGAGACGATCTGCTGACACAATATCAAGCTAACGTACAGCTGTGTTGTATCACCCTGACCGTCCACGTGTTTTGTTTTGTTTTTTTTTACTTTATTGATGCTGGCGGCAGAGTGACAGTCCAGCGAAGCCTGGAGGATGCAGAGGAGGTGGAGCGGGAGCGAAGGAGGAGAGCCAGGGAGAAGGAAAGGGGAGAAGAGAGTCTGTCCTGGTCAGCAACCCCTCCACACAACAACCTGACACACGGCACAGAGTGAGTGCAACAAGCTGTCACACCACTTCAGGTCAAGTTAAGTTCATTTTACCACAGAATAAGCACAGGCCGCAAAAACAGTCACATTAAATCAAAAGCTGGTGAGTAAATGTGAGGTGTGAGCTTGAAATCAGAAGCTTGGCAGTGTTGCTCCCCCAACATTTTGAGTTCAGACAGGGACGACCAACTAATCCCAGTATACAGGGAGTTGCAGTTGTCCAGTTGCCTTGGGAGGAATAAACAAGATCTTTAGAAGACAGAACAGACTTGACTTTGGAAATAATTCAAAACTGGCTTGGCTGGTAACTTCTACATGTACTTGCTTGTCAAATTTCAGTGCGGAATCAAATATGACATCAAGATTTTAATATGGACTTTCTTCATTCAGGCGACTTTCAGGTTGGCGCCAGGCAACAGTTTATGTCCTGAAGACTGACTGACTGAGGAGCTGCAGCTCTGAGTCTTTGACATGAGTGGAAAAAAGTCATTTTCAATTAAACATGAACATGTAGTGAATGATGGAACCCAGGAGAGAACCTCAGGAGCGCGACCCTCAGGTCCAGGTGGATAAATCTCAACTTTACTCTTCCTCCTTCAATCCTAACCCCACTTTGGCACCATGCATGTTCAAAATCAATAAAGACACTAGTAACTTCCTCACATGGAAGCAGAGAGGACTTATCAACCTGGGACAGCTTTCCAGTGACATCCCTCTCATGACCTTTGACCTCCATGACCTTTGACACTCATGAGAATGTCATGTCAATCAAAAATCTGATCAAGTCAACAAAATCCTATGCAGACAACACACTACTGATGAAATGTAATTCAGGAACAGTAACACTGGGTTCCTGCTCAGTCTTCTAATAGAACTTGTTACGTGTCTCATTGAAAAACTTCAACAACCCTCAAGAACAAGCAAACCCCATTTCAACACCTGACCCCCGCTCCCGCGTTGGCTTCAGACCTAAGGCTCCTTGATTCCACCAGACCATTTAGATCAACAATATCATCTACAATGTGCTCCACTTCTCCGCCTGCATTCTCGTACGTAAAAAAAAGTGTAGAAAAACAACGGCCAAATATCATTTCCAGTAAGACAGTTCGGTCAGTCAGAGGGGGCAGGGAACGTTCACTCTAACGTCTCTAAAACAGAAAAAGAGCATTGACAAGCAGGTTTGGAACGCCTCTTTAATGTCTTATTTTATCTTCAGCTCAGTTTGGGACCGATACATTTCAGTCTTGTATTTAGAAAGTTTGGTGGTTGATCCGTTTCTTGAGCCGGCTGTTGACAGTTAGTTTCCATGACCTGAGGTGCTGATTACAGGGGAATCTACTGTATGTGTCAAGTGATGCTGCAGGTGAATGAGCTGAAAGCTGCTGGCTGAGGTCCCACCGGAGGGAACATCCTCATCATCCCACACACTCACTGACAGCACCGTCAAGTCAACAGCGTTACCAGCACCCTCATGAACACCGTTTACCCATTGACACTCTGTAGAGACGGGCCGTCTTAGCATGCGTTTAACTAAACCGGATGTAAGAATAACACAGTAATGAATAAGACAGGTTTAATACTTGGTTTCGTGTATCATGCACATTGCTTTAAAAAAAAGATTCCATTGTTGAGGCGTTTTGAAAGTAATTGTTGAAAATCCTGTTTTTGTTTAATCCCATTTAGTAGATTAGTTTCAAAGAAAAGAAATAGAAAAAGAGGTGATAAAAAAACAAAAACAATCTGTACAAAGCCAGTGTGAGTGTGATGAGTTACCTGGAATCCAGAATTGAATGAAAGGTTGTTTTTTTTTAATCACTTTATCATTTCCAAAGCAAGCGTGAGGGGAAATTATTTAGTCATCACTGAATATAGAAATAGATACACATTGGATGCTAAGATACATTTATATATATTTAGTAAAACAATAACCTTATATTTGGCAGCTGTACTGTTTACTCTATACAGGAGATGCACAGTTAAGTAATGGAATAAATGCCATTTATTACTACAGTTCTTCAAATCTAAACGTATTTATGTGTGCATATTTTTCATGTTCATTTATTAAGAATTGCTCAGTCTGTTTGCTAATGAGGAAGATTTTATTTTCTTCTGAATCTGTAGCAGGTTTGCCTTGCAGACGGGTCCAATCTACCTCATGGAAAACCAGAAATATAAAAAATAAGAGTAGATCTATTTTTAAAATGTAGAAATGAATGATATATATTTTTAAAATTAGTTTGGCATTTATTTATGTACTCATTTATGTGTTGATGGATTTTATTTCTGTGTCAGTCGTTCAGGTTCAATGGACCTGCTGACACGATACAGGAGCCAACAGTGGCTTTCTGTTTTCTGTTTCCATGGGAACAGTCGGTAGCTGCGGGTTTCATCTGCCACCTGCCGCCTGCACTGACATCAGAGATGGTTGGAACATGGAGAAGCGATTCAGCAGTGTCACATTTTAATCCTGCTGTGTTCAGCCTTTTTGAACACACACAAATTATATGTTTAGACTCCGAGAGGAAACGTGCTGTACACTTAAAAACTTCCTATGCTGTGGGTTGCAGTGCACAAGGACAATTAATAGATGAGCCGGTCATGATAAACGGTAAAGAGGGAGCAGGAAAACATATTTGAGGAATTAGAGGGATTGTGGGATTAATGCGTTTGTTCCTAAACTCCGAGGAGACGATGTCATCATGGAGCGGTTTAGATGATTGATTGTTGTCACATAGCAGCTCAAATGAATCTCAGAGGTTGTGGCTCAGTTATAATGAAAGAATGACTAAATGGCACAACAGGATGAGAACACTGCAGGAATGTGAAAATAAATAAAAATAAATTATATGTTTTGACACAAACCCATTTTGAGTTGTACTACTAATGTACACACACACACACACACACACACGAGAGAATGCCATTCAGTCCACATGGCATCATGTAACATCAGTACTCTGAAGGTACTCTGGTGGAAAACACGAAGAAAATGTGCATGATTAAAAAAAATTACATTGTAATTGCACAGTAATTTTTTATGAACTGCAGTGAAACCATCAAACGCAACATATGGTCTGCATTTCCGCAGCAGCAGTTTACATCAGTTTGTTTTCTTTTTTTTTTCTGATGGGATTTGAGTTCATCCAGACCCCCAAAAAAAGAACTTTGGTTTTACTAAATCAAGAAAAAAACCACACTTGATTAGTCCTTGAGGCCAGTGACCTGATCCTCTTATATATCAGCATCAGGAGAACATACAGTTTACTGGATGTTCAGTATTGTTGTGTACATATTAATGTTGGTTATTTATTATTAATTAATAATGCTGGTAAAGGTCAGGCTTATTTAAATTATGCACTGCAGGGGTTGATCTTTTTTAAGTAAAAATTATTTTTATTCACAATCTGCATGAGAAAAAGACTTTACAGCTGAAATTATTACAAAAAAAATAATGTAGTAGAAACTCAAGTGTTTGCCACTAAACTCAAGTGGAGTTGTAGCTGTAGAACATAGGAGAAAAGGCAAGTACCCAAGTACAAGTACCAAAAATGTGAGTGAACAAATGTTCTCAGGGTTCTCAGGTCAGATGAGGAGCTGAAGCCCAGCTGCTGCCTGGTTCTGGACGAGGACGAGGGCTTCAGTGACTGGAGCCACAGGTTGGAGAACCGTCAGGAGCAGTACGACTGCAGGGCCAAGGAGCAGAGACCCTCACAGTGGAAACCACATGATGAAGAGGAGAAACAGCAGCAGGAGGAGGAGGAGGAGGAGGGATGGGAACCAGAACAGAGAAGCCAAGCCTCCACCAGCACTCCGGTGAGGGTAGACCACCTCGCTCATCGACGGTATACGTAGATGCTTTTTCAAGGCTTCTGAGGGATTCTGGTGCAAGTTCAGACACAGATGGTCCCAGTAGAGGGCAACGGAGGGCCATACTGACCAAGATAAAGGAAGTGAAGGGTCAGAAAACTGTGTTTGCTGAGCTCGTGTGACAGCATGTAGCTGACTTTTGTTGCAGATTCATGGATGCTCGACTGTTTCGTGAAACTATTGATGATGTAATTCCAATCTCGGATTAAAATGCAACATTCAGGGTCTACTTCCTTCTTTCACAGCATTCATCCTGACTGATTCTGTTGTCCTAACAGCTGATGTTATTAACTTGTCAATCAACTGAGCAAAAATCAATTTGAGGGCTTTTGTCCAGCCCACATGTTGATAGCGCCCTCTTTTGGAATCAAGTGAATTAGCAGCATAAACTCAGTGTAGTCATGAGCAAAGACATTCACTAGCATAAGACTGGATTTTACTTATTTTAGGGAGCGACTGTTTTCCTTTGGGACACAGTGGGACAGATGGTGGGGCCACACTTTGCTCATGTGTCCTGCAGACCTTTAATTTGTGTTTTTGGTTCATTTTAGATGCCAGCTGAGAAAAAGGAAGCCAGGAGGACATCATACAGCTCCACTGTTTTCCTGTCGCAGGACGCCAGACTACAGCCCAGCAGCAGCCACCCAGCAGACAGGACGTCCTACCTGGCAGCAGGGACCATGAGGCCATGGTGTGTTTTTGCCCTAAAGGATCCTGATACTAGGGACATTCACAATGAATTATAGTTGCTGATAGATATTCTTAGCAAACTACAAGTGCATTCATTTATTCAGGTCAATGAAAAGCTCCTCTGTAAAGCTCTTCTGCTGAATCCTGATAAAAGATAATAGTGGTATATCATCAGTATCTGCAGTTACCGATCATTTTTAAAATATCCTTTGTGTCCTTTGTGAAACCCAATACACATCCATTATCACGCGTCACTGTGCAATAGAGCAAATGTGCAATAAGTACATACAGAAAGTATTCAGGCGCTCTAACATGTTGAACTTGAAGTCACTCATGCTTTTGTAATGATTTATTGTAACTTAAATGAAACCCAATATCTTATTGACAGTGGAGGGGTCCGCCAGTTGGAGGGGGGGGTGGACCAGAAGGAGGAAGGTGTACAGGCCACTCGGCAGCGGGAGTGGAGGTCAGCAGAAACCACGCAAAAACCCACAGATGAAGAAGAACCGAGCTTCACAAATGAAGAGAAGAGAGGCCATAGGGGGGCGACGGAAGAACAGAGGATGTCCGAAGAGGTCAGTTCTCGGAGTCAGATTGGCGGTGTTCATCTCAGGTGGATCTGCAGCTGTACTGTGACATTAATTTGAAGACTCTCCAGAGAAAGAGTCATCACTAAACTGACTTTGAATCAGGTTAAACCTTTTCCTTTACCAACACTTGAATCACTAGATTTCTTGAAAACTACTTTTTAACATTTCCATAAATGTCTACGGAGTATCAGTTGTCTCCAGATGATGAATTCTGCGTATCTGTTGCATCTAAATTACACCGTAAATGTGAATTTTTTACTCAAAATACAAAACAGTCTCCATAAATTGACTGAGCACATTCATGCTCAGATGTTCCCTTTGAATTCTTTCCATTCAGCACCATTCTCTGCCCAAAATGTCTCCTCCGCTCGCATGATTTCTCATAATCTCATGAACCTGTCAGTCATGACCGAGGGCAAACGCATTATTTGTACCCCATAATTGAATCTCTAAAACACATGTTAGGAGCTCTGTCCAACTCTGTCACTATTTGTGATGTTTTGAAAGGCTGCTAATGGGATTTCACACCTTTCTTCTTGTTATCTAATGTTTCTACTACTTACACTAATTAGCGTATTGATATAACTTCAAGCCTGCATAAAAACTTTTACCAGGCACTTGCAGGCATATTACTTCACACAGTTTGGCCTCAAATCAAAAGCAGTAAAGGAAAAGAACACAGCTGTTGCCTGGCAGGGGGCAGGAATGAGGCGGGTTGCTTGACGAAAGCAATGAAATAGTCTGACTGTTTGCCAGGTTTTCCTTCAGCTATGATACGGTGAGAACATATTAAAACACAACTATCGTTTGAAAAAAATGCAGATAGCGAGAGGACATGTGTTGGCAGCAGCTGTGAAACCTGCTCGCGTAGTTTCATGTGTTTGTGTTGTCCCAGGGGTCAATGGGGGACAGAGACAGGAAGGGTGAGGACACCAACAGACGGTCTGCAGTTTCTCTTAGCAGCAGTGACGGAGACGAGCAGTTAAGCTGCTACGGTCCCATGAGCCCGACATTCAAGGTATTGGTGAAAGTGGTTTCCTGCCTCAAATAAGGTGGTGGTGAAGACTGGCCACCTCTGCGTCACACCCATGAGGAAATTCCTTCAACAGCTCCAAACCCTTTGGGGTGGTCAGTTTTATCATGTGCTGGTGCCAAGGATGAATTGCTAATTACGATGCATAACAATTGAAATATTAGTGCCAGTCAGTACATTCTCAGAATACCACTTTTACCTCAAGAGCACCTCACTATTTTAGATCAAGCCGCGATAAATTGAATTATGAATTTTCTTCAATATACAGTATGTGCCGATGCACTGAGTCTGTAACTTGCATGTACTGTAGCTCCTATGACACAGTCTTTCAAGTTGAGCATATTCGGCCATTTTGCCTCACGCAGAGGTACAGAGGGAATAACTAACTCAGCCTCTGGACAGGAATGGAAGAACAGTAAAGCACTGAATCACCAGAATGATGGAGCAGCTCACTCAGCAGTGAGAATGAATCCACGCCCTGGGGCGGTGCTGTTTGGCTCTGCATCAACAAGCCCAGCGCCATGTCAAGGTCTTTTTTACGGTCATATTGTAGAATCTCGGTCAGAACAACATCCTCTGGTGCTCTGTCGTACCATCGTTATGAGACTTTGTTGCAGGCGGTGCTTTGGATTGCTGCAGTTCAGCTTCAGAGGCTGCCAGTCTTCTCACCAAGTGTGTCACTGGTGCTCATCTTGATCGTTCAGTGTCCTGACCTTGATCAAACATCTTCTCTCTTTCTTGCTGCCTGCTGTTCCACCAGAAACTCCTCATACAGTTTTACCCAGTGAGTACCATCCACACGTCAGCTGAATGTTCATCAGATTTTCTGGAGCTCTTGGGACTTTCTAATAAAACAGAACAAAATATTTCATCCTGCAGCTAAGCTGTGTACGTGTTTGTTCAGATGTAGTTTCTTACTTCTCTGTCCAGCTATTAAATGGCCTCATGCCTCAAGTTTAAATGAAACAGCTTCCTAAAAGTATCTTGTTTCCTAAATGAAACCAGATGATGGGTGGGACATGATGGGGATATTGACAGCCGTTTCCATTTTTTGAAGCTCCTGAATTCGTAATTAATTAAACCCTGGTTCTAAAATCATCCAATCTGTTTCATCAAATATTCCATCCTCTTTTTATTTGTAAACTGTAAATATTTTAGCCCTCCTCTTATTTATCTAAGAGGTCCCAAGTGATTAAGATGGTCATGTATATTTCCCTCAATTACTTGTAAAATGAGAGTCCCACAAGGCAGTGTTTTGGGTCTTTTTCTCCTTTTTATTATTATTATTATTATTATTATCCATCTTCCCATTATGTGTGTTCTGACACAGTCAATTTTCTCCGTGCTCTGATGTCATAAATTTCAATTCTTTATCTTCATTGTCAGCTGATTTCTAATCATCAAAATGTCCACCTTGAGGAAACAGAATTTATTTACTTTCATTTACACAATTTTTTATTTTAAAATCAACCACTAACCTTTGCAGAAATGTACAAAACATTTATGTGCAAAGTGTCCAAAAAGTTCCTCTGGCCTCGCATCTCACTTACCAAAACCCATACGAAGAACTTAATGAAGAAGCTCAATCTGAAATGATCTCACCTGCACTGTATCAGACACACACTTCCATTCAATAATTCTTCAACAATAAAGAAATAATTTTACCAAACTAAATTCCATAGCGTCGCTTCTCAGACTCACCGCTGCAGCATGCTTTTACATTCTAACACTCGGACTTTCCAGAACTATATAAATAATCTCATCATTAAATTCTATTTTCAGCTGCAAAACAATAACTCTCCTCTAACGCTTGCATAACAAAAGCCAGGAACACATCACACATGCACTCACACCAGCTCAGTCTTACAGGAATAACTATACAGCCACAGTCAGAGATTTTTTCATGCTTACACAACAATCTGGAACAAGATCACCTATAAAAGATCTCCCATTAAACACGTATACCAAGCAGGCGTATACATAGGAAACATCCACAGCTGTTTTTTAGTTGTACTGTAACCTCTGATTCTATTAATTTCATGTTAATTTGTGTTGATCTTTTTTCACATCCTGTGATTTCATCCTATAATTAAATATGTCTTAGTCCTGCACGCGATACAGAACAAGGGCCTGCTGTAAAGTGAGGCAAGGCCCTTCAACTGGAACATTTGCTTGAAACTGCGTCCTTCATGAAATACAAATGAAATGAGAAGCCGCCGCCATCACGGTTCTCTATTATAACACTCAGCACGCATTACAGTCAGAGCGAGATGAGAACATGACAGCAGGCAACAACAGTGGCGTCAACATGGAAATAGATGGTGGCGAGGTAGGAAAGACAACACACTGTCTATGTCAATGGTGTTTAATATCAAACTTAAATATGATACATTTGACTTTGTAAACCTTCCTTGAAGGGCACTTTAACTGTTCTGGGTTGCACTCAGTCCCAGAGGTATAAACAGATTGTTCCACCAAGGGCTACGAAACTGGTTAAAGGAGCAGAACAGAGCAGTGTGTGAATTTGTTTTTTTGCATTATCTGTAATTGTGATGTCTGATCTTGAAAGGTGGCATATAAAAACACAATAATAATAATAATAATAATAATGATAATAATAATAATGAATGCTTTTACAAATACATAGTTTAAACAGACTTAAAGAGTGTGAACTGTGTCTCAGCATAATGTGTCTCTTTGCAGGATGAAGTGAAGAGCAGCGTCTCACCAGACAGCAAATGCATGGTGAGTTGAGGGAGGTCACACTCAGCAAACAGCAGCTAGAAGACAAACCATAGCAAATTCTGCCTGTTAGTGGAATGCAGCCTCTTACATGAGGAACTATGTTGGGTTGGTAATTTCTCCAGAGTTGGAGGAGTTTCTCTGAGTTCACTTTATCATCGACTGTCTCCTCAGATCACAGAGCGAACAGAATCTCTGAGGAAAAGGTGAGTGTGCCATAGAACTCTGACGAAAACAGAATAATAACACAGTTCGAGTCAGCAACGTGCAGCATTGTTTACTGTAACAGCAGACATCTATGTTCTCACTCAAAAATGAACATGACTTCATCCACCTCCAATGGTTCAGGAAATGAAACTACGTATGTTCCTCTGGGGGAAGCATGAATGGCTACATCTTTATTTTGATTTTCTGATTTGTTTAAGACAAAATCGCGATTTGAGCATTTACCAATACTTTCAAAGCACCAACGTGATGAAGAAGACACCGCCACCTCTTCCCATCTCCAGGATTGACAAGAGGCTGCAGCAGTACACACATGCTGTTGAGGTAAATCCACATGTTGGCTGGAGCCTCTCCACGGGGAAGCTTTTAGTCCTTTGTGTTCAGAATAATCCTGAGAGTCCGACAGCTGTGATTATTATTATTTTGTATTTTTTTGCTCTATTCCTTGTGCATCAACTTCATTGTTAGAATGAAAGTCCAGCTTTGGCTGGTCAACTTATGGCCTCAACTCATTTTATTCTCCAAAGGCTTCCTCTCGTAAGTCTGTCACTCTGGTTTAGGGTAAAGAGGCCTGGAATCAAATCGCCGTCTCAACGACACCATCAAACCTCAACCAACTCCTCTGTGTAAGACAGGCGATACGCCACGGATATTGTCGGTTCCTTTTCTTGCTAATACCTGTTGAAAAATCTTTCATGGTGTGTCAGTACAATAGTGAACGTCTGGTTCAGGCAATTTTTCAGGGTCAGGAAATATTATCGTGACGCATCAGATGGTTTGTGATCTTACAAAACTGCCAAACAGGGAAAGAGTTTGGGTTGGTGTCGGAAGTTCCTGTAGGCCCCAATAGTAACCAGTAAGAGAAGGGACATTTGTATACATGTTTGTTTTTTTAAAAACAACAACAACAACAGTCTTGACCATGAGCTTGCCACCATCCGAACTCCCCAAAGATTGAACCCTTTGATATTGATCGCCCTACTAGACGCTGTTTTTTTTTTTTTATCCTGGACTTCCCAGCACCAGTACTAACTGGTGCTCGATGTTTGGGAATTGCACATACAGAGAGAACATCAAGAAGACATGTAACTCTAATATTTAATAACTGTGATTCTCTGTTTCAAATCATAAAATTGAGTGCTCTGCTCTAAACAGGACCTTGACTTAGCAGCTCATTCACACAGTCGCTCCTGCACAGGCTTTGGCTCCACGCGACACAAGATGGCAGCAGTTGTACCTGCAGCACTGCAGATTCATTTTAGTGCAGTGGGAGGAAGTAAAGACATCAATGAATACAGTCTTTGACTTTGATAGTTTAGTTACTTTAGTTTTGTTGATGGTTTTGGTGTTTAGTGAACCATCTTCTTCCTTACACAGATGTAAAGGATATGCAGATGGTCATAGACAAATTTGCCCCTCTGGTCGTATTTGGGAGGCCTCAAGAGAGCATCTTTCTCTTGAACACAAATACACCTCCTTTTGGGGCACTTGCATTCACTGCATCCCACAGTTTTGGAGTTTATTAAATCTACCTCCATTACAAACACACAGTCCAATATCTGTTTTTGTGTGAGGTGCTCTTTGGTATCAGGGTGATCTGTGAGGACGGATGAAATGGTTTTCCAGAAATACTCCCTTCATGACGTCATGTTCATGGACATTGCATCAGGTTTTTTTAAGAATGATTATTTTTTATTATCGTAGAAGGAAATGAGAAATATCCCCCCATGTCTTCAGGATGCAGATAGTTTAACCATTGGAGCACCGGATCTCATCAACCAGTGGGTGAGAGGAAGAGAAGAGGGAAGTGGAAGCAGGACGCCTTCCAAACCTGCAGTAAGTTAGAAGTGATGTCATCCTGTATTTGGCTTCTCCTCTTCTCTCTGCTCTTTTGCAGCTTCTGCTTGTCTACTCTACATCTCCTCTCTCTACATAATCACTTGAATTTCCTTTCATGACTCTTCAAACAGCCTTGTTCTCACTTTGCTTCCTGCAACCACGTCTTTTTCTGTTCATCTAGTCTGCCCCCTTGTGGTAACTCAGGTCATTTACAGCACATGGACTTCATCTCAGTTAACTTGTACATTGTATTTGCAGGAAATAAAACCTGGTGATGTTTTAAACAAGAAAAATTTATGGGAGAGCTTCAGCGACACATGTTCTCCTGGAAGGGAGGGGAAGGTATGTGTTCACAAGTTGGTTGTGTTTTATATTTACTGGATATTTTCACAGTGGCGCTTGTAAGCATGCTCGCCTCAGGGTCAGGCTCAGATTTCTGCTTTCAATTTACCTGCTGTGCACATCGTGACCATGACAGCTTCCTCTGAAAACCAGGTGCTGCACAAAAAGATTTGTTTTTAAAATTAATCTGCAGGCCACTGAAAGTATGAAGGTACAAAGTTGAACAACTGCTGCACAAAATTGAATTTTTATTGCCTAAACGTCCTCTCAAATGACCCACTTTTTATTTCAAAATACCATAAGAGCCTGTAAAAATCACATAGGTATCGAGAAGTGTGTGAGTACAGACCTCTGCCAAGCTCCCTGTTTTCAGAGAAATTAATAAACGCATCTGAATCGAATCGAATGAAATATTTTCCCTGGGCCTTTCTTGACCTCCCTGTGGAGCTTTTCTCTCACGCTGTGTGTTTTCGGTTAACTGAGACGTAACCTGCCTCATTCTGCTCAGCCTTTTGGGTGTGTTTGACATCTACCTGGTTGTGCACCAAACTTTGCATGTCTTCATCATAGACTGACCTGCTCTTCAGCAGTGCTGGTAATGCTTCTTTTCAACATTTAAACAAGGTACAAGATCATTTAAGAGAACTTCGACGTCACAAGAAAAGAAGAGGACTTTGCGTTCCTTGTGCACCTTGATTATATTCTACAGTGTCACTTCTGCAATGGCAGACACAAAGCCCCCTTTAAAGATCATGTCTGATAAGTAAACAATGAAGAGGCACCTTACCTTTTGTTACCCCCCCAGTTGATAGTAGTGTTAGCTTCTTCTATTCCACATGAGGCTCATTAATTTCCCGTGGGGTGACTCTTGCGACTTGTTTGCTCATACGTTTGTGATCATGCCAGCTCAGCTGCCTGGAGGCTGTAACTCTGTATAATAAACTGGGAGCCCATTCGTTTCCTCTGGGAACCTCTAAGATCTCCAGTGCGTTTGTAAAGTCCTTTTGTTAATTTTTGGTCCGATTTTGCCCTGAATATGTTGAGGAACTTTTTCTCTGCATTAAATTGAAAACTGAACTTCTGATGCAGAGCTGGGATTGACTATGGACAGTGCGCTTGCAAAATCAGGCAGATAGGCTCAGAGTGAGCTAAAACAAAATCAACAGGTGTTCGCTTTTTCTGCCGTTGTTTATGAATTGTTCCATGTGGGTACACCACACAGGGTTTTGTTTTTTGCTTGACTCTCCACATGACCAAAAAAATCAGAAATTCAAACAATAATCAGCAAGTGTTTCCATCACCTTGCAGAGGCACATTTCATGTGATAAATGAATGAAGCCAGACTCTCATATGTGGAAACGAAGCTACAAGTGTTCACCAGCGTTGTAGTCGCATACTTAGTGTGCAGGTATTTATTCAGATTTGAAGTAGAATTGTTCAACTCTGGCAGACACTTACCACCGTGTACAATTTGCATTTCTAAAATGACATTTGTGTCCTTTTTTGGGTACTTTCACCATGTAACACAGCCACACGACTTGCCCCCAACCTTAGTGCAGGACAGGTATCAACACCATGTAGGAAAGAAACACAAACTGTGCATATGTGCCATAGATTTTCTTCACACATTACTTACTTGAAAAATAACTAAGTAACTGGTAACATGGATTGCAAAAATGTTCAGTTCTGTTTCCAGTGACAAAAAGTCTACCCCCAGCACAGCTGTTTTGTGGCTCTGAGTGGTACACGTAGGTCTCCAGGCTGATATGAGAAATTCTATAAATCAGGTACAAACAAAATCAGAACTCATTTGAGGCTTGTAACTTTGAAATGAAATGAAACATTCAATGCGGTTACAAGAAGAAAAAAAAAACAGCATTTGCCATGTTGTCTCATCTCAAAAATAGGATTTTGTTCACGACAAGTGTTGATGGTTTGAAGTGAAATTTTGGATTGTTTGCATGACTGTGGTTGATTTGAAATGCCAATGTTTGCATCAGTCAGTGTCTGATAATACCGCTCGCTCATCTTGATTCCAGGAGATTTCTGCTGGTAAAAGATATAAATTTGTGGTGACGGGTCATGGCAAGTATGAGAAGGTTTCTGCTGACCACGATTCTAGCGAAGATGCTAACTGGTCAGGTAAGATTTCACGTGAAGCACATCAGCTTTATTTGTTCAACACGACAGAAATGCTTTTGAAATAATCGTACGGCTAATTATTGTTCCACGTTCATTATCATTAGACACATGCTTAAAAATGGTTGGTCGATTCCTCTGGAAACAATTTAATTCAGTAAGAATTTTAAAGACTTTGTCTTAAGATGTATTCTTAAAAATATAAAAGCATTCAGGTTCAAATTTAATGCATTAATCGTGTATTTAATGGATTTCGCATTTTGTGTAAAAATAAAGCTTCCGTATCAAAGAACCAACACATCAAGCCAGTTATGTGAAGGAATTTTATTTAATCCAGTACGGATGTAAATAGGTTCAAAACATTTGCAACAATCTGCTGTCAAAGCAAAAAAATCCTCCAAAGCTGTGAAAATAATTCCACACTATGTACAATATCTTTCCTTCTCGCGGTCCCACAGGCCGCACCCACATGATCGTCACCGCTCAGTTCTGTACACTTCCAACATCCATTCTAAACTATGAATATTGTCACAAGTCCTGGACAGTCCATCACTACATAGGACATTGATAACCACCAAGAGAGCATTGATGACCTGTTACACTGGATGTAAATATTATCATCATACCATCCCCCCTGAATGACACTGATTGATGTCTTGCTGCTGTAAAGTATAGCTGCTAATGAAAACTGACAAATGCTGAGATTTGTTTCCAATTCATTCTCCTAGACTTTTAATAAATGTTGACAAGGTAGTCCAACTGAAAGAGAGACTGCTGCCACGTTAGCGTCTCTGAAGTTCACAACAGCAATGCTGTAAGTTAAATGCAGCGTCAGTGTGCTCACTATCATGCTCCCAATAACAATGCTGTCACACTGATGTGAGTATTACCATGTTAGTGTATCAGCGCAGTCCATTAGCATCTCAAGGCTCTCCATTTTAGTGATATGGCTAAAGAACAGCTGAAGCTAAGTAGATGTCATTGTTTTGCATGATTTTGGTCAAGAAACAAACTACTGGGCTAGTAGAACAGACGAGATGACAAGTGAAAGAATCAGCGAAATCGCTGAGTCGTCTCCTAAGATTCTACCATGAGGTCAAAAAAGCCATTTCAGATATTTCAGTCTGCTCGAATTCAGTCGGTGGGTTTACACGCACAGCTGCATTCAGTTTATCGTTACAGTTTGATTAAGCCATTTCATTGGTAAACTGTCATGGTCTCAGCACACATATGTCAGGAAGGTTTGATTTATTCACCAGGTACGTCCACCTCTGGAACGGTAGGCGTCAGTGCGTCTCCTTACAGCTGATTGCGACCAGACTCTCTTCTGGTTCATCTTTTGTGTCACGTACAGAACAAGTTTACCAGCAACAAGCAGAATCCCTGTCAAGATAAATTCATAAATGGACAACTTTACTGCACTGTACTCTTTTCTCATCCATCAAGAGATGCATTGCTTGCACCCATGATGATTCCTGAGCGTACGCTTATCAACTTCTGGATGAATTTGGAGCTGATTGGAACATAAATCAAACTGCAATCTGACTATAAAGCATGATTTCAGTCAGACTAACATATTTTTAATCGTCCAGTTTCAGTCAGACTAACACAATCTATTGCATTTTTTTCCACAAATCATGTACACATACTGACTGACATTGCCATCCTTGAACCAAAATCATCAATAAAGCACTTAGACGAATGGAATATCATGTAATTCCCTGTACCGTCATTTAGAATGTGTCACCATGGCATTTTTTCCATATTGCCCAGCCTCAACAGGAGGTTGTAGTTTCCTGCCATGATTGAGAGCCCAAACATCCACTGCCACATTTTCCCATCCATGCATCACTTGCAAAAACTGTCTAGACCTTCACCTGTTGTCCGTTTCTGTTCCCCCCTTCCAAAATCCCTTTGCCCTGTTGTTCCAGGAATGTTAAATCCCTATTTATTACAGAGATTAAAAAAACAGCCTGCCAGCGGTGAACCCTCAAAGCATTACATTGTTTAGAAAAATAGAAAAAAGGCGGAGCATGACAATCTTAGTATCTACAGTTCGTGCATGTAGTGCTATATTCACTCTCGGCCAACAGCAAAGCAAAAAAAATCTTGAGTTTCTTGTGTTTCATTGAGCAAATCTCTCAAATGACATATTTTTTTTTATAGATTTCATGAGAAGTGCAAAGACACCACCCTTATCTAACAGCCGCATTCATATTTTGACTTCTGCAAGCCATCATAAATAACTTTTCCACTACATTATACATCCCTAAATATCCACAACTGTTGGAAATATCCAAGTCAAACAGCAACAATCCACTAAGAATCATCTCTCTCCAGCCCGCAGTGGTGATTTATAAAACCAAACTGGGATATTCTATTGTAGAGATCCACATATTGCTTCACGTACATCTTTCCATATTCTCCTGATCCTATTCCTTCGTGCTCTCTGAGGCTCAACCTGAGATCCCACAATTAATAATACAACGCAAACCCTTATTACAATTGACGTATCTTTTATCAACCCCAAACATGCTTTTACATCATTCCGAGCTAGTCTTATTCCCTCCAAATCCTCTTGCTGTTCTGTTGAAATCTTTTCGTTCATCATCCTGAGATTTGCGCTTCAGCAATCCCCTTTCAAACACTGCTGATATTTTTGTGAGTGGCTTTTCTGCTGCCTCTTTCAGCTTCCTGGCATTAAAACGAGGGCTGTACAATAAAACTGGTAGGCGATTGACAAAGGAAGGAACTTCTGCCTGGTTGTCTTTACAGGTCTTTTTCTTGTCCGAGTCTTTCTTGGTGATGTCAAGCTGTTGCATTATTCGCTCTTTGGTGGAGAACATGTGAAAGAGGAGGGCGTCCCACATCTTCAAGGCCTTGGGGCTGTCTTTGTTCTGAACCAACTCTTGATCAGAACGCTGCTCTGTCTTCAACTTATCATTACAATCTTGATCTGTGCTTTCACTGCTGTTTTTGGAATCAGCCTGAGACTTGGCCTCCTGTTCTGGAAACTTAGGTTCCTCTGGCTCAACCACCATGTGTTTCTTGAGCCGTGTCCATCCGCTGAGCTTACCCTTCAGTCCTTTTGGCTTCTGGGCTGCTTTTGGCTCAGCGGGCAGGGGAGATGTCTCTGCTTCAACCATCTTCTTGTCAGAAGCTGAAGATGCAGTTGATGTCACTGACTTCGTGGAGGGTTCGACTGCTGGTGCTTCCGTCGTTGCAGGGGTGTTTTTGATCTTCAGAACATCCTGGTCTTTCAGTCCAATATTTTGCTGAGATGGCGGTGACATTCCTCTGTTTGGGGATGGAGCTGTGACTGAGACTGAGGCCTGAGGCAGAGAGGCAGGAGTGGCAGAATCAATCACTTTAACCAGGGATGGTTTCATGACAGTATCTGTTGCTGGTTTTGCAGGGGAAATGTTCTCTACCGGTAGTTCTGTGGGAGGCTGAACATTACTGGTGTGCGAAGTAACCTGAACCAGATTTGGGGATTTTACAATAGCAGGTTTTGCCTCTGCAGTGGCAGAGGAAGGTCTTGATTCTACTTGCTTTGTAGGAGATTGTACTTTTAGACTGGGTTTATTGGTTATAATAGGATCAGTTGAATGGATGGGAGGGCTGGATTTTGTGTTCTGTTTCTTCACCTTATTAAAATTTGATGCTAATTTTGTTTTTATGTGTTGCTGTTGTAAATTTACATTTACGTCAATATCTGTGGTGGTGGAAGTAGTCGTCGATGGTTTAACTTCTGTGTTTATCTCAGTGTTTGGCTTAGCTGAGGACTTGACAGTTTGACTTGGTGTCCCCTGAGGGTGTTTTGTACGTTCCAAACTGACCGAAGAGGGTTTGACATCTGTGGTAGGATTTAAAGAAACAGGAGTTCTTGAAGACGGTGGTAAAGTTCTTGTCTTGGTTTGTAAAGATGTATTACACACTGGCTCTGGTAAAGGAGAAGTTATTGATTGACGTAATAGGGTTTTAACATCTTTAATGAAATCAGCAATAGGCGTAGTGGCATGTGAGATGGTTTCAGTATTAACATTATGACTGTCAGTTTGGATGGATTTCTTTGTTTCAGTCACAGAGTGCTGAAACTTTTTCACTACTGACTGGGATATCGAATTTCCAGTGATTTGAACATTATCCCCAGGTAATGTGTTCTCACTTGAAATGGTTTGCTGTTCTCCACTGACACCAGATATGCTTGATGTAGCAGCAGAAGAGGAAGTCTTGGTTTGAGTCAGTAATATTTCAGAATTATTTGTTTTTGTGGGGGGACTGGCTAAAGGTGGACTGTCGCTAATTGCCTTAATGGATTCCTTCGCAGTTTTAACAGTGTTTTGAGGTGCAGAGGTTTCCGATGATTTGAGCTCAGGTCTATTAGTTTTATAGCCTGCTTTGGTTTGGGTGACAGAGGGGGATTTTGCATCAGTGGCTGGCTTTGTTGCAGATTGACCGTCTGGTCTTCGTGCCCTCAGCTGAGGACTTTTTTGTGTGGCATTCCTCATGGAAGGGCTGGATGGCATGGTAGGTTCACTGATCTGCCCATTATTAAAGCACGGTTTAGGACTCATTGTTGGATCTTTCAGAACAGCCTCTGTGTGGAGCTTGTTGGGAATTTTGGCTTCAGCAGCAGAAATACTGTTAACGTTGCTATTCAAACTGAACTTGTTTGACGGAGCAGTTTCTGTGACGGCTGTGGTATTTTGGCCAGCTTCTAATCCTGGTTTTCCTGGTGTAACTGTGCTTGTGACAGACTTGTGTATTGGCTGCAAGTCTGTAGAGGGATTGTTGCATAATTTGGTTTCCCTTCCAAGCATGTTTATTTTTGTGTTTTCTTCTAGGAGTGAAAGATTTTTTGCTTCAATACCAGAATTTGCTTTAAAGTTTTCTGCTTTAACAGCTATGGTGGGAGGACACTCTGTTAGGGTTTTCCCCATCTGAAAACCTTCTCTTCCAGTGTCTGGCTGTGAATGCACATCTTTATCTACTTTTAAGTTAGTTATTCTGTTAGGGTCAGTATTGTGGGTATTGAGGGCATTGGCCTCTGTATTAGAATGGCTCAACTCTACTATGTCTTCAGCAAGGCCATATTGAGTTATGTCCATTGCGAGTGGCACGTTATCTGTGGCTCTGTTGTAGTTTACATTGAAATCATAACTGACTTTATCTTGGATTCTGTACTCAAGGCTCCTGTGTTCATTTGTACCTACATTATTGCTAGATTTGTTAAGCTTTTCTACCCCTTGTGGTTTTTCCGTCTCAAAAGGGAATTTAACTTCTGAAATGTTGATTGATTTGCTGGCCAGTGTTGCTTGGTCAGGAAATTTGGTAGTCGGATTTGGTAAACTTGAAACTTGAGAATTCTTCAAAGGGAAGCCTTCCTCAACTCTCCCTAATGCCATGTTGAGTCTGTGCATTTGAGGCTTTGGGCCAGGCTGTTGTTTGACACTGCTTCTCTGCTCAGTTGAGGACAGAGTGCTGACACTGGACTGCGTACAACATACAGATGCTGTGACTGGCTCGTGTGGCAACATGGGTGCTGTAGTAGACAGAATTGAGTTTTTATAGGATGCCTTTGAAGTTTGGCTATTGGATTTTGTTTTCTCAAGGATTTGTTCTGTATGAGCTTCCATAGAAGGCAAACTGTTCCCCATGTTAATCTCGCTACTTGCTTTGATTTGTGGGCTAAAATTCTCCCTTTGTTTGTGTAACTCACCTTGTACTTTAACTGGCTTAGCATTGGTTTGAACACTAGGACCATTGACCGGTGATGAACTTAATCCCCCTCCATTTTGGTAACACTGAAGTATTTCTTTTTTTCCAAAGTGTTGTTTTGCATTTGTGACATTTGATTCCCCTTGACTATTTTTATAAAGTTGAGAAACTGTTGGTGTTTTCTCACATTTCTCAACTTTCTCTACAACTTTTGCAATGTACTGCATTTCTTTATTTGAATCTACTTGGGCTAATGTTGAGGGAGCATCAGAACGACCACTGCTATCAGTCAGGTATGGGTTCATGTTTAGAGCTGCCTCTACAGGAAACAGTGTGTGTACCTCACCTGCTTTAGGTATGGGTATTGGAGCCTCAGAGAATGAGGCTTTAGGTGTGGATACATCACTTGTGGATTGTTGAACAGTTTTCTGTGCCAAGCCAAGAGGAAACTCAGGTTTTTTTGTGTCCACACTAGCTGTTTTAAGTGATTGTATTCCAATAATTTGATCTTCAGATCGACTTTCCCCATCTTTGCTACTTGTGACCATCCCATCTGCTGGATCCTCAGGAGACGTTAAAGTTTGCACAGGTTGGGCAGCAGACGTTCCAGACGCAGGACGATCTTGATGTCCATTGAGCAGTTTTGTCGCATCAGATTTTGAGATATCTACAGCGACATTTGTTTGGCTTAAAGAGATTTCATCAACTCTGTGGGATTCACCACTGTGTTGTGTTGTAGTAGTAGTCCTAATTCCACCATAGGCAGCATACTGGGCTGGAGTAAGCCCATAATATGTTGAACGAGATTTGGACTTGGAGGTGGCGAGTGACATTTGAGTCTCCAATAGGGATGATAAAGACTTCCGTGCCTCGAAAACAGGGCGATGGTGGGTGGATGACAGGGGGTTTGGACTTGTTGGGGCTTGCATTGACATCATTGGCATATGGTTGAGATTGGAAGTCACTGGTACAGTACAGAGAAAAGATGGAACCTTTGGCAACAAACTCTCTGAATCTAGATCTGTCTTAAGGTTTGGGAAGTCAGGCTCCCTTAGAGCTGGTTTGGCCGCAGCACACTCAGGCACAGTGAAGCTTGATGCTAAATTGTCTCTGGAGTACAGCTCAGTGATGGAAAAACTTAAATTTAGAGTACTGCGTCGAGTATTGTGAATCTCAATCTCTTTGTAGCTGCTAGATTTTTTGATGTAAGCAGTGTGATTAGCATCAGTTTTCTTTAGTTCTTCCCTGGCAGTCTGTGGTTTATTCATACCACTGCTCTGAATCAATATGTTGCTTTTTGGATATTCGGTGGAAATAGAAGGTGCTTGTTGGGAGGAGTTGAAAGCAGGACTTGTTGCAAATAAAAGAGGATTTGGTCTTGATATTTCATAAAAGGGGGTGGGTACTCTTGAAGGTGTACATGAGGGAGTCTTAGGTCTTCCACGTGGGTTCTTGGACGGAGATTGTTTCTGATCTGCTTTCACCACTGACACCGTGGATTTCTCCATGTTTGGAGTTGATAAGGATGCCTCTTTGTTAGTTGGGCTTAATGCTGTGAGGTCCTGGATGGATGGAGGTTTAGAGATCTCATAAAAGGTTGCCTTTGATGTATAAATCCTGTTATGAGGGCCATCAGGCCTTATCTCAGGATCAGTTGTCTCTGGGGACATCTGGCTTGGAACAAAGTTGCCATTGCTGTCAGGTTTGGGAGTCCAAGATGGTGATGTCTGGCTCAGGGGATTATCATTTGAACTGGTGTCTGTCTCCCTCTGGCTGGGAAGGAAAGATTGTGTCTGAGTGTTTGAAACTGATAGCAACACTGGAACAGGGGGAAGGCCTGCAACCTGAGAAGGTCCCGGAACCGGGCCACATTTGGGGGCTGCTGGGGATAGAATCAGGCTGTGAGTGGATATTTTAGGGCTTGACTTCGACACGGTGATAGGAGGCACTGTTGTGGCTGGCCCAAGGGAATTTGGTGCCACAGTTAAATTGAAAGTAGGCAGAATAGGTGGTGCTGGTATTTGCTCAGGTTGTGATGGTGGTGATGAATCTGAAGGTGGCATCAGGGAAGGAGTCTCATCATCAAATAAGAAAGAAGAGCACTCGTATAGCGGAGCCACCTGCTCCTCAGAAGTCCTGATCTGAGTTGTGCTGGACTGAGGGGGGTGGCTGCCAGTTTGTCCAAAGGAGCTGCTCTGAGGGTCAGGGAATGCAGATGCAGATGGATCATAGTAGGAGCCAACTGGGTAACTGGACCCTGAGGAGTCTGCAATGTAAACTGAATCTGGGGTCCTGGATGGGCTGCACTGGTCGCTGTGCTCCAGATCTGTGCTTGCTTCATTTACTGGTGACAGACAGGAACGAAAGGGGATTGGTGTCACAGAGAGACTGCCTTTTTTCTTGACTCTCTTTTTCTTGAGTTTCTGAAGTCTTGCATTGTCTTTGCCGGGTTTCGGCAGTAAAGGTGGAGGGTACTGCTGGGAAAGGTCGGGCTCCAGCCCATTACTGTAGCTGAATTCCATCAGCATGTCAAACTGTAAGACAGATGATGCACATCAGACTACTGGTCTTCAACCAAATTGTGACTTCTGAAGCAACAAGTCAAAAATCGTATTTGAGTGACAACAAAACCAACATCACTTTTAATATTTTCTCCAATAAAGAAAGAAAATCAGAAGCAAGGTCTCAAGGAGACCTGTATGATTATTTGCTTTCTTGTACAGGATTATTTAGATTTAGAGCAAAAATTGAGTGAAAAGAAATTTTGTATGGTTTGATGTTCTCCATTTCTGAGCAGCTGGAGAGTGTTTGAGAGTAGCACTCTTGTCTCTTTTTCTACAATTGATATCTATTGGATTTAGATCATTAAATATTGCTGATTTTAAGGAAATATTATAAATTCTAATTTTTCTCTTTTGTCTTTCAGCGTTGCAGCTTGCTGAGGATTTGTAAAGCATCCTGAAACCTGGTATTTGTTAAAAAAAAAGGAGTCTTTAATACTGCTAATAACCATTTTAGCCACTATCACTTCAACAGCCTCCATTTCTAATGTATGTTACATGTATGTAGTACAAACTGTAGTTACAAACCTAAATCCTGTGGTAACAATTTCCTCTGGTAATGTCTTTCTTAATGTGATATAAAAAGGCATGAAGGAAGTCATTTCTGTGTTTATTGGACAGTTTATCATTGATTAGAATAAAATAAAGTATATTAAAATGATTTGTCATTTGATCTTGTAAGTATTTTTGTCTGTTTTTCTCCATTGGTCTTTGAAGGGTTCATCTCCGTGTACTGTACCCCTGTGTAATACAGTCAGTTACTTATCGGCTACACTGATTTAGCCGGGACTATGACTCTACTGAGACAGAATATGAGCTCTCATGACCATTCCCAGAGTTCTAAACTCTTAATTGGGTCCTGAAGATGATACGTGGCTACAAGAAGCGTCACTATTAGAAATAGAAAGGCATGTCACAAGCCGTTGCTTATGGCAAGGATACTTTGAAATGATGACAAACTACTTATTAAAATAGTCTTTCAAGGAGACTGTCAGATTTAAAAATGACCTCTGGAGAAAATAAGGCCAAACTGTGTTGATGGACACATACAGGAGGATAACCAGGTTCACGCCAGGAGGGGCGGCAGGAATGTTTTGCCAATGTTTATATCCAGAGGAACCTTGAATGTGACTTAGAGCAAATTGGCCCCAAGTTATTTATTCATTGACTAAACAAGCAAAAGATTAGAAAAGAGGTCAAAGTTCAGAAGTGTAATTTACTGACAATGAATGGAACAAATATTCATTTGCACCCAGATTGAGGTGTATTTGCAGAACTGGGAGGCACTGGAGCTGAAGTATAAATAGATAAGCTGCAAAATAAGAAAGCTATTTTATCACACATGGATCGTATTAAATCAGAGTAACATTATTAGTGGTTCTGTTATCTATAGAAAATTCTACTCGGCTGCTTCAGGTGACAACGAGAGCTGAATTGTCTCCTTTCCGTCTGAATATTGGAGTATATCTGGTCGACACTAGAAAAGGTCCAGGGTCTAATTTTAGTCAGAGGGAAATAAGAGCAAACATTCTGACACTGAGCACCTGCTGCCTGCTGTCTTGCCCTCACAGAGACAGCCTCAGCGTGCTGGAAATCAATATGAGCTCTAAATCCTCTCAGAGCTACCCCGGCTGCGAGTGTAGCCTTGTGTTTCGGAGAATTCCTTTCTTACTTTTTTAGTGCCAAGTTCACGCCAATTTGGTCTGAGTCACGCAGAGAATTATACCAAATGTGGAATGCGGTATTTTATTAGAGTTGCTCAAAAGCATGTCCTTGTCTTTTGCTGTAACTCTGAGATGTTTTGCAGTTTTTGAGTTCAAAGGAATCCCTTCTGTCAAAGTGACTTCTACAGTCACAGGCAGGGAGGCAAGCCGACACATGAGAAGTCCCCTTTTTAAGGCTTCGGGTTGGATATCTGGGAGGCTCACACTGGAGGAGCTCAAAGGAGGAAAGCATAAGATTAGCTTTGATAAAACTGTGCCATGACCTCAACCAATCTACCTTTAAAGAACTCCGTTAATCAAAGTTGAGGCCAAGCTCTTCTTCAATCATCAGGATGCCACATTCTGAATCTTAGGAGCACATACCTGAAGGTGGAAACAGGTGTTGCAAGTATACTGGATATTCTAAAAAGTAAATAAGAGTTCAATGTAAAGAGGTGACACAGGGACAATTCCTGTTCTAGTTATTGCTAAAAGTTGTTACAAATCAAACAAGAGTGTGCTGCGTGCAAGTCATCTAATTCACAATTAAAATTATCAATATAGCACAAACCTTTGCATAAACACACAGCATGGGAAACACTTTGCATTGCAAGCTCTCCCTCTCATGGATGTAATGACTGATATGCATCAAGCGTCTAAGATTTCCAATCGTGCTTCTATCAAATTCACTGTTTGCAGGTTAGCACCTGGCTGCTCAGGAGCATGCTGCCATAGCACCAGCTTGTCAATCAACAGAGTTTGACTGGTTTACCTTCGGCAAGCTGCGACAAACTGCTCTCTGCTTGTTAATCCCAGATCAGAGTGTCATCTTGAAGTGAACTGGAGCCTTAGGGAGTGAGCCACAGTGCCTGTGACCGCTCCAAAAATAAAACGGTTGCCTTCAGTGCATGTTGCACGGGCAGGGGGTTTCTAAGCCACCTGAGATGGTTAAGATGCAGCCCCTACAGTTGATCAGCAGCCACCTCCACCTGAAGCAAGGTGGTACCAAGTCAGCAGTAACTGAGCAGCAGGGACACGTCCAGTATGTAAGCAGCACTCACTGGGTCTTCATCGCGAAGCAGGATGGGCTTAATCATGCATGACATCGGCAAGTATTCTGGAAAGAAGAACCAAATTGCTGTACGTTTCATATTCGGCAAAACTTTTGCAGTCTTAACTTACAACAGAGATGCTCACAAGTCTTCGATTCCAAGTCCAAGTCAACTCTCAGTTCTCAAATTTGAAAATTAGATTTGGGTACAAGTCCTGCTCAGACACATCAGCTCAGTAAGCCCACTTGACATGGTCCTTTTAAGTATTTTTATTTCAAAGTAAAGTGAAACAAAGCAAACAGAAATGACAGATCCACTGTGTCTGTTGGGTCATGATCTGTTCAGTGCCCGGGCTTCTTATTTACATGATAGCACTTGAACACAACATAGGTAAATGATCATATAGCTTTACAAAGAATGGAGGATGGCAAAACCTGTCCAGGGTGAACCCCACCTCTCGCCCGTAGATGCTGGGATAGGCTCCAGCCCCCCCGCGACCCTTACCAGTAAGGAATAAGCGGAAGACGACGATGGAGGATGGCAAACTAAATTTGTCAACGGAGAAGAACTACTGAAAACCCTTCCAGGTAAATCAGCAGCATGGATGAATTGAGACATCCTGCTGTCCTCCCTGTTAGTTATGTAAAATGTAGCTCAAGGATGGGAATTCAGCGATGTGTGGACCCAGTTCATTACATTACAGCTATCAACCAATCGCACCGTGAGGTTTGTGTTACCTCTGACTCATGTTTATGATTATCATCTTGCCTAACAGTGAAAAGTTTCACAATGCATAGGAAATTAAAAAAGGAAAAAAAACTCCAAAGTTTATCACAACTATATACCAAAATCTATTTGAACTGAAGGGTTTTAGATGCTGCTGTTGCAGCTAAAATTGTTATATGTGATTCATTGCGATTATTCAACATACAATGATTACAAAAACGATTAACTTTTCCCACATCTGATATCCAAGTGTGAAGCTGTAGTCTGATATCAGTAACAACTGTTGGTGAACGTGTGCGCGGTCTTCTCTGCAAACAATGTCACTTCACCTCATGAACTGACCATCCTGGATGATGGTTGCCGCTTTGAAATGCTGACGTCACAACGTGACCGTCCTCGGCTCGAATAGTCTCTCCATCAATGGAGCAACTCAGCAGCTCCAAGGGGCAGTTGATATGCGCCGCTTCAGTTGTGTGTAATGATATACGACTGAATATCACATAATTCGTCCATAAATTGTTGTTCATTTTCATATTTCGTGGCAGGTCTGTGTGTTCCTCTTCCTGTCAGTGAATGTACTGTTTGTCAGGTGTGGGTGTGTTCATGTGTGGAAATAGATGTGCGCAGATTCAAGCTGGCGATTAGTGCACCAGCCTCTAGCACCGTCAGCTGATTGGTCCCTTTGTGGATGCCTGCTCACTATTTTAAGGCAAGATGGCGCAGCTGCATCGAGACAACTCTCGTCCATGTTCTCTCCCAAACTGACCACACCTTCCAATCCATGTTGCCTTTGTTTGTTGATGTTTACCAGGAGTTAGTGGCGTAGTCCACACCCCCAACCCCTTTTTATATTTGTCAGTGACTATCAGATATTGTAGTTTCATAGGTATGCTGGTATTATGTATCAACTACCTTCCTAGTCAGTTTGATTTTGTTCATAATGGTCACAGGAAAGACATTTGTAAAAATATATAATAAATTAATGTGATCATATGTAGTTTTGTACATATTTTAATTTTGTTTTATTCAAGAAAATCCTACAGACTCCTTTAAATTGGCAATCACACACCTGTAGCATTTTGGCACACATCAAACTGCCTTTGATGCCTTTTTGTTTGATTATTGACAGCAGCAACCATCGCCACACTCACGTTCCAGCTGAACTACTCTAGGTTTTCTGTGTTGTGTAAAATGAGCGCATCATTGCTGTCTATAATCTCAGTAACCAACTGTAGTAACACTCACCAAGGGATATCTGTTTTTTCACTGTCTTCGTTACATGAAAGCTCAGTCAATCAAGGCATGTGAAATGACAGACAATACCTGGTGAGACCATCTGTATGTCTGAGTGACACCTGGAAGCCTCCTATCTACTGTGAGATGGAGGAGGACTTGACAGACAGGCTCCCTCAGCTAATCAGTGTAAGAAAAGATGTGGCACATCAAATCCAGTTGCACGAATATTCCAAAAAGTCTCTCTTTCCGAGAACCTCCAACAGTGCATCCTCCTAGTCCTCTTTAATTGTTTTTATTGGGTCTATTTCTGCGCTTACTGCAGTGTTTATAAATGATAATATTACTGCTTGTTGTTTCAAGACGTGCCATTTTTTACAACTCAGTTTTCCAATCAGCAGCCATTACCATTACTTTGGGTGTCGGACGGGGGTTTAGAACACATCCTGATTGTTTTGATATCATACTTAAACTCTCATAATGGTTTCAGATAGGAGGGGGTCCAGACATAGGGCTAAATTCCTGAGCACAATAGATACGAATGCTCCCACCAGGCTAAAGAAATCCAGCGTAATTTAAAAATCGCACCCTGCCCCACTGTTGATGCTCACAATGCAACATTCTGGAGGTTGTTAAGATATCTGCCCCCCCCCCCCCCCACACACACACACACACAAACACACACACACACTCACACACACTTTATAGACCCAAATAATGAAGCATTTGTCACAGAGGGGAAGCTGTGCCCACTGGTCACAGTTAACAGAAGTCAGAAGCAGGCCAACACTCACACAGCTCCAACGTGTGAAAGCTAACGTCACAATGGGATTCAACATGTGCAGTTCTATGAAGTGTGCTCCCACGCATTTGATGGGAATCCCCTCAGGGATTAAGGCCCCCTTTGTCTTTAGACTCTTGTGACATCCCTGGCTTCGCGCTACCACCGTGTAATGCAGTGAAGAGGTTCAAGGGTTTTGCATCTGTTTGTTTACATCCAGCTGTTTCTACCTGTCGGGTAATTTGATGATGCTGCAGACATCACAAACATTCACATATGCCAAGGTCTAGTAATCAACGGGATTATTTTGGCTCCAAGAACGTTGTGAAAGGTTCAACACTTCCTCCCAGAACCAGTTCATCGTTGTTGACCGGTGCTCCATGTACCTCCTGTGTTGGAAAAGCAGCTATACATAACAACAATGCAGACATCCCAGAGGTCCGTAACACCATCAGTCAGGTTGTCACTGCAGTTTGACCTTTCTGAGAGTAAGACCAGCTTTGTTTGTGTTTATAGGTTCAGATATTTATACATGAATAAATATCCAGCTCTATCATCCAAAAGTCTGATAATAAATAGGATTACTTTTGTTTTTATTGATGTGCTATTGTTATTGTATTATTCAGTTACGCTGACTGAATATCCAACTGATTGAGTGGATGATGAAGTAGCTGGCACACGCACACACACACACACACACACACACACACACACTCTCTCTCTCTCTCTCTCTCTCTCTTTCTCTCTTGCTCTCTTTCTCTCTCTCCATTGTCATTGTCTGCATGCCGAGCTGATGTGTGTCCAGCCTTCTATCACTGTATATTTAGCAACAGAAGCTTCTCAGCTGCTCCTTTCCAAAACCTGAACCCTCCTCTTCCATTCACAGTATTTCACCCATCTCCTTCTCCAGGGTCATGGCTACCCCCCCCCCCCCCCGCACGCACGCACACACACACACACACACACACACACACACACACACACACACACACACACACATATACAAAAAGTTATATACTACACCCACACACCTCACTCTCATCTCACAGCCAATAAGGGCCTGATGAGCTCAGAAGTATCACTGTAACACAAGGACTTATTCTCTGAGCAGAGCCGGCAGGTTCTTACAGAACTTGATCTTCATAGCCTGAGGAGCTTCTCTGCCTCTCTGAGGTAAGCACTATACAGACAGGCAGGCATCCTAACATCATTGTAAAGGTCCTAAAATATTTCAAAATTTATGGCTTTGCTTTCAAGATACAATAGACCGGATATATAGATTTTTGTTTTTGTTGCATCAGCATGCATCAGGATACAGAAGCTTGAGGGGCTGCAGGACAGACAGCAAACAAATCCTCCTCAGTCTGTTTCCCTGAAGGCTGCTGACTGTAACCTCAGGAGGGACGTTTGAAAAAGGTGTAGACATGTTCTGCCGTGGGTTAACATGTCAGACAAGTGTAGTTGGTGTTGGAGGTGGCTCACAGGTTGGCTCGGGAGCAAGATTTCTCTATTTTGATCAGTAGGATAGTAAAAATATTCTTAACAGCTGCAATTTTAACATGCATTTATTTGAGTTTGTTCTGTATTCTAAGTGCTTTCAAAAATGGAGTGAATCTTCACCTCTGGAGGGGAAGGTTCATGTATTTAATAACACCTAGACAAACTATAAAGATTACCAGATATGATGAATTAAACTCCCATTATTGTACGTTTTCACTTTGATGTCAAGGTGCCGTTCGACCTCCAGCACCCAGACCCCGTGGAGCTGTGAAATACTGCATTAACACTTTAAACCCTCAGGCGGTGAGAGGTTTGGCTCGCCTAAAAAGACATACCCAAACTAAATTAGGAACAGAATAAAATAATACTGTGAGATCTAACAGAGATCTACACATGATCCTGGGCTCTGTGGGTTGGTAACATGACAGAGAATCTGTTGAAAGTATCTGCAATATTGTGGTTCTTACTAAGGCTTAGTAAAAAATACATGTTTTCTTTTATTTTTCCATTTCTAAATGAGACGGTAGATATCACCATGATTGCAAAAATTCCACGCCGGGATATCCCAATGAATTGATTCCTGAAGCTGTCTCAAGTTGGATACAAAGTGAGAAATACAAAGAGTAAGGTTAGAGTAAGGAAACCTTCTATTCGGTACATTTGGGTACCCAAAGTATTCCAAATATGTTTGTAACTTCCTTTTGTTGAACGTTAACCGCAAAATCGTCTTGATTTCCATTCCAGGACACTCTGGAATCTCACACAATTCAAACTTTTAAACGGATATTCACTCTGAACTTTTTCTCAGATTATGCTTTTGCATACTGGAATATCAATAACAATCTAGGCTACTCTATTGCATCATTTTGTCTTTAATGGAGAAGTTTTTAAAACCGCATACATACTAAAAAGTAAAAAAGAAAAAATATATCAATAAAAAATTTGCGAAAAATTCCTAAAAACTGCTAAAAACAACAACCGCATGCAGTTTTCATATACGTATCATAAGTATTAGGACATAATTTTGTAAAAAAAAAATTAAACTGATGACAGCGTGCTATCATTTTAGAGGCAGTAAGTTATGACCTTGTGTTTTATTAAATAAGGAGTATTTCAACAGAGTTTCATTCCTTTGTTATCTTCCTCCTATGATATCTTCTTCCTTTGATATCTTCCTCCTTTAGTATATCCCTCCTTTGATATCTTCTTCCTTTGATATCTTCCTCCTTTGATATCTTCCTCCTTTGATATCTTCTTCCTTTGATCTCTTCTTAAAAGTGATGAGGGCTCGACTGATTGATGTTAGTTTATATCTCAGACGTACGTGTCAGCTTGGGCCCAACCAGCTAATCTGCAGGCTGATAGAAGCTCCTATTAGTGATTCACGCTGTAATCCAGGGATGCACTGATTTCATTTTAAAAAATAAATTATTTATTCTTGAACGTCATTTGTGTTCAAACCATAGTGTTAAAAAGAATATCAGCTGATTTACGTTTGAACTTCCTGTTATTGGAATCGGCCCTAAAATCGCGGGCCACAAAATTGATTTGCAGTTTTAAGTGCAAAAAATCTATTAACGTCCTTTAACTTGATCAAAGATCCTGCAGTAAAATGTTGGATATTCCTTTTTTTCTGAGTGGAAAATGTAATATTTTCAGTTATTGTTACGACATAGTGGTGTAGCTCTGGTTAGGTTTAGGCAGAAAAAAAAACAAACTTTAGTTTAAGAAAGATCCTGGTTTGGGTTAAAATACAAATAAATGAATGCAAAACTGCTGCAAATGTGCCGATGTCTCACTCCTGGCCCATGATTATGTGAGTATCATTGAGAAGAGTGAGTGTGTGTTGAGACAACATCTGCCTGAGACCCATCATCTTCAAAGATCAGGTTTCTGGTTTTAAGTAAGCATTTTTTTTTTTTTGCATGAATTGAGCTTTATTTCACATACACAATAAATGTATTGGTTGTGTCCAAATCCTACAACCCAAACCTTGTTTACTGAACCTTATCCTGATAGGTGTAGCCCTAAAGGTCAACCTGTGATCGAGGCTTCAGTGATGATACGCGAAGGTCGGCTTGCTGTCAGATGCTTTGTGCTCCTCCCAGCTGGTCTTTCCCTCTGAGGGTCAGACTGATATATTGGACTATAAATATATTAATCTCATATTTGCCTTTCAATCTAAATCTGTTATCATCTGGCTGAGGATGCCCTGTCTCCTCCTCGGTCTCATCAGTCCTCTACAGTTTCATCACTAAGTTTTAGTTTCAGAAAAACTCAAACACTTCTCAGCACTCAGTGTTCTCATACTGTAAAAATGAAGTGAGCATCCACTAAATATACAGAGCGCTGAAGTGTCGGTATGCACAGGGCGAGCGCTGGACACACAGGGCAAGCGCTGGACACACAGAGGCGAGACCACTGTCAGCTTTGAGTCGATCAAAGAGCTTATTTGTTGGAGGTGGATGCTGATTGGATGTCAGGATGCAGAGGATCCTCCCACAAGTCCAAGCCGGGGGATTAAAGCTGCTATTTGGACACCGTTCCTCAGCTGATGGGTAGAAATATGATCCACAACTAATCCTCTGAGTCCTCTGCAGCTGTGCCTGCAGCTAAGTGTGAAGGAGTCATGCAAAGGCACGTTATATATATCAAATATGATAGAGTTGTGTACTTTGAGGGAAAATCTGGACACTTTGGCTACAGCAGAACCTGGGGATTTAACTGGCAGCAATGACGAGACCTCAGTTGAGCAGCATCCACACAGTCCCGCAGTGTTCATCGCTCAACCGCTCAGAGTGAAGGACGGCATGAACAGAGCAGACCACCTACTGATGGGGTTACACCAGCCATGACGGCAGGGTATATATCAGTAGTCATCCGCTATTGTGCTACTCTGCTGCCAATACTACAATATACAGTACTTCAGTACTTCCACGGTGTGTACTCGTGCTCATATAACCTCAGTTTGATCTCAGCTGCATAACCTGAAAATTTTGTAACTTAAAACAATTGTAAGCCATAAAGTGTCCTGACCACATCTGATCTTTAACTTAGCCTGTAAGGGGTAAGTAACTACATCTTTTCACTCAAGTGCTGAGTATAATGTTGAGGTATTTATACATAGTCATTTTTACTCAGCTGCATATATCTGAACCCATCAGTGTCTTGTTATTTTACACAGAAAAACTGATGAAGATGTTGTATTTCTGAACTCTGCCAAACTTAAGGAGGACACAATCAAAGCAGCACAACTGGAACACACGCCACTTTAACATGACCTTTAAAGGTGGTTGGAGGCCTGAACACCCCCAAGTACAGAAATACATGAATATGTATACTTATACTTTTTATATTTAACCCAATATCATACCTCTCTGCTTTTAGTCAAAGAAATTTGGATGGAAACTTTTACCGGAGTAATATTTTTTCAGCAAGGGCTTAATCAGTACAGCTACTGACCAAGCCCCTGTAAGCATTTTTGATTGTCTCCTGCAGTATTGTGACAGTCTCTGGTAGATTCCACTGCAATAGCTGTGGGACCATCTTTTGACTTACACACACAAACACACACACGAACACACACACAATCTCAAATGGTGAAAACAATATCCGCCACTTGTTGTGACCACGAGAGGGTGATCTGACAGCCAGGAATGTCGACTAGCGCCAGCTGTCAGCGACCAGTCGAACAAATCGCTTTATATGTGCATGCAGCTTAGGAGTGATGTCCAGTGCTATGAGGCCTTCTTAGCCACATTAGTGGTTTTAGCTAAATGCTCATGTGAGAATGCTAACAGCTTTATGATTAGCACCATGTTCAACAACTCAGATCAAGTAGTTTTTAAGATGTCAGGCTGGACCAAAGTGATTCAGCAACACTGCTATTACAGGGAGGGTGAAGTTGTGCCTGGTGTCTGTGGGTCCAGGGCTGGCTGGGGCTCTCAGCTAGTGCTCTCTCTGACAGCCTAAAGCTACACGTCACCCCAAAAGTGTATTTTGCCTTTCAAGTGCTAACAAGGAGGTGTCTTGGACCCATGAAGACATTTCTCACCGCTGCATCGGGTCTTGGCTCCAGAATGCACACAACTCAAAGAAATTACAACTTTTACCAAAGTAATATTTTTTTCAGCTAAGGCCGAATCAATACTGCTACTGATTAAGCTCCTGTAAGGGTTTCATGGTGACACTGAGGGTGACCATCTTGTGCATTTGGTAGAACTGACTCAGTCCTCACTAAACTGCCAAACTGGAAGTGATTTAATTTGAATTGTTTCTGTTTCCATTTTAAATCAAAGTGTTTGCGGGTTTACTGAGCATATGGCTGATAAAGCAGATGTAGATTATACCGGACGATATGCTTAATCATTTATAAACAAACCACATTTGGTTACTTTTGCTTAGCTGTTACTCCCCATTAGCTTCAAAGTAGATGTACATGGCTGGCTCTTTCTGCATTCTAGAGTCCAAAAGTAGTGATTCAGGAGGGGAAAACACATTTGAGGGTTCAAGACACCTATTTCTCAGTACTTCAAAGCAAAATATACTTTTTGAGTGAAGTATCGCTTCAAGAGACAGACACCAAAGTTCTTGCTCCCTTCTCTATGTGAGAAGATTGTTTTTATTGTTGTATCGCAAAACCTGCCCCTAAAAGCTGCTTTCCTCCTAGCAGCTGGGTTAGGGTTAATGTCATCTGGAGGCTTATTTCTTTTATTGGAGCTGTGAGAGGAGCAGTCAGGAAGAGTTCTCCCATGGTTTGGAAGAGATTCTGGATTCTGTGGAAGCAAACCTCCATGCAGCTGCGTAAACAAGTGTTTGGATTCATGCTAGCAAGGACAGTGCTGCAACTTTCATCTCCTCAAGTATCTGTTTTTTTAATCAAAGAGGTCGAATTTTTCATGCTCAGCTTTCCATCTGTTGGCATAAGCATTGAAAAGCTTTAAATTTAAGTCACCTGCCATTGAGAGAATGAAGAGGACTTACAGAGTGACAAACCACCTGAAACACTGTGTTTCCCCTCAGGTGTGAAGTCTGCTGTCACCATGTCTGACACGGAGGAAGTGTAAGTGACCACACACTGCTGTCAGATGAGTTTCATGAAAACAAACTGACATACTTATTTTTTAATTGTTATTTTCACATTTCAGGGATCAATATGGGGGTAAGTGATACCCATTCCAAAATGTTTCTCTAATTTCTTCCTACATGCCTTATAGTTTAATACCATATGAGAGCCATGTCTTTAGATACAATGTGTGCGGCAGGCCTATTATATGTAAAGAGTTAAATTCTATTATTAGTTTCACCTCTCACACAGTAGCCCTGTGTTCTCATCAAGCATACCCGTGACCTTTGACCTGACAAATATAGTTCCCTTTTTCCTTGACGTTGCGTCACCCCTGAGCGGTGATGGTCATTGATGCACCCAGGCTGGATCACAAAGCTGTGTCTGCTCACACTACAACCATGAGAGCATATATTAGCTTGTAAATAGTGCTTTTATCTCTCACGTTATATCATATTGCTTATTGTTAATGTGTGTCACAGTCATATTATTCAGCATTCGTGGGAAGATATTGTTGGTACAATAAAGTATTTGGACTCGTTCTTCAGGCTCTGTGCTTTAAAAAAAAAATAAAGAAACATTAAAATGCCACACCTCCACTCTGATCTGAGTCAGTTTGCATCTATACTGGCAGAAAAAACACATACTGTAAAGCTTAAATACATTTGGACGACTACACACGAAGACAAAATCATTCAAGTTAAACTATATGCATCTCCTTACTTGGGCCTTGGGCCTAAACGAATTCTCAACTAAAACTAAACATAAACTTATCAAATGACTACAACATGACTAAAACTAATATACATTTTACAATAGATCAAATTAATCCAAATTATTCGCCCAAAATCCTGACGAGGCTCCTGAACAGCTCCCCACCAGGAAATCAAGGTCAACTTTCTTCAACCAAAACTTAACTCTTAAATAGTTAATTCAGTTTTCTTTGATTATGATAAGACTAAAATTCTCAGACTTTTAATCAACTTAAACTAAATAAACACAGGACTGAAGATGAAACCTAACAAGAACATTTGACTCTGGAAAATGTAAAAATAGCTGCCATTATTGACTCTATTTCCAACTGATGAGCCTGAAGAACAAGAATGTACAACAGTCCAAATGTTTGCCGTCTGCATGTGAGCTCAGAGGAATATATATAGATATAGATATTGATATATATAAATATAAATATGAAATGAACTCATGTTTTATTTGTTTCTGCTGTCCCATGTGCTTTCTTTCCCAAACTGAAGAGGAGGAAGGTAAAAATGACTGAATTGACGAGTTGATATTTCAAACCTCTCCGCTAAGCTTCCTGGATTCACGCTTAAGTTGAAGTGTTTGATGTCTGATTTCTGCTCAACAACACCGCTGTGACGTGGACGGTCAGGACCCCTGAGGGCAAAGCGGTTCCATTAACAGACAGGACTGTAGTCACGTTGCGTTGTTATATTCCCAGTCGCATTGAAAATAACACGTAGATATTTTTAAAGTACATTTCTATTGAGACAGTTTTTCAAACAGCTCTTGGTCTGTAGCGAACTAACACCTGGCTGTCAATCAAACACTTCAAGTTAAGGGTGTATTTTTCTTACTGAGTGATGTTTTAAATCACATGGCGAAGAAAAAAAATGTGACTACATTTATTTTCTTGACATGTGACATGTTTACATTGTCACCTGTTAATGTCACATCATTGCAGCTGTCATTGACGTCTTTCACACAACTGCAACGTTTTAACGGTGAAGGTGGACCGCGAACTTCCTGGATAACGACTTAAGAATCTCTCAGGAGTGAACTGAAGAACAACACATGAAGGAAACGTTCAATCAAAAGATGTTAATAACCTGTGCGATAACTTTTGATTTCACGTTTAGATCTTTGTATATTCCAGGAAAAGGGAAGCACTCATCTCGTTTCCTTTTTTCTAATCTAACATTATAGACAGCAACAAATTATTTCTAAAATCATAATAAAATGATCCATAACACCTATTGCCATACCATCTATTGCACTGTTGAAAATAGTGTTTCATAAAGAAAAAAAAAATCAAGAAATTTGAGGAAAAATATATTAGAAAAATATAAAATTTAGATTTAAAAAATCAGACAGACAAACAAAACATAGATAAAAAAAAAGGGAAGGCAAAATTTAAACTCAACTTCCAAATAGAATTTGAAAACTTTGTAGGAATAACAATGATACCAGCCGATATTCTATTAACATTAATTTGGGTTTTACCACCTCTGACAAACCCTCCAAATGTTTTGGTGCTTTGACGCTTTTAATAATGAAAATAAATCTATAAATAAAGAGGGTTTTGCCGTGTTTAATATTCTCTTGACTGCTGTTGATCAGTAATTTGAAATGAGGTTTGATAACCTTTCTTACTCTGCAGTGGAAGGTACAAGTGTCAGGCATGAGCACCAACCTGAGTTCATCACCCTGCTTTGCTGCTGTAGTTGTCGTAATAAACATGATCTCAGATGAATCTGTGCTACACAGCAGGGTTTTTTCACAGCAGAATTTCTAGAGCATATTAGTTTGCACTGTATGCAGTCGGCGCATGCTCATGATTATCTGTAAGCTGCCATATTGTTATTCATAGTTCACACAATTAGAAGTTGAATTGATATTTATAGAACGTTTACCTGCCTCAATACAAACATATATTTGCCTGCAGTTTAGTTCCTGGGATATTTTAATGATCTTTGACTCAACATCAGCACCCATCAGGTAGTTTGCTGCCTCAACAGTTCACAATGGTCGCAGTGTGAATGAGGTCACATGATTCTTTCTCTGTTGTCACCACCATCATCATCGTCATCCTCATCATCATCATCACCACTTGTTTCTCTCTCTCTGTTCTCCAGCAGTCCTGTTCCTCGCTCATCCATCCATCATCTGTGTAACTACAGTAATCTCTCACTTTTGGTCTCTAATGGCTCTGTCATGTCTGTGGTCTTCATTAACGGCCTTCTGCGACACACCCTCCCTCTCCCCGGCGGTTTGGTGCATGCTGCGTGCCCGTAGCCCAGGAGGAGGTAGTAGAAGTAGAAGTAGCCCCTGAGGCGGAGGCCCAGGTAGAAGCAGAGCCAGAGGTAGAGCCTGAACCCGAGCCAGAGCCTGAACCAGAACCAGAACCTGAGCCAAAGCCACGGGAGGTGGTTCATGAGGAGGAAGGTATGTGGCTCAGGCGGTCTGTTCACCCTTCTTCTGCAGGACATTTAGCACTCTGCAAACACACTGCAAAACATATCCTGCTTAAGTATGACATCTTCAGCAAAAGTTCAGCATGATTGGAGTTTTTGCTCTTTGCTGTACTGCCCTCCGGTGTCTGCTTTTATCTTTCTGCTTTCTTTCCTGTGTCTTCATGGTGTTCCAGTTTAGTCAGAATATCAATTTACCATGAAGGAGAAGGAAATGACTGCATTCTGCAAAGTTGTCCTGCTTTATCTTATATGTCACATATAACCAGACTTCAACTGCAGTCTCAAGAAAGACAGTCAGAGTAATATTTGTGCAGGCAGCGCACCACCACGTTACCATCCTCACCAGGTCAGTGTGGTCACTGGTGTGTCTGATGGTTGGTCGGTTTGGTAGCAGGATTTTTTTAGAACTAAAACATGGATTTTGAAGAGATTGGGAGAAAAGTTCAGAGTAAGTTAGTATATATATATATATTTTGTTCTTATTTTTGTATTGACTTAGTCTTCTTGGCTCCCGCTCTGCTGTCTAGCTTACATAATGTTGTCAGACTTTAGTTGTCATCAAGTCTGAAAAAACAAAATCTGATTTACAAAACTTCTGATGCTACTGTTAGCGATATATTAGCTCATACTGGTGCCATGGCAATCAGTCCTTTCACAACTATTAGAGCCACATGTGTTTTAACGAATATATAATCAATTTGGGTGCAACTTCAGGAGCATTTGTCATGTCATGTGGTCATGTAATAGCAGAGTTCTTTGTAGAACCGTTCAGAGAGGCATTCACACTGTGAAGGGCTGTGCCAAAAGAGCAGAAATTCTAATCATCACAAAACTGGTTCTGACCATATGAACCATGCAGGATTTCAAACGTTCCAGTAGGGGGTGAAAGCGAGGTCACATTGAGTCATTTGTTACGGCCTTTTACACTCTGCTGGCAGTTTCATCACTGCTGGTTTTTACACCAAAGACTCCTACTGTCGTGCTAAGTTTGATAGTTTTGCAGTTTCCTGATCTCGTTCTCCCAGGTAGTCCTTCCTGCTGGAGGTACCTCCTCTTCACACCTGCCCAGTAATTCTAAACAAGTCTGTATAAACCAACATTTTTTTTTTTAATCTTTTGAACAAAACAAACACTTTATGTAGCCTATGTGCTAAGTTGCAACACATCAGCAGCAGTTACGTTCACCTCGTGATGATCATGCAGGGAAACTTGAAGGTGCATCTGAGAGCAAGACTAAACTACAGGCAGAACTCGCACCGAGGTTGTTTCAGCAGCTCATTACTTTAATGGGAGGCAATGACATGTCTTGTCATATGTTATGTTAGTACATTCATGATTCTGGGTGACAAAACATTACATAACTTTTATTCAACCTTCTCTTGCAACATTTTCAACTCAGTTGCTAAAAACTAAGAATAGACTGCTTCAACACATATCACCTCTCCAGAAAAGCAGCCGTTTTATCACATTCCCTTCCTGGGTTGGAGTCGCTCTGCAAGGCCAGTGTCTGTTGAACTTTGGTTCTAACCCTAAAGTGCTTTTTGGGGATGAAAACCCCCATGTAGCCCAGCTTCTTATGTCCAGTTTGCATCAAAGATTCACTACTAGGCTGGTTGAAACTTGCTTGCAATGCTAAACCTGCCAGTTCACAACTAAATGGGACTGAGTAGCTCCCCTGCAACCACAGACAATCTCTGGGGTAAACTGGCCATTCGAATGCACTGCAGCAAACATCTGAGCTTTGCATTATGAAATGCTCACAGTTACCATATGACATCACCATCTGTATTAGCTGCCACATAATCAAAACATGTTGTCCTGTTGCCAGCATTATTGCACACTGTCAGATGCGTGTTTTGACAATGAGATGTGCATATACATGTTGAAAGGGAGAAAACAGCTTTACATGAATCAACTGCCCGTCTCATCCAAGGCCTTCTACTTTGTCTTATGTCTCATTGTGATTTGTTTGAATTTGGTCAGACTTGTGAATTAGAGGCCATAACAGAATGGATGATGGGTAATTTCAATTCATGTAAAAGCCATTTGTTCACCTCCTTTAATTCCATGCAAAGCATCGTTCTCTCTGTGTGTAGCTGAGGATTGAGGCTGGCAAACTGCTCTGAAGCATTTACAACAGGGTGTTGTGATGCAAAGCAACCATCCTGACTATTCAAGTGCACCATGTAAATGTTTGTTATGACCTGTGCAAAGTGTTCCACACAGATGGAGTCACTGCAGAAGTCCCGGGCTTTAATGTCTGCATGCTGAGCTGATACCAAGATGTTGCTGCTGTAGCATTTTAGATGAATCAAGTCTCGCTCACTTTCAAGGAGATGAAGTCTCAGCTGGAGCAAAGACAAGTCTATTAAAACGCAAAGTGCAATCAAGGACAAACAAATCCAGTTACATAACTTAATTGTGCAGTCAGCAATGTTGATAGCACTATTAAATTCAGTCAGTAGGATTGCGCAATAAAAAAGCTCTGTTATGGAAATATCAGTAAATTATTAATGTTACAATAAGTCTTGTATTTCGCGGTATCGTAAATTGCAATAAAATGGTACCATGAACCATGCAGCCTGAGGTTCTTGCCAGCTCTACCAGTGGATATTTCCTTACGGTCTGCTGACTTCTTGTTATGTATTCGTGCACCAAAAAATGATCCAATGTTTCTTCCACAGCCCCGGCTCTGTAGTTGGGGAAACAGACAAAATGGTTTGTAGATTTTATTCCAGCCAAGTAGCAATCATTCTGACACATAAATACAGGTGTGCTAACGTGCCATCTCTGTGTCAGTACAGCGAAGCAATCTGCATAGCTAAAGTTTGACCTTGTCGTGTTATTTTCTTCCTTGTTGTTTTACGTCACATTAAACAGCTACAATATGTCGGATTTTCACTGTATGATTATCAGAACCAAACAAATTAAGAATAAAAAAAAAATACAAAACAAAATATTAATAATAATGTTGGCAGTCAAAGATATTTTTTTACATTTGTTTATTTTTCTGTTTTATCTCTTTTGAATTACAGTCAAAATAGAAATAAAGAGTCTGCAATCTGTGTGAGGGAGCAATTTATGGGCTCTTTTCATAGCAGCCATGTTTACATCTAATCACAGGTGAAACACAACTTTGAATAACATGAAAAACGGCTGCTGGTTAAGTTGGTTAGTTGGTTGCTTATGATTGGAAAATGTTAACCTTTGTTGTTAAAAGAAGCAGATTTTACGGGGGGAAGGAGCCATGATGGGAACGACTGTCTAGAGGTCATTTGTTCTGCAGACCAACCCGAACACATCGCAACTTTTTCTAGGAAGAAAAACATCCTGGTATTTAATCTCCTCCAACATATTTCAAGTGTAAATACAGGATCAATGCAAGACATGGGACTTGTGCAGTGGCTGCCACTGTCTAGACAGTAATATGAACACCCCAGCTTGATAAATGTGCCTCATAAGCTGTGCATTGTCCAGAGGCAGTGAAAGGCTGCCCAGCACCAAGTCCGATCACTAATGATCTCTGTTCTGCTCTTGCTTCGGACGCTTGCTGCATGCAGACGCCTATGAAGAGGAAGGTATGTTCTTCCACGTCTTCCTGATTGGACCTTGACTGTGATTATCTGTTGGTCATTCACACATGAATTATCCAAATCGGGCCTCATTCATGAAACCCTGTTCCAAAGCACAGTTGGCTCGGATTTGTTCAAACACACCCAGTGTTCCCAAGCTGTTGCGTCGGGGGAAACATCATAAAAAAATCCGCAGTCTCAAAGTCACCATTCAAATATAAACCTGTGTTTTGTGTTTTTCACACTCACATTAAGCAAAGACCTAATGCACCCTTAAACTCTTGACACCAAGAGGCAGAGGAGGCCCATGGGTGGGTGCTCTGGGGGTGCCCACCTGGTAGACTTATGTCCATTTCCTCCTGGAAAAAAACAAGCACCCTATATGTTGCCTAACTTGCTGAAATAAGGATAAATGGTTGAAACAGTCTGGCAAATGGAAGAGGCAGAGACAGTCAAGAGCACAGCAGCTGAAGACCGAGCTCTGACTGCTCTGTTTCCTCTAGTGGTGTGTGTCTCACAGAGCTAGCTTTGGTTAGCGGTGCTAGCCTAGCCACTGGTGGTTCTAGACTAGCCACTAATGGTGCAAGCCCAGCCACTAGTAGTGCTAGCGTCACCATTGGCGGTGCTATGCCTTTTACCTCAGAACTTGGGGCTACATCACATTCAAGTTGACCATTGAATTGTCTAGTAGAAGAAGTGAGGAATTTTTTTTTTATTTAATAAAAAGCACAGCCCACAATTATTTTTTTGGCGCATACATCCATTATAGCGTCATGCCTACAAATAGAAGATGAACAGTGGTCCTTTTAGCCTCCAGCCTTGTCTTACAGACAGAAAACAAAGCCTGATGACTATTAGCATCTCCTTGCTCCTGACATCTAAGACATAAAGTCTTTGCAAGTCTTTGTTCGACAGTTACAAGAACTCCACCACAGATATCTGGAGCAAGAAGTTACAAAGAGCCATCAGGCTTTGTTTCCTGTCTGTAAGACGACACAGAGGGCTAAAAAAATAAATAAATAAAATCTGTAAGTGTGCAAGAACAAATTTGTGTATAGGAACATTTCCTGAATGAGGCCCACTGAGTTTACCGAGTTTCTCCGTCAGCCAAAGGAGGCCACATGGAGGTTGAAGGGTTCAGAAACGCTGAGTCATGGTTACACTGCTTATCTCTGCTTCTTCTCTTTTTTGCATGAATGTGTCCCACCAGTGGAGGAGGGAGATCTAGATGGTACTTTGCATTTCCTGCCGAGTCGCTGTTGCTTGGCCTGCTTTTTCCTCCTGTTTTGTTTTGTTTTTTTCTTTAATTTTGTTTTGTTTTGTTTTTTAAGTGTGAGGTCCCTTTGAAAAATTGTGGAAACCCAGTTGAGATTTCATCCTGCACACCAATTAACAGTAATTACACAGTCAAACTCTCTGATGTCAAAAGTTTGCTGATTTACGGTACAGTGTCCTGATCCTCATTAGCACATTAAATGTCCAAGATTATAATGGTTTGATTTGACACACTAATGCACACCAAGTGAACTAAACAACCAGGTAATGTATGGACTCACAGTACTTAAAGGAAGTAGGCAGCTGATATTGCAGAGACTCACCCTCACATCCCAATGATCGACTGGAGGTGTGAACGAACTTGTAGCCCTCAGATGTAACTGAAATGGACCCCCCCCCCCCCCCGATTAACCATGCAGCAGTTTGTTGCGCCTCATCTTCTTCCACAGTTGCGTCTCTAATTGTACGATTTCTCTCTCCTCTCCTCTTCATGCTGAATAACCAGAGGAAAAGCCAAAGTTCAAGTGAGTCATTTTCTTTCATGTGTGGATTAAATGACGATTTTTTTTGTTGCAGCAGCTTCTTGTAGTTTTTTGGACGCTGATATCGTTTCCTTCAACAGACCCAGTGCTCCTAAGATCCCTGATGGAGAGAAGGTGGACTTTGATGTAAGTTGGTATGTTTTTATTGACCGGTATCAATCCAGGGAAACTACATGAATGTGTAACTATCAGGTGACATCATCCAAGAGCAGTAGATCAGATGGAACTTTGTGTTAGACCACAAAATTCTACCTAAATAAAGTGGTCCGAGATCCTAATTGGTCAGAATGCTTTAAGTGACACTTTTTATTGGGTGCAAGAAAGAAAAGAAAGAAAAGCATTTAAACTGCTATGTGAGCTATGGTACGTCTTGATAACAACTTGATAAAATCTTGTTTTTTCTGTAATGGCTGCTATCAAGGGATGTACTTTTACTTTGGGGGGGGGCCTTATTTAGGTACCTGCACCCCCATACCTCATGCCTAAATTCGGAGGGTTTTAAGCTCAGCATCAGAAAAGATAACCCTCTATGTCTCAGGGAGTATGAACATAGTATTCTCAACACATGTTCATATATTTTTTTCTGCACTGGCAAAAAGAAGATCCAAACCATCTCAACAACTCCTACCTCACTTGTTGAAATGAATCGCTTCAACAGCGCTGCTCATTTTACTGAGATATCCACTGGTAAACTAAAACAATCTGTCTTCTCTCTTTTCAAATGGACTTTGATTGAAACAAACCTCTCAGTGGTGTAGAACAGGCTTCAGGATCCAGGATCTACAATTTGGTCCAGATTGCCTCCAACAGTAATTTCTGACCAGCGGAAGGGAGTGGGACCAACTCTTGTTGTGAATGACAGAGAATGTGAATGTGGCTAAAAGTGGAAGCAGGGCCACCTTCAGAACCCAGTGTGTGGTTCTGGGCTCTTCGGTGACAGTCACCTGCTGTCTTACAGGACATCCAGAAGAAACGTCAAAACAAAGACCTGATCGAGCTGCAGTCGCTGATCGATGCTCACTTTGAGTGCAGGAAGAAGGAGGAAGAAGAGCTCATTGCTCTCAAAGAAAGAATTGTGAGATTTTATTTGACTTATTTGAGATCAGTTCTTCTGAAGATAGAAGGAAGTCACTCATTAGCTTCAGAGAGGCATTGTAGCATTTTCTGTTGTTGTGTGCGTGTGTGTGTGCGTGTGTGTGTGCGTGTGTGTGCGCGCGCGCGCGCGTGTGTGTGCGTGTACAGGAGAAGCGTCGTGCTGAGCGAGCCGAACAGCAAAGGATTCGTGCTGAGAAGGATAAAGAACGACAAGCCAGGCGTGAGGTACGCAAAATCAGCCTCGAATCAGAGCCTTGAACGGTGAATCTTGGGCAGCAGCAAAGCGTTTTAAAAGATATTTATTCATTTGATTCACAGTTGCAGTTGGCACCTCAGTTAATTGAAGGATTGTTTAAGCAGAACAGCAGTGTGTCACTCAACTCTCGTGGTTACCTTTGTCAAACATCTCAGCACGCTAGTGGTGATGTCACGCTCTAATAACCACAAGCTGAGAACGTTCCTGGAGAACATCAACCACTGGAGGGCAGTAACACAAGCTTTTTAGCTGCTGTTCAGTTACAAAGGACAGGTAAGAAAAATGTACCACCAGTTGCTGTATCATACCATCTTTATTCATTTTTCAGGCTGAGCGGCAGAGAAAAGAGGAGGCCGATGCCCAGAGGAAGGCAGAGGATGACGCCAAGAAGAAGATAGCGCTGTCAAACATGGGATCAGGCTTCAGCAGTCACCTGCAGAGGGTAGAGTTGAGGATTGAAAAGGTCCAGGTTTTGCTTGCATCTTTGGACGAGGGTTGAAAATTGTTTTTGATTCCTGGTGGCAGGTGGACCAGAAGAGAGGCAAGAAGCAGACCGAGAGAGAAAAGAAGAAGAAGGTCCTGGCTGAGAGATGCAAACCCCTGACCATCGACAATCTTAGCAACGACATGCTAAGGTAACCCGCTCAAGAGAACAGGAGGTCAGGGGCTGTAGAAGTGAGCACAGCCGTGAAATGTGTTATAAAAACACACACTTTCTATCTGAAGCTTCACACAACACAATAAGGATGCCAACGCACAGATTTGCTGCTGTAGGCGCGTTTGAATGCTGAAGGTTCGTCTCCTGGTTTGTGTTCATCAGGGAAAAAGCCAAGGAGCTGTGGGAGTGGTTGCACGACCTGGAGGCCATTAAATACGACCACTGCGAGAAGCTCAAGAGACAGAGATACGAGGTCTGTGAGGGCCGGACGAGAGGAATTGCTTGTCTTTTCCATTTGAAATTTAAAGATCATTATGTCCTGATATTAAAATAATCTCATTTTTGTGAATGATTGTGATTCTACCACAGCAACTATACACAGAAATGTGTTTCTTTTTAGCAGCTGGAGGTGATGAGTTCTTATTTCACTTCACATCAGAAATTACCCAATTATATTTAAAAAAGAAAGACGCCTTAAGAAAAATGCGTATATTTTGTTTAAAAACTCTTTTCAAGTCGTTTGTCTCAGTTGTCATCCAAGTGGAGCCTTTCAACATTGTTAGTTGAGCCTCAAGTCTTTCAATTTGGGACCCAGGTCCCCTGGTTTGATAATGACAATCTGAATCAGGAGGCATCCTCAGACAAACAATGAGAAATTCAGTCAGATTATCTGAACAGCAGAGTCCCTCGGGTGAGGCGCACCCGTCTGCTTCCATCATCACTCCTGTCTGTCTTGCAGGTCATCTCTCTTAGAAATCGCATCGATGAGCTGCAGAAGCAGTAAGTCTTTGTGTCAATGATTTTAATAAAAATGACAGTTGAAATGGATTATTTTAAAACTAGAATTATTGAAGGAGTTTCTGCTGTTTTTGTTCTGTTTGTTTTGATAGTTTTCAGCCCGCTCATACACAAGTTGAAATGTTTCTGATACAGTGCTGTTAGGGACTGAAGGGGAGGGGGCCCTTGTTGGGAAGAGGGCCCCGAGAAACCAGCTTTACCTGCATAGGGTTTTACCTCTGATGCTAGCTTGATGTCTCCTTCCCATTTGTTTTACAGTGTTCCTATTTAATTGCTGGTTTTTGAGGAAGGCACCACTGCACAGATCTGACGCTCTGCTTTTTTTAAATTCTTTGCGTCTTACAGTAGCAAGAAAGGAGCCGCCTCACGCCGCAGGAAGTAATTTGGCTGCTCGTCAGAAGACTCGTTCTCTCTGTCGCAGCCCAGACCCTCGCTGCTTCACAACAACGGCAACAACTGGACGTCTTACCGCCTGTGTTTGATTGAGTGAAATTGTTTTCTGGATGATTTGGTTCCATTAAAGACATAAAAAGTTTTACATCATTGTGTTTGTATAAGTGTGATGTGACTGTCCAGACAATAAAAGGCTAAAATGAACATTATCCACTTTGAATGAGTCTATTTATCCATGATCAGTGTATTAAAATAACAGAAGATCTAACGGTATCTGTGAGGGATACGTGGCCACACCCCTATTTACCATTTATAAGTAGTTACTAAAATGTGATGATTGCTTTAACGCAATATACAAGTTAGCTATAAGCAGACATTAGTGCATCTCATGAGTTGTAGCTGAGCAGATGTGTGTGTGCTTCCTGTAGCAGCCTGAAGTCAGTGATTCATAACGCGATGTCACGTCTGTTTGTCGTAAAAGCAGAACCATAACCAATTGTGGGCCGCCTCACTGGTTCTGCTCACATTAGATTTACATCCTGTCATGCTCTCTACTGTCAGCAGGAGGCAATACTGAGCCACAACTCCTCTCATCCGAGTTTAAAGCTCCGGGTCCTGATTTGCAACGCAAAGCAAACCAAACCATTGCTTTTGTTCTGCTTTGCCTCCGTTTTATGTCACAGCTCTTCTTTTCTATGTAGAAGATGTTTGGTTAGTGTGATCATTATGGCCTCTTCCGGAGTAATATTTCTGCAAACAGAGTGTCCCAATTTTATCTCATTCTATCTGGAAGAATTCAATTTTTTAACAGGAGAGGGCACAGAGAAAAAAAATTGCAGAGGCATCAGAACACCTGGAAAGATCTGTATCAAAACTGGTGTAGGTCCAAACTTTGACAGGACTCCCATGTCTTGACCATGCAGGGGCAGTCAGTGTGTCTATAATCTAAATTCCTGAATAGAAACTGCCTCTCTGCAGTTTTCTATTATTGTCCCTAATTCATATTATTTTTCATCATCTCTCCGGACTATTCAGTTATTTGTCAATTAATATGGAACCACTTCCACACCAGCTCACTGCGGACAACAAAAATGACCCACATCAGGCTTCAGCCTGCAGAGTTCTGATGCTGAGGTCCGTCTGCCGCTGCAGGGTCTGGAGCTCACCCCCTCCTCCTGGAGACGGTGGCGCTGCATCCCCACCAAACTTGGAGAAAAAAACTCAAAATTCAGGGAGGTCATAGTGCCAGGACTTATTCTGTAGGAGAAGTATTGCACTCATTGCTAGAGCCTGTATTGTTATAGTTCTTATATTTAGACAAGAGAGTCAAAGTATAAATATTTCTTTATTAAAATGCCATTCATTCATAAATTAAACATAGAAATATTTGACAACAAATTCAGAAGTCTTTCATATGTGTCAAAACACAAGAAACTCTTATTTACAGTCATATAAAATGGTCCTCAGTCCTGTCCGCATGCAGGACAAGTGTCGTTTCTGATCTTGTTTTTGCTTCTCATACTGATGGAACACAAACTTTGTCCATGAGTCTTCACCCAGACGCTGTAGGTGGCTGCAGTAGTGCCTTCATGTATCTAGGTGATGTTTTCTCTTCTTATATGAAGGGAAACATTCAGATTTGTGGAATACGAGTTCTTAGCGCCATCATTTTCAGAGTGGCTCATAGACACTGCTGGGCTCCTCAGGTGGTGCAGAGGCTGCAGGGCTGTTCTGTGGTGATCCAGGGCCCTGGGGGACTATGCTATCCCCCTGGGGGACCACAGCCTGGTCTGTGCTGATCCGCTCCACAATGCTGGATAAACAGTCCAAACTTGAGACTAGCGATGGTGTGCTGCTGGAATCTGTCAGAGGGAAACAGGAAATAGAATGTCAGACGAGGAACTCAACTCATAATTCAATTTCATCAATTAATTTAACAATAATCGTCATTTAATCAATTGATTAATCTGCAAATTGTCAAGAAGACTTCTACACAGTGGAGTCGTCCCCTGAAGTACATTCAGGCTCTTGTGTGTTGGACCCAGAGGCTTAAGCCACTGCTCCTATACAGCATGACTACTAGCTGGAGTTGGTTGTAGTTAGAGTGATCTTATAAATATAGCTGAAGAAAAACAAATGATTTAACGGAAGAAACAGGAGGAAAGTAGCATATTAGTAGACATATTCAAGGAAACTTTACAATAAGTTAGTTATATTGAAGCAGAAATTGGAAACTGGAAAGTAAAAGACAATGAAGCAGAAATGAGAGCTCTAAAAAGTGAAACTGACCGTCAGCTGCATGGCTGCAGTAGGAAGCATCGCTGTTTTCACTTCTGGATGAGCACCCAGAGATGACATCCATCTGAGCACAGAGATCAGACAGGCTTCATTTGAAAAATGTAATAGCAGGATATTTGTTACGTAACTGTGCTTTCTAAGAGCATTTGAAGGGCGCGCATGTGTATCGGCCATGACACCAGAAATACATGTGAAAAGATTCCACACATGTCAGGAGGCAACACATGAACGGTTCAGCTGTTGGTGGACTCACCATGCCATCGGAGCAGCTGGAGTGGGGGCTGGAGGCGTCTGAGTCCCCGCTGAAGTGGTCCAGCGGTGGGTAGAAGCTTTCGTCCCTGCTGGCCCTCAGCAGGGACTGCAGTGACTCGATGTAGCTGATGGCGTTGCGTAGTATCTCCACCTTGGGGAGCCGCTGGTTGGGGTTGGAGGCTGTGCAGCGCTTCAGAGTCTCAAAGGCATCATTGACCTTGCTGAGCCGGCGCCTCTCTCTCATTGTTGCTGCCTTCCTCCTGTCTGCATGTGTCGTTTTCCTCTTGCAGGCCTTGCAGGCCCACAACAGGCAGTGCCCTGCCTGGTGGAGGCCCCCAGGGGCCCTCACATGCTCGTCCTCATCCTCTGCAACAGGGACGTGGTGGTGGAAATGGCGATGGTGGTCCTCAGATTTCAGCAGGCCGACATGCATCAGTCGGGCGTCCAAGTCATCAAAAAAGTTCATGTCGCTGGTGCTGAAGCAGGGGTCATCGTAGAGGTCATCAGCAGAGGTGAGCGGGAAGGAGAGGTTGGACAGATCCATGTGTCTCTGCAGAGGTGCGAGGGGGGAACCTTTCACCAAAGGTCCCCACAGCTGCCTTCACTGGTAAATAACCCTGAGATTAAAAAAACCAGGGGAGTATAAGAATTCTGTCCCCTTCCAGACTGATTGTACCTGATTAAGAAGTGAGGAGACCGGAGGAGAGTGCTTTTAAAGGGCCAGTCTGTGTAACTTCAGATCCTGCAGCTCCTGGACTGTTTATATAGGAGCCTGGGGGCAGGGCTGAGAGGTCAGTGACCAATAGGCTGAGGGGTGTGTGTGCGTGTGTGTGTGTGTGTGTGTGTGTGTGGGGTGGGGTCACTAGGTTTGAAACTGAAAACAAAAAGGAAGCAATAAAACAGCAATTAGGTCCATCTTAACAAATCATTCAGTCTGTTGTTGCAATCAATGTTTCTCCATTCATAACTGGTGCACATAAAGAAATGATATAAGAAGAATAAAAAGCACCATCTTTTCTACTGATGCAACTGTCACCAAAAACATTTAAATCAAGTGAAAACAAACTGAGCGAGAGAAGTTAATTTGGATTTGGTATTAGGAAGTCAGATCACCTGAAAAAGAGAAAATAGTCTGAGTTATGTTACTGTGGTTTTTATCTCTTCGGAGGAAATGAAACATCAAAACTGTCTTTAGTTTTTCGTGTTTACATTCCTGTCATTTAAAGCAAAACTACTCTGATTCTCCAAATCAAATGCTTGAAGGACCCCTGACAGCATGAAGCGAGAGAATTTCGTTTTTGTCTTTGTTTTTCATTTCTTTTAAATATCTTTTTAAATGAGCTATTCAGTTTTACTCAAATTCCAAATGTACAAGCATTTTTTTTACAAATTTTATTGTTTTGCATGAATCAGTCAAATGATATTTTTTTGTTAGATTGTGATTATTCTATAATGTAGCATAAGATAAGAATCAGACAAAATCCCCAAATATAAATGGAAAATGCAAAAAAATCATACCAAAATTTTTCATAGTCTGTTAAAAAAAAATAAATCACATGTATATATAAAAAAATACTACACTAAGAAAACAACAACAAAAAATGAGTTTTATGGAGGTTTTCCCGTTTTTTATTGTACGTTCTGATTTCATTTTGGGGTTGACCAGCTTTGAATGTGTTGTCAGGCTTTTACTTTAATATAGTTACCACCAAAGATTCTTCTCAAACAGTTTTACAGAAACCGTGCACGTGCGTACCCGAAACCAAAGTGAAGGAAGAATTTATTTCACAAAATCCAGCCTGCAGAAAAAAATGTGTCATACAGCATCAACTACAATCGTTCGTGTCTACAATCTTCAATTCACGATCATTATTAGAAATAAACCAAATTATTTGCTTCACCATCATAAAGCCACTAATTATCATCATATCTCATTATCATTTATTTACCATCACATCTATATTTGTGTCCACGGTTACACCAGACCGGACAGTGACACAGAAACATGGCTGCTAACAGCTTCAGTCTTCTGTCCTGCTGAGGAGGTCACGGGGTCATGAGATCGTCTCTGATGTGAGGAGGACGAGACCCCGCCAGGGTCACCGCTGGACAACAGTTTAAGACAATTTGTCCAAACAGGTGAAACGAACGCAGCTCACTGACAGACCAATATTCATCCATTTAAGGCTTGTTTAAAGTGCTCATCTGTTTTTTTCCCCTTGTGAATTTGGTCTTCATGTCATGTTTGTCAAAGCTGAAGAGTTGTGGTTTGACTTACTGAGTATTTTATTGTCTTTCTCTCTTTCCTGAGGATGAATGTTGTTTTCCTGATGTCAGTAAATGTGTATTCAATGCCATATTTTTTCACCATAGTTAAGTAAGGAACATGACCTGCTAATAATGTGACTCGTTACAAACTTTAATAAAACATTTTCTTGTAAGGTTTTGTGTTGTTTTGTTTTCAGGGGGGGGGGGGTGTAAAATTCAGATATGTTTATTTAGTGGTTAATCTACTGTACATTTTCGACTAAATCCTGAACCTTATAAAAGATTCCAGTTTTCTGTATGTTAGAGTTTTGTTTGTTTGTGTGTTTGTTTGTTTCGTGTGTATCTGTTGTTTTCAGAGAGGGGGTGAGACTTTTCACAGCGTCAGAGCTGCAGTAAAGCTGTGGTGTCGGACACGACAGCTCACACTCCTCACAGCTTAATGGCGAAGCGGCAGGTTAAATTTAGCAGCTCATGAAATCCAAGACAAGTGCCCTTCTAGCTGAAGTGAGTATTATTTTTGAATATCCTGGGCCCCCCTTCCACAGAACGCGCTCAGCTCCGTTCAAAAATTACATGCACAGATGAACAAGACTCTGTTCGTATCAGACATGTTTATCCGTAACTCTGTACTACATGTAAATGTGACATTCACAAACTGGAAGTAAAGATTACAGTGTTGGAATCAGTGTAAAAACCCTTTATTAGCCAAATAAAGTATAGTTGTGTGTGTGTGTGTGTGTGTGTGTGTGTGTGTGTGTGTGTGTGTGTGTCAGTGTCATATTAATATGGATGACATTATCCTGCCATTGTGTAATCTAAAGTAACATATTTCATATATTCATATGATTTGAATAACAACAAACTAGGGTTGTACCAGTGATACTTCACCCAAAACGTGTATTTTGCCTTTAAAGCACTTTTAATGCATGTCTTGAACTCATGAAGACATTTTTCTGTCTTCCTGTTCAAAAAAGTTAGTTTATATACTCTCAAGTGCATCAGGTGGTGTAATCCAGGTCTTCTTAACCCACGGTGCACGGTGGTGCAGTTGTCAGCACTGTCGCCTCACAGCAAGAAGGTTCCAGGTTCCAGTCCCGGCTCCAGCACAGGATCTTTCTGTGTGGAGTCTGCATGTTCTCCCTGTTCCTGTGTGGGTTCTCTCTGGTACTCCAGCTTCCTCCCACAGTCCAAAGACATCAAGAGGGGACGAGGCTGATTGATACTCTAAATTGACCGTAGGTGTGACTGTGAGTGTGAATGGTTGTCTGTCTCTATGTGTTGGTCCTGTGATGGACTGGTGACCTGTCCAGGGTGAACCCCGCCTCTCACCTGAAGGCTGCTGGGATAGGCTCCATAACTGACCCACCGACCCATAACTGAATTTGGGAAAAGGGCTTTTTCTTTTTTTGCTCCAGTTGCCTGGAATGGACTTCAAAAAATTCTCAAACTGCAGGCTCTCACCACCATATCTGATTTTAAAACACAGACTTTGGGCATTTTAAAGATTGAAATGGGACAGTGTAATTGTTTTGCTGGATAATGTGTCATATTTCCATTGTACCACGTCGCTTTGTTTGTTCTTGTCTGATTTTGTGTTATTTTGTTTGTTTTAGATGTTGCCATTTTGGCCAGGTCTCGCTCGAAAAAGAGATCACCTGATCTCAAGTGACTACCTGGTAAAATAAAGGTTAAATAAATTTTAAAAATAACAGGATAAGCAGGAGAAAATAGATGGATTTCACATTTGTTAGATTAAGATTTAGGTTTACTGTTTAATATTTAGATTTGACATGGAGTACCAGAGAGAACCCACACAGGAACAGGGAGAACATGCAGACGCCACACAGAAAGGTCCCCTGCTGGAGCCGGGGCTCTAACCCGGAACCTTCTTGCTGTGAGGTGACAGTGCTGAGCACTGCACCACCGTGCAGCCCAAGGATAAACTCATCCTTTTTAAATAAACATGTTACGTCTGAAGAGCAGCAGGAGGAGGCACCTTCTCAATGGTGAATAAGAATGATTGATACCACCTGAGCATAGACTCGTCCACAGCAGAACAGGAGGCTGTCTGCCAACAGCAGCACATACCAACATGCAGCACTAGAACATGGCTGCGTGACCCTGTCATGTATCAGTGACAATCTTGTCTCCCTGTGCGGTGAATGACAGCGTCACCATTCCTCCACCATTCTCTAAAATCCTTATCATGTAGGAAAAGGTCAACTCGCTATTGCAGAACTTGCTAATTGTAACTCCTCCCTGACGTAACATCAACACACCCAACAACAGTGTGTACCCGTGTGTACCTTCATATCTTTTCTGTTTGTCTTCATGTGGACCAATGTAACAAACGCACCTGTAAGCGCAGACCTGTTCTTGTCTCTTACATCCAAGTTTGAGTGTGTATTGTTCACTTCTTGTAGCAACAAGCGCCCACAAAAGACTGGGCAGAGGTACAGAGGAACACTTAACTATCTTCATGTTTTTATGAGTGACAAAAAAGACAAGGCTTTATGTCCTTCAGGGAAATTGCAATGGTGTTCAAGGGAATCACATCAATCCCAAAAACCCGCAAGCCTGTAACAAAGTGGATTCAGATAAATGGATTGAGCCCCACCAGTGTGAACAGTGTTACTAACAGGAGAAATTATTGTTTGTTTCCTGAGACACAGTCTGAATATACTCAATGTAAAGAAGAGACGGCGAAGCGTGTGAGTTCAGTGGTTAGTTTCTGACTCTGGTACTGTACCTCCATCATTCATCACGCCACATTTCTCTGCTTTTCTAGTTTGGCTCAAGCTCTTAATCCAAATTCCGTCTGCACAGTTATAAAAGTTATCGTGTCACATTTCATGAGAGCCTTCAATATCCCACCAGGGCCTGACGCCAGATCAGTTTATAGCATCAGATATTTGTGTGTGTGCGTGCGTGTGCGTGCATGCGCGTGCGTGTGTGTGTGTGTGTGTTTGACATTTTAGTGAACAGACTTAGTCATTGATATAAGGAGGAAATCTTTGACAGGGTGTTTTCTTTTTGTGCCTGTTTCTTCCAGGTTATTCTCAATGATGTTCCTGGGGAGCCATGACTGATAGAGACGTGCCCTCCTCTGAATCAGAAGGGAAATGTTCAGAGATCTTTAATTTCCCATCAGCCCAACCGCAGGGGATATTCTCGAATAAAAAAGAAACATATTTAATTTATGTTCATTTCAGAAGCTTTAGATGTACTTTGTGATTAAAAGAATGTACAATGTTGTGACGCTGCTGTGTCGAGCTCCTCATCAGGCTCAATGAGGAAACCATGACAGCTCAACATGACCAGATTCTGTGAGAGTCAGCAGACACGTTGGGACATGCAGGACAGTAACAAGTTGGATGTGGATACCAGATGGACTGAAGCTACGAGGGACACTCCTCCTCCCCCTCCCTTTATGACTCCTGTTAACTATTAAAACAAACTGACCAGTCGGGTTATGAGGTGTTTCACTGCCATTCATTGTCAGCACCCTTGTTGAAGTTATACTACTTTTCACATTATCTTAAATGAACAAAAACTCCAGTAAGAGTCACTGAAGGCATAATTTGCTTCAGATTGAGACATTGCTAGATTATCTGATGTCACATTTGACAGTCGAATCACAAAGGAAACGTGGGCCATTTTATGTTTATGTTGTAAAATGCATTTCCCATTGTTGAGTTACTCCTTTGTGACCTTCCAGCTCCGGCTTTTGTCTCCACATATTCTGAGGAGCTTTGCACTAAATTAGGTGATTGTGTCAACTGCCCGGTTTAGACTGTCGGGGATCTCCCATGGTGCACTGGGCTTCTCTCTCCCCCTCTCTTTCCTCTCTGCCCTCCTGTATGTGTCATACATAAATCACACTCATACGTGTTACTAACTCGTCTTCTTCTCTGGAGCCTTCAGGCTCCCCTCATCCCAGATCCTGGGTTGCTGCTGGAGGAGGCTGCAGACCTGAAGAGGCTCAAGCTGCCACCCGTAGCTCCACCTGCTCACGTCCCCGTCTGTCCATCAGTCTCTTCCCTTTCTCTCTCTCTTGATCTCTGTCCCTCTCTTTCCTTCTGCATATGTCTTCCTCCATTATCTGTCTTTGTGTCTGCCCTGCTTTCCTGCTCTCTTTCCCCCCAACCGGTCAAAGCAGAAGGCCGTCCCCATTGAGCCTGGATCTGCTCGACGTTCCTGCCTGTTAAAAGGAAGGTTTTTGTCGCCGCTGTTGCAGGATGTGCTTGCTGATGGAGACTTGTTGGGGGTAAACTCACAGGAGTGTGGTGCTGGACCTGCTCTACCTGTAAAGTGTGGTGAGATAACTTTTGTTGTGATTTGGTGCTGTACAAATAAAACTGACTTGACGACTTGACATCATGATTTTCAAGTGAAACTAACTTAAAAAATTGAAAATTATATTATAAAATTATATTTAAAAAAAATAACAAAACGATATAAGGCAGCACGGTAGTGCAGTGGTCAGCACTGTCGCCTCACAGCAAGAAGGTTCCAGGTTCCAGTCCCGGCTCCATCACAGGATCTTTCTGTGTGAGTGTCCATGTTCTCCCTGTTCCTGCGTGGGTTCTCTCTGGTACTCCAGCTTCCTCCCACAGTCCAAAGACATCAAGAGGGGACGAGGCTGATTGATACTCTAAATTGACTGTAGGTGTGACTGTGAGTGTGAATGGTTGTCTGTCTCTATGTGTTGGTCCTGAGATGGACTGGTGACCTGTCCAGGGTGAACCCCGCCTCTCGCCCGAAAGCTGTTGGGCAACATATTAACCCCTTAGAGCTCATCTCCACCTACTGGTAAACAATTTGCACCATGTTAAAGGATCGGATGTGTTCTTCCTTGGTGCGTTCCACACTCCTCCACCTGGTTTGATGATGCTCCTGCTGACAGACAAACAAACAGCACCAAGAGCAGGTAGAAGGAGCCAATGATCCATGTGCTTTATGGTCTGAAGACTCTTTATGGGACAGTTTTGCAGACATATTCAAATCAACCCGTGATTACAAAGTGACATCATTTTTTGGCTTTCCTGCAGAATTCTACAAAGAGTTTTGGCCTGAGCTTGCACCAATATTTTACAAAATGTTCACTGAAATACAGGAAACCTCGACCATGCCACCCGACATGAACCGTGCGATTATTAGCCTTCTCCTTAAACCGGACAAAGACCCAGCACTTCCATCAAGCTATCGTCCAATATCACTTATAAATGCAGATATTAAAGTCATCAGCAAGGCGCTCGCTAGAAGGCTTGAAAAAGTAACACCTCACATAATACATCCTGACCAGACCGGGTTTATTAAAGGACGGCACTCTACTAACAACACACGTAGACTTATCAACCTGATAGACTACTGTAACAATCAGAGCAAGGATGCCATAATTGTCTCCCTAGATGCAGAAAAAGCATTTGACAGGGTAAATTGGAACTTTCTCCTCAACACATTACAAAAGTTTGGGTTTGGAGATAACTTTGTGAACTGGATCAAAATATTTTACCGCGCTCCCAGTGCTTGTGTCAGAACAAATGATCAAACTTCTCCAAGCTTCTCTCTCCAAAGAGGAACCAGACAGGGTTGTCCACTTTCCCCTTCCCTTTTTGCTATATTCATAGAGCCACTCGCAGCTGCAGTCCGGCAAAACAACAACAACATCAAGGGAATTTATACTACAAATGTGATCCATAAGATAAGCCTTTATGCTGATGATGTATTACTTTTCCTACGGAATGCACAATCATCTCTCCCTGAAACGATAGCACTCATTGACAAATTCTCAACCATTTCTGACTACTCTATTAATTGGAGCAAGTCAACTGTTCTTCCCATCAACTCAGGTTTCCAGAGTACGCTTGCTGTACCACTACGGCCAGGAAACATTAAATACCTGGGCATCAACATCTCTGCCAAATTGTCTGACTTGACACGGCTAAATCATATCACCCTAATCAAAGAAATAGAGGACGACCTCACCCGGTGGCGCACACTACCCATATCACTTATGGGAAGAATAGCAACAGTAAAAATGATGATCTTGCCAAAAATCAACTATGTTTTCTCGATGGTTCCGACCCAACCTCCCCGGACTTGGTTCAAAACACTCGACTCTAACATCTCCAAATTTCTCTGGAAAGCTAAGCCACCACGTATAAGCTTAAAGACTTTACAAAAGAGTAAAGACTATGGTGGATTGGAACTACCAAATTTTTATAATTACTACTTGGCCAATAGATTGCAATACATACTAAAATGGTTAAAGCCAAACTCATTAGACCAAGCATGGCGTGATATTGAACAAACATTCTGCAAAGAAATCCAAATATCTGATCTCCCTTTTATCAGCCCTGTTATCAAGCATTACAGCTGCTTTAAGTACATTAGCATCAGCAACACCCTCATAGCCTGGTGGGAATTTCTCAAAAGCAATGGGCTCTCGAACACCCCTTGCAGGCTCACGCCTATCTGGAACAATCCTGACATCCTGCAAAATAAAAAAACAATACATTTTGCTGCATGGGCCAATAAAGGGATTCAAAATCTAGAGCATATCTTCCAAGACAAAGAATTCATAGAATTTAACCAAATTACAGCAAATTATGGTATCAACAAAAACAAATTTCTGGAATATCTTCAGCTCAAATCTATAATACAGGCACGGTTTGACCCTACCCAGTTAGACTTAGAGCTTCCACCTAGAATAACAGATTTTTTACAAATTTCACCCCCTAAGCTACTGTCAAAAATTAACTCAATAGTTTCAACAACAGAACTTATAATCTCTATTCCTTCATCCAAATGGGAGAAAGATCTGTCGATCAACCCACACCCTAACTTTTGGATAGAAATCTGCTCCAACACATTTAGAATGATTCGCAGTGGTAACCTACAATTAATAAATTACAAGGTTCTCCACAGAACACACTACACAGGACAAAGGATGTTCCAGATGGGCCTCACACAAACAAACATTTGTCCATATTGTGCGACTGGCTCACCAGACTGCTATCTGCATGCTATATGGCTTTGTACACCTGTTAACAATTTTTGGCAGAGGGTTTGTAAAGACCTATCACGGTGGTTAGGGTACCCCATCTCCCCCTCACTTTGTCTGCTAGGTGACCTCACTAATGTTAATATGGAAGTAAACAAATCCTGCATGCTTCTCACTGCTCTAAGCATCGCAAAGAAGGCCATCCTGATGAATTGGAAATCAAAGAACAACCTAAGCGTTACTCAATATAGAAACCTTTTATTAGACCACATTTCCATGGAGAGAATGTCTGCTTGGGAGGAAAGTCGATCATCAGAGTTCGAACAAATCTGGTCCCCGATAATTAAATCCATCACATAGTTTTGATTAGGGGGGGCTGGGCTTCGTGGCTCTGGCCCCGGGGCGGGTGGCTATGGACGCTGGCTGCCTTGGGTGTCCGGTGGCTCGCTGGGCTGGTGGGCCTGGGGTTACTGCCTTCTGGGGCGGCTTTGGGTCTCGCCTGTTGAGGGATGACGTGGGGGGCGTGGGGGCGGCTTCCCCTATCATGGCGGCACCCTATGGGATTGGGGGTTGGGGGTCCTTGGGCTGGGTTGGGGCCTCCACCCGGCATGGGGGGGTCGGGGGCCCTGTGCTCTGCTGCCGGGGATTCGCGCCGGTCCCCCAGTGGGGTCCTGCAGTGGGGGGCTGTGGTCGCCCGGTCCCCGGGCCCCGGCGGGGCATGCTGGGGCCTGCCGTGGCGGCTGGGGCATATTTGCCCCCGGACGATGGGAGGAGGGTGGGGAAGGAAGGTTAGGTGGGGTTAGAGAGGGAGGGGGGTCAGGGGGAGGGGGGTCGGGAGGGAGGGAGGGAGGTAGGGGCTGGAGAGTGAGGTAGAGGTGGACTGCTTGGCGCCTGGGACTTGCTGACCTGGGGCCCTGCCGCTCCCCCGGGGGGGTCGCACCCACATTTGGGAGGGGTTTGCTAGCCTCGGCCCACCCTCGGGCGGGCTGGGACCTGGCGCGGTGTCCTGGACTGCCACCACTCTGGACAAAGGGAGGATGCTAGGGGACGTCTGAGGATGGGGGCTGACCTCCTTGATGCTGATCGAACTTGGGGCCCTGACCACGGGCTGCTGGCTGGGGGTTCCGCTGTGCACTGGGGGCCTGGGCCCTCCCTGCCCTCTGACTGCACGGTGGTGGGCCCTCTGCCCGGATCTCCGGACAGTGCCCCTTGGTGCTCCAATCTGACCTCTGGACCAGGGAGGCTAGACTCCTGTCGGCTGGTTGCAGTGGTGACGGGGTGGTCAGCGGGGCCAGTCTGGAAGCTGACCCCCTGCAGGTCTGGCCTATTCCTCAGCCCCTCTCATTGCCTCTCTGTCCCATCACATCACATCTTATGTATCACTAGGCCTTGAGGGGCTGGACCCCCCAATTTTAATCACATCGTAGACATTTAGGGCTTGGGGGGTGCATGAGGATGTACTGGGAGACTCTGCCGTCTGCAACCGGCGGGGCTCCCATGCCCTGGGTGCCTCCGCCAATTTTAACAACATTCTAGTCATCCACATCATCACATCTACATTCCCATGCACAACATGCACCCTGCACCATGTTGGGATGGGGGGGCAGCTGGGGCAGGGAGTGGGTCCAGTGCTGCCTCCTTTGCTAACTGCACCATTGCAGGCCTGGGGGCCTGGCCGGGGCTCTTCAGGGGGGGGGTCCTCTTCCCGGCATGGTGGTTGGGCTGGGGTTGGTCACGGGCCCTGCTGCTGTACGGTGGATCGCTCGCTGGCGGTTTCACTAAGTCTGAGGTGCCCTGGACCGTATCAGCATCTATGGTGTTCTCAGCCCCTGTATGGAGGAAGATGAGAGTATGATTGTTTTGTCCGGGGGTGGCGGTCCTGGGCGTGCGTGCCTTCGGCTCACCCCGGCGGGTGGGCTGGACCTTTCCGGGGAGTGGGGGGTCCCGGCTGGCTGGCTGGTGGTGCCCTATAGCCTGAAACCCTCCTGCTCTGGGGGGAGGGGGACAACAGGGGATGAGTAGAGGGGATTGGGATCGAGGGTTGGGGGGGGATAGCTCTGTTCGGGGGCGGTGGGCCTGGTCGTTGTGGTGGGCTGTGGCTGCCCCGCCTGGGTGTGGAGTGTGGGTGGGTGTCGGCCTCGCCACTGGCGGACCCCTTGGGGGGCTCTGGTCGGGTCTCGGGCTGGGGGGCCCTGTGCCCCTGGGCTCTGCTCATGCTGTGGGGGGGGAGTGCCCGGCGGGACCGGGGTCATCTCTGCCCCGTCTCTCTGTGGGTTGCTTCTGGGTGGGGTTTGCTGCTCCTATGCTTTCCTATGGGTCCTGGCATGGGTTGGGCCTGTGGCTGTTTCCTGGGGGAGGGGTGGCCTGGGGCTCCCCGTGTCCTGGGGATTTCGGGGTGCTCTGGTGGCCTGGTCCTGACCTACCTGCCATCCTGGACTGGGGGTGCGATGTCCTGGCCCCCCACATCAGCTACAGCCAGCTACGCACAGCATCCAAGATAAACCGTAGCACATACACATACACGTACACACGCATATACACACATACACGCATGGCCACCGGGGGAAGTGAGGATCGAACCAGCAACCATTTGGTTTCTTGACGGCTACTGTAGCTCTGAGCCACGCCGCCCCTCAAAGATGAACCTGTAACTGAAATGCGACATCAAAGAATTAAAGAGACATTAAAACTGAGTGTATTCATAGAGTTGGCATGCAGCTGCTGTGAGTCGCAGTGCTTAAGAGAAAAGATGTCCAGGCTGATTTAATAGTTCCTGCTAAGGGTGGCGCGGTGGGTGGCCTGTGGAGACACTGATGACACGAGACACATGACCATGACACATGATCAATGTGATTTGTAGATTGATTTCATGGTTTCATTTCATTTCATTAAAAAAAGTGAACTGAGAATTCTCACTGCCTGTTCTAAGTTTTGGAAAATGTAATCACCTGAAAGGTGTGATGTGAGTTTGATGTGAGTCCACATGCCTACAGCGAGGTTGAGTTGTCCTGACTGAACCATCAGTCACCACAGTTTGAATGGTCCTTCATGGGTTTTTACTCTAATTGTTGAATAATGGTACTGTCATATTAATTTGTGATCTCCTGGATTAGAAGTCAATTTTTCACCCGTGGAAAATGCTAAGATGGTAGAATTAGTTGGCTAAATTATCAAAATCCACCCAAATGTGACGTTTACCCACCAAATCAAAGTCCAATCATTCAAAAATGTGTTTCTCTGCTAAAATATCTTCAACGAGCAGTGATGGAACCGTACTTTGTATGACAGAAGCCGCCTAAATGATAAAAACAATCAAATTAATTGCTCTATAAAATAATATGCCATTCAATTTTGGAGGGGAAAAAAAGTAACAAAATTTACAGAAACACTGTTACTTACTTTATTACTTGAATTCTCAAATGATGCCATACACACGTATTTTTTACACATTTAATTGTGTAACTGTATTTTTTACTGTGATTGTTAATTTTCCCTGGTCATGTTTTGTAATGATGTTCTTAATTTAATTTCATTAATCAGTTTGCAATATTACAGATATAAGATACATTTACATAGAGATCCCTCAACTCAAGATTCCAAATGTATATTTTTAAATATCTATATGAGAGATTTGGTTACTGCTTCACTTTGATGCCGTTCAAAAGACTTAACCATCCAACTGTGTATAAAATGAATAAAATGAGCTCAACAGTATGAAGATTAAGAAATAACCCTACGGTTGGAGTGATGCCTACTTTTGCCTGAGACGTTTCAAGTACATGCTGTAGCCAGTATTTCTGTACTTCTACAAGAGAAGTCAACCGATTGTTAGTAGCTGAGTGTTCTAACAGTAGCGTTCCTCCACTGCAACAGACCAACAATCACTCTGAAACTGATTTACATCTTTAGGAAGCAGCAGCGTCTAACGGTCTGGCCCTGCCACTCTTCACTGGGTTTTGGTCTTGAGAACACATCAGATTCACCTCTCTGGGGTCAAAGGTTAAATCAATTCAACCTGCTCTCTCTATCTGCTCCTGCTGTGACAAAGCCGCCGGGTCACTTCCTATCCAGGGGACAAATGTCCAGCACTTTCTCCCAGGATGTCACCTGGCCGGGGTCTGGCCTTGTCGTCAGCAGCCTCTGACATTGGGATGTTTTTTCACTCCTCCTCATGGATATAAATCAGAGCGCCGCTGCCGTCCTGTTCAAAGCCGCAGGGACAAAAGGAGCGGTGACTGAAGTGGTGACAGCGCTGACATGTTTTAGGAGCTTCTGACCTGCAAAGGAAGGAAGAGAAGCTGAAAAATAGACTCACTGAGATGCCAACTCTGTGTTTTCTTTGATCAAATGAATACGAACAAAAATGGCGTGTGGGAAACAATCAACACTAATGGAGATATGTTCTAATATTTAACATGCATTTTTAGTTTAATTGCAAATCTGGCTCATCTGATTGATGGGGATAAAAAAATATATCTCAGTGAACATTTTATAGCTACTAATAATTTCATTATTTTCTTCTTCTTCTTTCTACGTACAACATTTCTGCCAGGAGATGTTCTGAGTTATGACAGCAGGTGGATGTGATAACAAGAACACCGCCTCAGTTCCTCTGAATGAGGGAAGACTAACTGGCATTCAGCACATGTGCATTATTTACTTTGACTTTTCACATGGGAAACGTATTTTGTTTGGTCAATCATATGTCAGGAAATTGTATTGTTAATCTGCTTGTTATTCTGTCGGTGAAAGATGAATAATAATATAAAGAATATATTAACTATATCCCACTGACAGGGCTGCACGGTGGTGCAGTGGTCAGCACGGTGGTGCAGTGGTCAGCACGGTGGTGCAGTGGTCAGCACGGTGGTGCAGTGGTCAGCACGGTGGTGCAGTGGTCAGCACGGTGGTGCAGTGGTCAGCACTGTCGCCTCACAGCAAGAAGGTTCCAGGTTCCAGTCCCGGCTCCATCACAGGATCTTTCTGTGTGAGTCTCCATGTTCTCCCTGTTCCTGTGTGGGTTCTCTCTGGTACTCCAGCTTTTTCCCACCGTCCAAAGACATCAAGAGGGGACGAGGCTGATTGGATTCTCTAAATTGACCGTAGGTGTGAATGGTTGTTCGTCTCTGTATGTTGGCCCTGCGATGGACTGGCTACCTGTCCAGGGTGAACCCTGCCTCTCGCCCGTAGATGCTGGGATAGACTCCAGCCCCCCCGCGACCCTTACATGTAAGGAATAAGCGGAAGACGACAATGGATGGATCTCACTGACACTCAACATGACTCACCCAGCTGTTGTGCCGCCAGCAGCTGAGGCCAAGCTAGCTGTGAGCAGCCAGCATGCTAACTGCGGTCAGCGCAGCAGCCGACACATCAGCAAATCATCCAGAAATGCGATGCCAGCTCAGATGTGTCCTACAGTAGTTAAGCATGAAATTTACTGTAATTCACTTTAGCAGACACCAGAGCTTCATTTAGTAAGATCTCCCTGCTAGAAGTTAAAGAAAAGAACTTGCATTGTCAACTCTCTTCACGTATTTCAACTGATCCCGAGCCCTCAACAGAAACGTTCTCCCAAAGCTCATTTAGCTGCAGGTAAACCTCACAGTCTCAGGGGTTTGTGTCTGTGGAGACTTGCTGGACAGAGCGCATGCACCAGAGACAGAATAAGCATCACCTACCCATTGTTTTAAGAGGGCAAGCATTTATTTTGTGAACCTTTAGTTACAAATGTATGCCTTTTTACTCCATAAAAATGTGCAAAAAAAATACAAAAACTAACAAATTATTAAAATAATCAATTCCTTTATCAGCCCCATCCCTAAACTGGGCCCCTAGCTGAGCTCAGTTCCCCCCTACTAAGACGCCCCTGACCTCGAGGCCAGCCCTCACATCATAAACACCCTGTTTATGATCGTGTGTTCAGAGAAGTGGGGAAGTTCCCACATGGGAACATCTTACTACCAGGTGAAGTGCTGACATGATGGGAACAAAGCTGCTGTCAGAGCACAGGAACATCCTCATCATCACCCATACACACCACACGGGGACGAAATGAAGCCCAGGAGGTCCATTTCGAGTGCTCCAACCACACCATGAATGTCAAATGACAAGGATCAATTAACGTGATCACCTCCCTTAATGAGCACTAATTTGATTAAACAAGTCCTTTATCTGTTAATAATTTTGGAGGTTGACAGGTGAGTCTAGAAATGTTTCCATTCCATATGTACAAATTAGGTTTGATTCAAAATTATCAACAGTTCATCGGCACAGTCAACTACAACCTGTGTGTGTTTGCGTTCGTGTGTGTGTGTGTGTGTGTGTGTGTGTGTGTGCGCGTGTGTGAGAGAGCAAGAACCTGATAAAAGTTGAATTCAACACTGAGGAACAGTGCAATATCCCTTCCTCTGTCCATGAGGTGCGTCAAAGAAAACACACCTCCTGTGTACGGTGTTGCTGTACATCAGGTGAGGACAACGCAGTGCAACTTTGTCATTCGTCAAATGTTAAATCATCATGCTCACTTCCTCTAACCGCTGGGGGGCGAGTGACTTGCACTCAGTTTGTAGATGCCTTCAGTTAAGTAATCTGACCGTGTGGAGTCCAGTTACAACTGTTTCCTCTTCTGTGGGCAAATATCATAATGGCAGCCTCTTCGCAGGACTACTGTATGAGTGCATCAGTGTATATATTAAAAAAAAAAACATGTCATTTCCTGTTGCTACCATGTGACACTATGACTAATCTACTGCAAAATTTAAGAGGGTCTTGTGGCCCATTCTGAACCCTCCACCTGGTTAGGGGAAAATTTGACCTCATAGTTTGAACTATTCGTGGTTAAAAGACAATTTTAATAGAACCTTTGATAAAGCAGAAGATGAGAACGGTTCTTGTTAGTGAGCAGAAATCATGTTAAACTGTTATCAGTTAGCATACACATGCTAAACTAACTAAACTAATACAAGGCATTAATGGTGATGAGGATCCCGACGATGGAGGAAACCAAGTGTGTAGTGGCAGTGACAGATCACCCCTTCCCCCCGTGTCCCACTCACACACACACACACACACACACACACACACACACACACACACACACACACCAAGACGAGAGTCGAGGGTGTGTTTCTGCAGCTGCTCGGAGCTCGTCAAGCTCACCGTCACTTTTCAGTGATGTCATCGTGGTACATTTCTCTCTGGCTGGGACTCTGCTGACAGGCTCAGGAGAGGATTTGGTGCATGGGAGCTGTTGTTGGCACATACTTCCCCAACATCCCAGAAGGTAACACGAGCCTTTTAAAACATTGTATTATTACTTCACCACCATTCACTATTAAAGCCTTAAAGTCTCTGTGTGTAATTCATAGTCATTTCCTCATTTGAAGATTATTTGAAGTCTTTCTTGTACACTTCCAAGCACACTTATAGAGAATTATAGTTGTGCAGTGCACCATGATAAACAATCTCAATTAAAGGGATTCTTCAACCAAAAAGTGTCTTTCGCCTTATAAGTACTCACAAATATGTCTTGATCTCCCACAATGCAGAAAGACCCAGCTGCATATATTTAGCTTGAAGCTAACAGAGACCCATGGCTGCAAAAAAAGTCCCAAAATGTCTCTTAATAAACCCTCACTTTATGGATTACTGCGCATACAGCTGACTACAGAAGTCTTGGATTATATTGTATGAGGTGAGTCTCAAAAAAGCATACATTTTTGAGACTCACCATGACCTGGATGACTGAGAATATCCACAGATATATTGTATGAGGTGCTTGGGAGATGCTGTAGCTCTTATTAGTGAGCTGCTGCTGTTAGTTTCAAGCTAAATATATGTGTCTGGCTCTTTCTGCATCCTGGAGCCACAAAGAAGTGATGCAGGAGGGCAAAAACATCTTATTAACTCAAGGTGCTTATTTGTGTTGTTGACGGGCAAAAAAAAAGCATTTTTTGCGTGAAGAATCACTTTAAACCTCAAACATGAAATAGTAGATTTCAAAATGTCAGTTGGAAAACATGTCATTTTAAAATGGTATAAAACCAGCATCACTGCAAGTGTGTTTGAAGTTAATAATGAATAAAATGTTGAAATAAACAAATCTTACATCGCCGTCAGTTAAAGTTTTGGACTCTTCCGTCAGTTCCTTTTTTTGGGAGCTGTTACAGTGTCGCAACATTGTGTGTTGACAAAATTAAAGCTCTTCAATGGTCGGGGGTTTAGTGTGCAGCTGTCGCGGAGGATTATCTATGAGAGCTGACTCCTCAATGCCCCCCCCCCCACCCCCCACCCAACCCCCCATCCTTACCACAACACTACCCCACAGTACTGCTACACACAAAACAGTAATATGTGGACGCCTGAATGGAATTGATTACTTGACCTCTAATCATCACTGATGAGAAACACACAGCACAGTTAAATGGGCTACACAACGCAATTAAAATCAAGTTTGACCTTGTGACGCAACCTAGGTAGGGACCTACTTTAGTTTGACATTCAATTAACACACTGATTTCACATCCCTGTGTACGTTTGCACCCGGAGAAAAGGCCTCACAGTTCCAGCACTCACCTGAAGACTCCCCATGAAGATGCCTCCATCACTGGGGGGTATGAGCTCAGCAAGGTAGAGTCAGAGTCAGATGTGAGGGCCCAGAACCAGAGATGCTGTGGAGCTGCTCAACCTAAGATTAAAGAACCAAAGCAGATTTTGTCTTTCTTTTTTTTTTTTAATTTTGTCTGTGAGGGAGAGTGTTACGTCTCTCCTGAGTGTGTAGAGTCAGTGATGACATCACTCCCTACCTTCCACTGGCAGGAAACCATCAGCCCCGACAACAGCAAAGGGTTCTTCTCCTCGTAGCAGTAAATAAGAAGGTGTTTTTGCCGTCAGGTGAGAAAGTTCATGCGAAGCTGCATTTCCTGGTATCTGGTCAAATCCTGTTAACCCAACTTGTTCGGCCAGTGTTCAACTGGTGGAGCAGCTTCATAATTTCAAGACTGAAAATAATTTCCGTGTTCGTAAGTGGAAAAAGAAGTATTGTGTCATCGGTTGCTTTGATAAAAGGTTCAGGTTTGTCACTGACTCCTGTGTTTAAATTGATTCATTCTCTGTGGGACGTGAGCCTCGTTTCAAGACTTGGTGTTTTTTATTGAGGGGGCAGATACATCTGTTAGAGGAGAGATGGAGAATGTGCCTTAGAAAAACAAGCCGCCATTTCCTGTCAGGCGAGAGGAATTTCATATGAATTAATTCACAGAAAACAGTTATTACCTGTTATTTATTATGCAGGTGTTTCACACATGTTCTGGTATCCGCTACGTTCCGACAGAGAAAACATTCATTCAGAAATGCTTGTGTGTGTGTGTGTGTGTGTGTGTGTGTGTGTGTGTGTGTGTGTGTGTGACACTGAAGACTTTTCCTTTGTTTCAGTGATGCTTTCTTTGCTGTCAGTGAATTTAATGGGGGAGTTATGGATACATATTTAATTAAAAATCTTTAATTATTACATGCCAAATATTTCAGGTTGCGCTCAAGCATTTCCTGTTTTCAGTGTGTGTAAACACTATGTACCACCCAATAAAGCTGGGGAGTTTGCACTGTTCTATGCATTCATGTATGAATTAGTCTTGTGTTTGTGAATCAAAAGTCCCGAGTACTCAAAGGTGGGAATGTACTTTTTCAGGGAAAAATCACTTCGATCTTTCATTACAGACTGAAGAGAAATCTAGAAATACCTGATGTAAATGTGGCATTGCAGATGTGTTAGATCTTTTATAGCTGCAAATTTAATTGTTGCCACTAGAGGGCAGATAACATTCACTGGCCTGTGGTTTCATAAAAAATAAAAAAAAAGAGCCAACATATGGAGTTTTCCCAGAGGAAATGTTTATTGGAAATGCAAATGTACATTTGTATCTTACAAATCCCTTAAACTTGACTACCCAGGGGGTCCGTTTGAACATGAAGGACTCGGCCAAAGAGAGACATGCATCTGGAGGACACCGCAGTTCTCTGACATGACCATCAACAATAAAACCATATCAGGCAAGACAATAAACCCAAGCTTGGGGTTCTGTTTATATTTTTTTGCTCTCCAGTTGGACCGAATGCTTCTCTCAGTGTTGATGCTCACAAAATCAGAGTGTCTGTGCTCTATCAAACTCCAATAAATAAATAAAGTGCTCCAAATACAGCTGGACTCCAATCAGTTAATGCGCCTCACTAGCATGGATTAGATTACATGTACTTCACATCACTGCTCTTTCTACAAGTAAGAATTTGATATGGAAAATCATTTTAAAGTTAAGAAATGTACTTATTTACAAAAATCTTATTTTCAAATATGATGATGATGATGATGATGATGATGATGATGGACTGAACCACATGGTGATGTTATCACAGCTCAGGGGCTCTTTTGAACACATTACAATTTTTTTTTTAAATGTTTTTTAACGAACTTTCAAAAATCTTTTTTTGGAAATCTTTTTGACTCTTCAGCCGGTGCAGCAGCAGAGCAGCACAGGTGTGAGCTCCATCTCCACAACTGACATTTTCTTGTCTCTGTAGGCTGGCAGGGAGGCAGCAGTGCAACATTATACTGACTTGTGTTGTGTTTTTCAGCCCTGTCACACTTTCTGCATTACTTTGTTTCAACACCTGCACACAATGTGTCTTCTTCTCTTCTTTTTTCTACGTCTTTAGCTCTGAACATCGAGTGTGTTTTGTTGTTTGTGTGCAGTGTGACGACTAGGACCACTGGCAGGAGCAGTCGGTGGGCTCCTGGATGGTGTAGCTAACCCAGGTGGAGTTGCCGCTGCAGTAGAGCTGCACGGAGCGCCGCTGAAGCCCCATCTCCCTGCAGCACTTGCAGAAGCGAGCATATGTGTTGATGTTGTAGTTGTAGATGCTGGCAGAAGGACACTTGCCGTCACATGACACGATGTTCACCTGCAGGGCAGACAGAGTCAGTACAGTCCCATACGAGTGCGGAAAAAAAAAATACACACACACACACACACACACACACACACACCATACCGGTCTGTTGCTGCGGCAGTCATTCTTCCTGATGGTCATCCTCACCGTCACCTTCTGACATGACTTCCCGTCTTCTTTGCCTGTTCATGTGTCAGGAAACCAAACAAAGTAAGCACGAAGCTGCAAATACCAGGAGGAGGAGGAGAGCATGGGAGAGCCCAGGTTGGTCCTCATGCATAAGCTACTCTAGCTGATGGCTTAGATGAAGGGGCCGAGGACTGAAGATCTGAGAGAGCAGGAGTATGAGGAGGTACACTCAGAGGAGGAAGCTTTCACGGCCAAATGAAGCTTCTTTCCAAAGCAAGAGATTCATTCATTCAGGGTCAGTCGGGAGCACGATTACCTTGTACGTGGAAAAAACTGTATTTTAAAGTAAAGAATCAAATGAAGCACAACCCCAGTTTTGCCGAAAAACCCCTGCAGAGCCATTTGACATCATTTGAACATCGTTTGACAAAAACAGAACGGAAACTTGAAGGTGCTGAGTGTGGCATCTGAAGGTCGCTTCAGCTCACGGCTCCAACAAACAGGAGCTACAACACAACGAGCTGTCACCTCACTGATGAAGACCAGCAGGTCCCACCAGATCACGTCTGAAAACCTTCCACTTAACAAGAAAAAACATCAGTTAAACAAACCTGTGAATTCAATAATATCCTCAATGTACGTAACCATAGCAACAGCAATCTCTCAGGTAGTACTGAGTATACTGATGATAGTAACTATTGGTCTGCCTCTCCCAACCTCAGAGGTGCCAACACAGAACAACTCTATCTCACTCTTCAAATCCCATCTTTTTCTTTCCATATTTGCAAGTAACAAGGTCAGATTTCTTAGATGTCACCAAGCTATCTGCAAGACTCAAACTCAAGGTGGCAAATATCCACAGAGAAAACAAACTGCAAGTGACACAAAAGACACATTGACGTCCTAGTTGAGTGCACAAAATCAGACACCAATCTAATCAAAGATTTCAAGTCACCTGAAAATGAGGTTTAGAGCAGATATGCAAGAAAAGATTTCATGTTTTGTCTGGTTATGTCGACTGTCTTGAGTTAATCTGAATACTCCACAAATTAGAATATAAGACTTTCTATCATCCATCCATCCATTTTCTCCTGCTTATCCTGTTAAGGGTCAGGGAGCTGGAGGCTATCCTAGCTGCCTTCAGGCGAGAGGTGGGGTTCACCCTGGACAGGTCACCAGTCCATCACAGGACCAACACATAGAGACAGACAACCATTCACACTCACAGTCACACCTACAGTCAATTTAGAGTATCAATCAGCCTCGTCCCCTCTTGATGTCTTTGGACAGTGGGAGGAAGCTGGAGTACCAGAGAGAACCCACACAGGAACAGGGAGAACATTCAGACTCCACACCGAAGATGGAGCCACGATGGAGCTGGGACTCAAACCCAGAACCTTCTTGCTGTGAGGCGATAGCGCTGACCACAGTACCACCATGCCGTCCTCTTTCTATCATAGTTAACAAAATAAACCAACCATGTGATCCTAAGGTGAACACATTTAACCTGTTGTAGATTTTCTCAGGTTTTGCACTGTATGTGTTTCCTCCTATTAAAACACTTCTCCTTCCATGTTCACATGAACATGTGAGTGTTTATTCAAGAACCTATTATTTCCAACATAGTTGTTTATCTTCTAGTGACACAAACTTTAATCTGGCTCTGTTATCTAAAGGTCCCTGTCAATAAATAGACAACAAAGCCTGGGATTCCGTCGTTTGGAGAGGCCAGGTGAGTCTCGGGAGGGTCGTTTCCACCACAATAGCACTGACCACTCCCACATAGGTTTATAAGCTGGAGTTTCCACACTCTTCACTAGAACTGAAGAAGCCTCTCGGATGAGAGGTGAAACGTCTTCAAGATAAACTTACGTCCAGTTGACCAGATTTTACTTCGCTTCGATCTACGATGACCTGGATGAATGAGAACCTACACAGACATCAAGCCTGGGATTCTTATTAATTGAGAAGCATCAAAGAGCACCTTCAGTTTTCCACACAGCTCCCCCTAGTGGTAGAAAAATGCCATGGCCATAGATCAGCAGCATGCAGACTCTCTACAGTGAACCCTCCCTCCCCACACACACAAACATACACAAACACACACACACACACACACACACACATCGCTACCTACTGATGCATGCAGACGTCTACGGCCGACTACTGGGCCTCTACCAACAGCACATTGTTGGCAATCAACAATGCACTGCCCGGACAGCGCAGTGTTAAATGGGGAAAGAGTTTAGTTGTCGTGTACGTGATCTGCAGGGCGTGCGGGGGGTTGAATACATGTTGCGGTCCTCTCAAGTGTGACATCATTTGTTGGCCTGTAGAATGGGTTGTGGACCCCGCCCCATTTCAAGCATATGAACCACTTTTAACTGCATTGTTGTGACATATTTACAGATTTTAATTCTCAGAATGTACATTGTGAAGCGAAGGTCTGATTGGGCCTGAAATGAGGCAGCAGTTGAGAGGACAGCAGGAGGTTGCAGTCAGACTTTGGGGTTTCCTGTGTGCCTCATCAATGATGTAACGGAGCAAGTACATTGTTGAATATCAACAATAGCACTGACAGTCCTAGTGGTTTTTGTACCTCTTTCACAGTTTGTGTTAACTGTGGGAGTCAGGGGGCTAACGGGGAAAGGGATCAGAGGGAATCCAGTACCTGGTGGGATTGGTACATGACGGTAAGCTACAGCACATTAACCACAAAGCCACTTGCTTGTCTTCAGATGCTTTTCAGCTACTTTGAAAAGGTGATCTCTTGTACTTTTTACCCACGAGCATGCTAACAGAGCTAATCTGAGCTAACAGAAGACAAATGTTAAGGAACACTAATTGGGACAACTTGGCTGAGAAGTATAAACTGAATCAGACACACTGAAGGGCAAACATGTCAGAGACATGTTGAGCAGCAGGTGGAGGCGCTCTTCAGTGCTAGCTGCAGCCTACAGCGCTATGCTAGCTATGCTACGACTGCTACCCTCCAATCAGATACTCACATGTCTTGCAGCAACCGTCCATGTAACTAACGACAGTTCCGCCGATCTGAGATGATAAATGAGAGTCAAAATAATAAAACAAAAATAGCAAACATGGAAATCTTTGAAAACCATCATAATCACATGATCATAGGGTTGATCAGAGGCCTCTGCTTAAGCGGAAAGACAGAATTTGGGAGTGAATAAATTTGAAAAAAAAATTATAGAAAAGTTAATCTTTTTCTGTAGATTTCTCTCTTTTTGTGCTCAAGATTTTATCCAATATGCTCTTGTTAAATTCTTTGTCTGACATCTCTGATGGCTTGTATTTTGTCCAAATGTACTGAAAACAGTTTTTTAGTAATTGTTGCGGGACAAACATTCTCACTAATATGACTTGTAGTACATATTAAACATTAAATGTATGTAAATATGCAACTATCCACATCCGGCGACAGAGATCATGAAAGTCTATGTTGAAATTTTAAGTGTAAGTGCATTCACTGGTATCACACAGCATAAACACACTTATTAATGCGCTACTGTTGTACCCTCCATAGCCAGTAATATGAGAATATACAGTACTTCTTTCTATCATTGTTCAATTGGACCTATGTACACATATCGATAGTTTCAGTGCAGTTAAAAGCATCAAAAAAACACTAAAACCAAACTTTATTATTCTTTCTGGTTGCAAAAAGTGCAGGTAGCAGGTCACAAATAGAGGAACAGGTGGGCGTGGGTTGCACAGGTCATCCAGAACATTCCCTGCAGGTCGCAAGTCAAAACCACTGATCTAGAGCTCAGTGGACGTCATGCCACACAGTGGAGCTACATCATTTTAGAAGACCTTGAATTAGTATTAATTATAAAACTGGAATTTTTTTTTTTAAGTCTGACTATGACACCTTGATAATAGTTTCTCTATGATGGTCTTTAATTTTCACTCTCACTAAACAGGGACGTCACTTGCTGCCTGCTAACTTGTTTGGTATGTGACACAAAAGAGCATGGTGCTAACTACGGTTTCTGGATGCAGACACACGTCCTGCAATAAAGCAATTCTTTTTCCGTTCGTGTGAGAGTGTGTGTGTGTGTGTGTGTGTGTGTGTGTGTGTGTGTGTGTGTGTGTGTGTGTGTATGTGTGCGCGCGTCTTGCTGCATGCTGACCTTCATACACTCTGTCTCGTTGAAGGGGGGGCAGCTGAAGGCGTAGGAGATGAGTGTGGGCCCAGACAGAGTGTCTGTGCAGTCAAACTTCATGCAGTTTGACACCCAGGATTTCCCCGGCTGAAAACACAGTGTGGATCATGTAAGAACTGTTAACATAACTACTTTACACCACTTAGATCTTAAAAAACACTCAACAAATCAGATTTAGCCTGTGTTTTGAGGACAAATATCTCTTTATGTCTGATAAAAGACACAAAGTCCCAGGTGCATGTCAGTGAGCTATAAGGGGGGGGGGGGGGGGGTGAAGCCTATCCCAGCTGACATTGGGTGAGAGGCGGGGTTCACCCTGGATGGGTCACCAGTCCGTCACAAGGCCATCAGGAGCAATTAGGGACTGTGGGGTATTGCTCAAGGATACTTGGACATGGTCACCAGGGGACGTGAGGATCGAACCAGCGACCCTTCAGTTGCTAGACGGCCGCTCCACCTCCCTTCACTCGGTCGTTACCTCACTGAAACGCTTCTCCTGAGGTGACTCTGTCTGTTCTGAGTTTTTGCAGTTTTACATTTAAGGTTTATTAATCAACATAACTTACTAAATTCTTGAGCCAAACAGAGAAACGATAAAAGCGCAGGTGCTGCTTACTACGGTGGGACAAACTCCAGGATTAATGTTACAGAAGGAGGAGGACATTCGGACAAACCACAAGAGAACACTCACGACTCCCACACAGATGACATATTTCTGCAGGCCAATCCATGGGATCCTTGGACAAAAGCCGACTTCGGTAGATACAACAGTTAGGAGTGAAAAGCTGAAGTTGTGCTATGAGCGAAATACACTGCGCGTACATGACTTGTACATGACTCCCATTCCTGTTTTTGATGTGATGACTCATTCAGCCACTTGATAGCATCCACTGTTTTTAAGACAAATAAACGCAAAATTCCCACATGTGATATTATGTGTTTTTTGTCAAAGAAAAAAAATGTTAAAATATCTTTAACTTGTGTGAACAACCATTTTTACTTTAAGCATTTAACTGAAATTCCATTCGAAAAACCCCACCGACTTTGAGACAAGGGAACTGGACATTTAGCAGGTCTAGCTTGATCCAGGTTTTGAGTCTCATTCCTACAACACCCCTTTTACCTGCAGGTAAAAAAAATCTTTGGATTATTTTCTCCTTTTATTTTTTTCTGCCACACTGCATCCCAAACAGGCCTGTGTGTTGGCCTTGACATATTACTGGTGTCCTGTCTATCAGATTCAATATTTCTACTTCCCTTTTTTAAGAAAATATTTAATTTCTCCCTAAAGTGATTAAATACATTTAAAAAGGAAGAACATAATGCTGCCCGGATACGGACCAGAGCAGGTGATGCATGGGGTTCAGACAAACATTAAGCCTCTTTCATGACATGCTTTTACCCAGGAATATGTTCTGCTTCATGTCTACAAGACTAAATGATAGGTACACAAGTCTTCTCATCACGTAACAAAATATTTGTGTGCCAGAACATTTAATGAATGAGGCCCAATATTCAGTATTGTGATCAGAAGAACTTCCCATTCTCTCCCACCTTATAGAGAACCGTCGTGCCATTCTCGTGTTCATGGAGGCAGGAGATATTCTTACAAACACCACAGCATGTGGACTGGTCCTTCGGAGGGATGTAGACCTGATTCTACAACACACAAACATTCAAGATGCAGGTGGAAGGTGTGTGAGACTATTCCTGTGTATCTGACAGGTGTCTGTGGAGTTCTGAATTTTGATACGTGCCTGTGAGTGTGTTGTCTTACCGGCTGGCAGTGGGCGGAGCAGTTGGTGCTGCTGGTGCGGAGCAGATGGAAGCCGCTTGCCGGGTCGAGGCTGCGGCTGCACTGTCTGCTGAGACACAAGCCGCTGTCATCGTACTCCACCAGGGTCTGACCTGGCCGCAGCACTCCCCGCTCACCGTACACACACACCGCTTCACGCACTGTGACCACACACACACACAAGAAGTCAAAGGATGCAGAACACAAGGTTGTAGCTTAATGGAGGTCTTATGTTTTGGAGATGTGTCTACGATAACCTGCTGCCAATCAACAGCACATTACTTAAATACACTACATACACCAGAAGATTGCAGGTGCCCCTAGTGGTTGGCTGGTTGTTACGAGCAAATGTTCAGTAGCTTGGATGTGAGTGACCCTGCCCTGCAGCACCTAGCACCTACCACACTTGTATCTTTTGCAGGCGCACTGGTTCTGAGGGTCTGACAGAAAGGCCCGGTCCAGCTGAGCAGCCTCTCCCTGGAGAACATAAGAACCACAGAGAGACAGAAGACCACAGATGTGTGTTTGAGGAACTCGTATGAAAATACTAAAACAAATAAGTATTTGATTAAGTGGAATTAGAAATGATGTGTCGTTATTCATCCGAGTGATAATAATGTTATTAATGATGAAAATCACAAGAAATAAATCAGGACGTACCAATCCACATTTAGGAGAGGTGATCTTGTCACAGGAACACTCTGGAAGCAGAGCCAGATATTATCCTCATCTCCATATTTAAAACACAAAACCCACTTGCGATTTCAAACAAAAAAAGTGATTGAGAAGAGGGTTTTTCAAGAACAAACAAAAGAGAATCTGTTTTGTCTCGTTTTAAGTGATTCTACAGATCGTACCACATGTTTGGTTGGGACAGCAGCGACCCGGACTGTACATGGACGCCACCGACATCTCAACAGGACAACTGAGCTGAGGACACCTGTAGGGCTCACACACTGCACACACACGCGCGCGCACACACACACACACGCGCACGCGCACACACACACACACACACACACACACACACGGCAAAAACCTGTCAGTGATCTAATTCATAGCTGTAAAACAGATTATTTAAGAGTTCATGAGCTTGTAATATGAACTGAAGAATTGGTCATGTCTGAAAATAAGTGTGTGTACTGACCACATTGGTAGGCGGGGCAGCAGCGGTCTGTAATATTACCGTCCACTGTCAGGACTTCCCCATCCTGGCAGAGAGGAGGCGTCTCCACACAGGATGAACACACTGCAGGAAACACATGGGACATTCATCCAACTCTAACCTGCGGCGGACTCTCCCTCTACTGTCTGACTTGGCTTTAGTGTCGTACTCACTGCAGATGTGAGCCAGGCAGCAGCTGCCCTCAGCTCTCGTAGCGATTAAAGTCTGGTCGCTTCTGCAGGTGGGAACGTCTGACTCACAGAGCTCAGGATCACATTCTGTAACACACAGTTGTGTTTTTTGCTGAAGTAAGATTTTAATTTAAAAGAAATCCCTTGAAAGACCAGGCATGTGGGACAAGGCACTTTTTTTTATTAATGATAGTGTCAATCCTACAAACTGTCAGCACAGACTGCTCCTACCTCCTGTGTTCCTGGCCAAGACATGGTTCAGTTAATCATTGTGTGTAGTTACAAGTGAGGACCTCATATGATGTATTATGATCAGTGCAAAGCATTACTGCAGGAATCACAGCTGGTTTCAGACCAAAGCGGTTGTCAGTTTCTTGCCCAGAGTGCAAGTTGATTAACTAGTAAATGAACTTGCACCCATCTATGCGCCCATGGATGTGTTGATCTTGATAAGAGGCTTGATAGGGTGATTTGTCAGCGTGTTTCTATTGATGCAGCAAAAAGCATTTGCATCATTGACCCATAAAAGCATGTCTAAAGTCAATGGAGCAGGGTTTTTCTTGCTATTTAAGGGTGCCATGTTTAGTATTCTGCACCAACACATGTACACACCTGGTTTAAAGGGAGTGACACTCATCGGTCATATTCATGTTACAGCCAAAACACAGGATAAATTGAGCCTAATAACAACCCCTTAGTTCCTTATGCTCGATATTGTGCCCAGAGTAGCTGCTCTCCGATCTGAACAGATACGACACACCCTAAAGGCAATGCACCCTGTGCCTTAGACTTGAATAGGGCCATTTGTGATCTTTTGTATGTAATCAAGGACCTTTACAGGCAGGCAGCGTTACCATGCTTTGTGTGTAGAGTGCATTGATGCAGCATGGAAGTGGGAAAGCTCCCTTTCAAATGTTCTTTTCGTCCAAGACAGTTCACGTTACAACAACAAACAAACAAACAAGCAACATGGCCGCCCAGAAAATCTGTTCACTGCCCATATAAAAGTAGTAAACGAATGCTCAGAAGTCAGTCAAAATATGACGAAGACATAGACAATGACGTATGTTTCACATCAAAATCCCTGCACAACTGAGCTTATTTAGCAATGCATTCATAACACTGACGCTGGGATGGGCTCCAGCCCCCCCGCGACCCTTACTAGTAAGGAATAAGCGGAAGATGACGATGGATGGATTCATAACACTGTCAAACTATGAGTGTGTTGCTCAGAGACAAAACTCACCACACACATATTCTGGACAGCAGGTGTCCTGTCTGTAGTAGGACACCAGCTTCTCCCCGTATCTGCACTCAGGGGGGGCGAGGTCACACAGGGTCTGATTACACACTGCAGAGTCACATCACAGCATCTCAGGATCTTTTTCAGTGTTTGCTTCGAAGATTTGAACAATAAAGTTTCTTCTCATAACACTGGTTATCTGAGTCACATACTCACCGCAGACTTTCTGGGGGCAGCAGCTGGCATCGTCGGACAGGCTGACGATCACCTCCCCGGCTCGGTGGCACACAGGCGCCACTATGCTGGAGCAGTTGTACTCCACGGGGATGATGGTGTCATTGTCACAGCGGTACATGCAGCAGCCGTCCTTTGAGGCCTTCCACATATCACCGTGTGCATGAGGAACGCCAGAGCTGTCAGTGCAGGCTACACACACACACACACACATATACACACAAATACACACACACACACACACACACACACAAGGCCGCATGCTAGTCAGACGTGGGTAATTACAGTATGTAAACAACTTCAATGATCTGGAACCATAAGAAATTTTCTCGTGATGTGATCTACGTTGGGAAGGAAGGGTTCTTACCACACTTGGCTGGGGGGATGCAGAGCGCAGAATACGGCCGATGGAGGAGGGTTCCTTCGGGGCACACACAGCCCTCGGTCAGGCCTGAGCACTGGTCTGGGTCTGAGTCAAAGTCGTGGTTGGGACACGACTGAGAAGTGCAGGCTGGCAGACAGGCCTGGTACCTCAGAATGTCGGGGCATGCAAAGGCTGCAGGAAGAGAAGTGTGGACACCTCAAACTCATTTCTTTCCTTAATAAGATTTTAGACCATCTAAAAATCCAAGATGACAATGCACCATTGTTGTACACACTTTGGGTTGTACAGTATTTCCCATTAACACAGGCGTTCAGATTGTCTGGCGGACATTCGTTATGTTAAGCAGCTGAAAAAAAGAAATCTCTCAATAAATTATATTATAAAGCATCATAAATACCATCTGAGCATCGAATGTCTATAATGTTATCACTAGATGAAGTTAATGGTAAGGCACCAGGCCCCCCCCCCCCACCCCCCACACCCCCATGACCCTTAACAGATAAGTGGTACAGAAAATGGATGGATGGACGGATGGAGTTAATGGTATGTGCATTACAGTCTGATAACAACTTCACACTGAAATACATCATGAGTTTTATGATGCTTACTGTGTGAAATTTGCATTTACAGTAAACTAATTTGTTGCATCCTACTGATAGAGAAGCAAAGACAGGAGTGAAGGAGATCTGAGGTCTAAATCACACAAAATACATTAAAGTGGGAATGATGCCATCACCAAATAAATCGTCATAGGGTCTTTATGGTAGGTGCTTGACGCCGTGACAAACCAGAAGAAGGAATAATTCAGCGATGCTTTGGAATTACGTTTTCATTGCTTATACAACACAGAAACCTTACGACAGTAATCTGGACTCCTCCATTCAATGCAGATGTTGAATTTGTGGCATGAGGCCACATAGGCAGCCAGCGCCACACACTGGTTGCTGACATACTCCACATCTTGAACCCAAACCTCACAGAATGTGCTTGGTGGAACCTAGGAACAAAAACACACTCTGATTACAGGTATTCAAAGCAAATTTCTCTTTTGTTATACTAATATGATTGAAACCACAGATGAGGTCATTACCCAACACGAGAAGGAAGATACATTTTTCTCTTTAACACCTTTAATTCTACTGCTAAGAGTGGTTTTAGAGATTTAAATGACCTCTAGACTATATTGTCAAAGCATTCATAATTAGGGCCTGAGCCCGAAGGTACTCCGGGGCGAGGACCCTATTATGTTTCATTTAGATATTTATAACATTTCACCCTGCTGAGAAGTACAGCATGAACATCCAACTGGTTTTCACACTTCTACGGGGAGCCTCTGGTTGGTTCAGTCTGACAAACTACTGAGACAAAAGAAATGGGTGTGTAGATGGGTCAACGTACGAAAGCGTGGCAGGAGGAGAAGGCGTGGTTCTCCAGCATGGCAAGGCACCTGGAGCAGTCGCTGGTGGAGCAGTTGTGCTCAAGGCGACGGCTGTGGCTGACGTAGCTGGTGGTGTTGGGAACCTGCCAGCTGTCAATGAAGACAGCTGGATCCTCGCTCCTGCTCACTGTGGTGCCATTGGCCAAAGTCAGGTCATTGCTGGGGTCCCCATCACAGAAACCTGGGAGCAGACATACTTGATGAGAGATGCTTTGGGGAACATGTGGAACACGCAGTCACTTACCAACAGCCGTTTGTCCCAGATCCCTGCAAGCTAACAGTCCAATCAGAAGTTTTTAGGATGTTGTCAGAGTTTTTTAAACAGCGACACTGTGACACTGTGTCAGTGGGTCACCCCTCTGATCGACATCACTGTGCTAGAGATGTTCTTTCACACCTCCAAATAAACTGCAGGAGACAGCAGAGATCTGGGGTATACGGGAAACTATCTAGTGAGTGAATATGTGGAATTTCAGACTGCAGTTACACGTTAGCCACATATCTGTCAGTGGGTTCTTCTCAATGATGTCACACACTGATACACTTAATCTGAGCCTGTCAGTGGCAACAACACCATCAGTGGACTTATACTGATTCTGATAGTTTTACTGTTGGCTCATGTAACAGAAGCGGTCACAGTTTTCTCACACAATATTAAAACAATCTATCACATTGACCCAAACACAAGAAAAATAGTACCAAGATTGAAAAATACCAGAATTATCCTTTTAATAAGGAACAAAAATTGGTATAAAGATTTAATAGTACATCAAACCAGTGGCCTGTGCCTTTATTGCACCAATCAAGTGCGTGAGTGTGATACAGACTGATCGTACCACAGAGGCCCATGGTGGGCAGCTTGTTGCGGGAGCCATCGGTGTCGATCACCATCATCCCAGTGCTGTGATACCACTGCAGCTTGAGACCTGCTGGGCTGCGGATCAGGTACATGTTGCCTGTGTCATAAATCTCAAAGCCAAACTTCTTGAATCGAGGCTTGGCATAACGTGAGTTGATGTAGAGCTACGGGAAAGAAATCCATATGAGTCCAAATGTGCTGTACCGATTTGTTCATGTGAGGGTTAATATCAAGGGGAGAAGTGGCCTACCCTCCTCTGCAGCCTGTTGATGAGGATTTGGTTGGAGCTGTGAGTGATGTTGAGTGCCACCAGACACAGGTTTGTGAAATTCCAGAGGAGCTTTATTTTGTAAAGAAATTCCACAAATCAAATCAAACATTCAAAGTGCTCCAAAGGAAGACCTGTAGGTGGGATATTGACTCACTGGTGACTCTGAGTTGGCGGAACACTCTTGAACCAGGATACTTAGGGTCTCATTGGGCAGCTGGGTCACTATGTAAGAGGCAGCCTTGTAGATGGCAACGCTGTTCCCATCAAATGTGATCACGTTCAGGTCGGGAAACACAGAGCAGCGACCTGGAGTGTAAGGAGAGGTGGTGATGTAAAGCTGGTCTGAAGAAATGTGTACAGCATTAAACGTTTATAAAAAGAACACAGTAAATCTTTTATGTCTTTTTTCCCTCACATGGACAGTCCCACTGTGGGCAGCACTTGTCTCCATTGACCAGGATGGCAAAGCCGAGCAGGCCACAGTTCGGGGGGTCAGAGGTGAAGGGGCAGCTTTGGGATTTGTTGAACAGGACGAGCTGGTTGTTAACACAGATGTACTTGGTGCACTCATCGACAATCTCTGCATATGGAGGCTGGAGAGAAAAAAAATTTAGAAACTGAAAAAACATACAAGAAATGCTGCTATAAATAATCACGTGGCTTTAAGTATTACATCACCTACACAGTATATTTTGCCTTTGAAGTACCTCGCAAATAGGTGTCTTGAGCTCACAAATAAGTTTTTTCTCTCACTTCTATGTGACTCCAGAGTTAAGAAAGAGCCAGCAATGCATATCTAGCTTGACGCTAATGGTGACTGACAGCTAACAACAACAAAACCCTCCAAAAACCTGTCCTTTCAAACTCAAGCTAATCATTCAGTATGATTCAGATGTGGCACTACTGTGAATGAGCGCAAGCAACTTGGCTCAAATGAATGCACCAGCTGGTCACGCGCTACACGAAAGAGCTCAGAACCTGAAGTGTTATTGTTAGTTTCTTTTTAACACCCATCAAAGTTGAGACAACGGCTAGATAAAGAAGATGAGCATTATACATGTGTTTCAGAGTTTGTAAAATTGATGTTTTTGGAACGTTTAACCCTTCCTAGCCGTCGCCCCCATTATCTTTAAGCTAAATGTACACAGCTGGATCTTGCTGCATTCTGGGGTTGCAAAGAAGTGATGCAGAGGGGAAAAAAAACATCTTTGGGAGCTCAAGACTCCTAATTATGAGTACTTGAGAGGCAAGATACACCTTTTTGGGTGAAGTATTGCTTTAAGAGTGAAGAAAAATAAACTAAACCCACAGTGCACATCCTTATGGGTGTTACAGCCACGGTTGTTGTGCCCTCAGGTATAGGTTTGGCTGTTTCCACTGGTGTTTCCAGAGATGCTAGTGCAGGAGGTGTTGTTGGACCTGGACTTGTTCTCTCCCTTCTGTCGGGCTCAGTTGTTTGGACTGTGCTGGCAGTTGGGAGCAAAGTCGGAGTGGGAGTGAGAACATCCGGCGGCTGGCTGAAGACTTGCACATGGGGTGGAGGTGTCACCGGTTGAGAAGTGGATGGCAACACCTCCTTTGTTGTCAGAAAAGACGTGGTCGACTCTCTGGTGGCCATTGTGGGCACAGCTGTAGATACAGTGACTGGCACAGGAGCTGGGCTGGTTGAGGTGGTCACGCTGGGGGCTGCAGTAGTTCTGTCTGCAGGTGCAGTTGTGCTCACTGTAGGGAACTGCTCAGCAGATGTGGCAATGATTGTTGATGGCACTCTTGGCACAGATGTTGTGTTGGGGCTAGGCACGAGAATCAGTGAGCTGAGAGTGGTTGATGAAGTGGTTACTGCTGGGGGCCTGGTTACTATAGTTACTCTTGGTGTTACTGGTCTGATGGTCAACCTCTCAGTCGTTGTGATTCTGGGGGTAACTCTCGTAGTAACAGGAACCCTCTGTGTCGACCTGATGGTGCTCGTCCGTGTGATGGCGGTAACTGTTGATGCAGGTGTAGGTCTGGTGGTAGACACCAGCCGGGTGGTGACTTTATCTGGTAACACTGTTGTTCTTAGAGTGGTACCAGTTGTGTGCAGTGGAAACCAAGGTGAAGGTGTGGTTTTAGCTCTTGTTGACACTTCTATTCTTCCTGTCAGTGGATGTGTTGTTTCTGTGACTTGCTGTACAGTGACAGGTCTGACCGTGGTGGTAAAAATGCCAGATGGAGCTCTTGTGGGGAGTGTGGTGAGAGGTGTCACAGGAGCACCAGGCTTTGGTAGAGCCTCAGGTGCAACTGGGGCCTTAGTAGTGGTGTCTATAAATTCTGTAGAAATTTTGTGAGTTGTTGTCATTTTGGCAGTAATGAATGAGACAGTACCCGATGTTGCAGAGGTGATGACTGGCTTTGTTGTTGCTGGAAGTTCAGGTACGTCAGTTGATTTAGTGGAACTGAGCACATGTGAAACAGTTCTGGAGGTGAGTTCTGGTGTAGTCTTCACTGTAGGGCTGTAGACCTGGGTGGAGGAGGTCTCTCTATGGGGAGGATGCCATGGCTCGGTGGTTTGTGTGGTGTAGACAGGAAGGGTGGGGGTCTCTCCTGTTGGTGATGGCGTAGTGGTGTCTGAAAGGAACACTGGTGGTGCGGTGGATTTAGTTGTGGAGGTAGGACTTGTGGAGGCCTCTGGAATATGTGGAAGTCTAGAGGTTGTGGTGCGAGTTGTTCTTCCTGTTGTAGGAAGAGCAGCAGACCAGGAGGTCCTCTCAGTGTAGCTTGCTGAGGAAGACAAAGGGGGGCTTGTTGCAACTGTAAGCTTCAAAGGTGGAGGTGTAGCCAGTTTTGTGGTTACAAGTATTTTAGACACAGTGGTCTCAGGTACAGTGACTTTCACAGTCGTTGCTGTTGTTCGCCTGTCTGAAGTAGCAGGGACAGGAGGAGTTGAAGTTCGTGCAACATGCATTGGCGTTGATGTCTGTAACTCTGGAGCAGTTGTTAAGGAGGTCATCAGCTCAGTAGGGGTGGTTTTCACAGTTCTTTCTGTGGTAACCATAGAAGCAGTTGGTGCAGAAGTCTCCGGACGTACATACTGTGTCGTTTTACTGGTGGTGAAAGTTGCAGCTGGACTGACTGAGCCTGTGGTCGCTGAACTTGACATAGTTGGTGTTTTGAGTGGAGGTGGAGTCATGACAGGGGGAGTGGTTGAGGAAGTTCTGCTTGGTGAATCAGGGGGGGTGGTTGTGGTTGTGGTTGTGGTTGTGGTTGTGGTTGCAGGAACTCTCTCTGCTGTTGCAGGTTTTGTGCTGGTGTCTGTGTACATAGTGGTAGCTGTTCTGGGTACTGTAGTCCTACCTGTAACTGTTGAAGACTCTGAGGCCATAGCAGGGCCTGGACTAGGAGAGCTTACAAGAGGAGTCACTGTTGCTAAGAGGGTTGTAGCCTCTGTGGACTCCTTGGTTGGGTGCAAAATGGCAGGTGGATGGGTAGTTGTGGTAGTTGGGTGCATGATGGAGCTTGTGGTTGGTGCTTTGGTAGTAAATGGTGGCAGGGTTGTGGCTGTAGTAGTGAAGAGTGGCAGCAGGGCGTCAGGGGGACGGATGGAGGAGATGAGCCAGGACAGAGCTGTGACAGAGAAGGGAGTGCTGCTCGTCCTGGATGTGATGGTGGCGGAAGGACTGATGGTAGTGCTCACAGTACTACTTCTCCATGCTGTTGTACTTGTTGCAGCTGTAGGGTGGACTTCTGTCACTTTGAGAGTAGAGAGTGGCTCCACCACCTCTGGCCTGATCGCAGGGGGGGCTGTTGAAGAGGGCGCTGCTGTTCTGGAGGGTTCTGGAACGGTGGATGTAGAGGTGATGGATGGTAGGGTTGGCTCATCAAAGGAGGGCAGTGCTGTAGATGAGATTGTCTGTGTGCTCACAGCAGGAGTGGTGGTGGTGATTTTAGAGATTGGTGGTGTGTGGGGGAGGGCAGAGGGGACAGCGGTGGTCTTGAGTGGGGTGGGGGAGGCAGTGATACTTGAGGTGGTTTCAGAAGTGACAGCTGCAAAGGTCGGCTGAGCACTGGATGGTAGGATGGGCTTCTCAGCAACAGGAACCTTAATACCTGACCCAATATCACAAAGCATGTTAGATACATGGGCTTTTAACAGCAAATCTATCTTAACAACTCCATCCTTAATGTCTGTGTTTTTGCACATTTCGGGTTCTATTCTGGCATCTTGCCAATACAGTTTATCTGTTAGAAATATTTTGACTGTTTTTTGGTTTGTTCGTTTTTTTTTTACAACTTTTTGTACTGCTTACCTGCAAAAGAGCACACAGGCACTAATTTGTGGGTATGTGACTCCCCTTTCCTTCTGACTTTGATACTGCATTTTTTATGGTAGTCTTTTTTGAAATGTTGGCAAATCCGTTCAGAATAACAGGTGTTATGTTTGTTTCTCAAATTGCTGAACCAACACACTCTTTCAATTCACTCTAACAATTCCACCTCTCAATATCCTGCTTTCCTTAAAAATATGTTCAAAATCAGTCCAGACAATACTCACAGTCTTCAACATAGACACAGCGATGAGTGACCTCATCCAGGACCATGTGAGGAGGGCAGACAGGAAGGCAACCCTCCACTCTGTACAGAGTAATACCGAGGTGAAGAACAGCACAGAAAACTGATCCAAACTCAGCTGTAGAACTTCAGCATTCTCAGGACAAAGCATGTAAGTCTGTATTCTGTATTTATATAACTGTTACTATAAAATCTTGCTATCTTTAATTACAACATTCTAACTTTGGAAAAGAAGGAATACAGCAGAAATCTATGTTTCTGTCAGGTTTTTTTCTGTCTGCAATGTAAGAGTCAGTATTTATTCAATCATTTGACTCAATTTGCACATTTCTAATTAACCATCTGGTTGATGAACCCATCAGGCCAACATGAGGGTTAATGAGAAAACTACTCATAACATTAAGCATGGAACATTCTGGTAGCAATAAAACAAAGAAAGCATCTGTAAAGGATTACTCTGATTCATGCAAAGTAACCCCTCATAAGCTTAAGGGTTTTCTGGGAAGTTGTGCTCACTTTAAGTAAAAACACAGCTGAAATGAACACGTGGGAGATAATGTGTTGTCTTAATGTTTTCTACATGTCAAGAACAGATCCATCAGAGGGCGTCTGCATTCAATGTCAAATCAGTACAGGCCTGAAATATGTCCAGGATATACAGTCACTGAAAGGTCAAAGGTCTCACTGTGGGATGGTGACGCAGGCTTCAGCTGATGGGTCGCTGCAGGTCTTGAAGCAGGGGCTGACGCACGAGTCATACCTCCACTGACACCGAGGACCCAGCGGGGCATCAGGGCCAGGACCTGGAGACAAACACCCAGTTCACAAGACTACAACACCTCATATCAGTGGAGATATGAACCTCCAGCTCCATGCCACTAAATTAATTATGTTATATCTAGCATTATACACCCTCCCTCCCACCACTGAATCAACCCCCTAAACCCTGAATTCTTACTTAAGTAGCAATTCAGTTGCTCAATACTGAGCATAACTAAATTTCTCATATGATTCTTCTTCTTCCAGCATTTCCCTTCACCCATGAGACTTTAAAACACCTGTAAAACTGATGACAATTTTGCAAGACCTCAGAAGAAAATGTTCCTGAGCACTTTAGGACATACTTTGCAGCAAACTCTCAATTTCATTCTTACTCAACACGGCAGGCCTCAGCTCTACATCGCCCCAAATGTCTCGAATCCAGAAGCCCGTTTTTGTTTAGGTATAGAGGTGTCAAAGTCTGGAATAGCTGGTACCATATTGCCAACAATTGTAGGTCTCTTTCCATCTTCAAAAGTCACTCTAGAGAGCATTTAATCCAAAAGTGTAGCCAAGAAAGCCCTTTATTCTAGCTTTTCCCTAAACTGCAAATCTGTTTTATTTTCTACTTTATATTTCAGTGTTGCCTATACTTGATCAGCATACTGTTCATATTTCATGATCATGTCTTTATAAGGTTAACAGCATTGTTTTTTGCCTTCATGTTCTGCATGTAATTTCATGCTTTACTTTTTTTTTTTTGTATTCGTAACCATATCGTTATAATTTTATTAAGTGGGGGCTCCTCATAAGCCTACTGGCTTGCTCGCTCCTCCCTGCACAGTTTCTTTTAACTGCACTTATTTGTGCGATGTACTTTATTGTATGTGCTAAATAAACTAAAACTAAACTAAACTAAACTAAATAACCTCCTTTTCATGCACATTTTACCGTAGTTCATTCAGACTAATCTGATAGCTCAGCACAATTTCAGTACTTTAATTTGAACAAAGTTCAGTTCTTAAGACTTCCAGTGGTGTCAAAAAAACAAATTGACTGAAATCTAAAAGTAATATCTTACAAATATGTATAAACCATCTGCAAAATGTTTTTGTAAACCAGTTATGTGAGGAACCTTGAAAAGCTTCGTGTTTGGGTCTTATCTGGAGCCCTGAATGTGTCCAACATTCATTGCTGTCAGCAGGAAACTCAATCTGCTGTTGGCTGCTGCTTCTTTCCCATTAACTAAAACAAATGCTGCTCTATTCTTGGCAGCAGAGACTTGCCAAGCTGCTCATTGAGCTGAGTCTGCAGGCTGACAAGTGCTGACCTTTGACCCCAAGGACAGCTGAAGCCTGATCAAGGCGGGCTGAACCTGAGGCCTGAGAGATGCTGAAAGATAGAATTTGAACACAGACGTGGAAATTATTCTGAATTTGCTGACATTTTCTTTTACGTCCTATTACTTAAAATCATTTTTGTAATGAGGGGTGACATTCATTATCATGACTGCAGTAAGATCGAAGTTGGATGAGTTTTCCTTCAAGATGAGCAAATGTACCAACAATGACGTCACCTCCTTTAGTCAGTAGGAGTATCATCTCCTCTTTCTTTTAATCACAATATCTCAATTTCTCTTTAAGAGTTCAGTGCATTTCTATCTGCTAAAAAAGAAGTCAATACTTTCCACTAAGACAGGAAATCTGATAAGGAAATATTTGATGTTTTCAAAGAATCTGAATAAAAAAATTATATCCAATGTTGCTCTTTTACTGTTTATTTGGATTTCAGGAAAACTAACAGTCCTGTCATGGGAATCAATGACAACTGACTACTGACTGTGATGCATTTGCTGTCTCATCAGGATAGCTGACCTGTCAGTCTGAACAGTGTGGCCTTGCGGAAGCTGACAGCATGGCGGTATCTGAGCAGGTGGAGTCGGGGTAGGGTGGTGTGCAGGAAGAAACCGGGCTTGGCATGGGACTCCAAGGAATCATAGCCCGAGATCCACGTCTCCTTGTGGAGTATGAATGTGGCTCCATCCCAGAATGCCTCACTCTCCTCCCATTTGGCCAGCTTCACCTGGCCACTGGGGCTCGCGTATAGGAAATAGTTTGGTCTGTTTGCTGCTTCAAAGGAAACCCGCGACGTGTCTGTGCAGAGGCAAAGTCAACCATCACGTACGAATAGAGGGAATAATAATCACAATCACTCGTCACTGCAGAAATGAGTCCTGATCAGGAAATAAAGCTCAGCCCTGCACAGGGAATGAAACGGGCTCACCGTGTGGACGGGCTCTGCTGAGTCCTGGTGTCATCATGAACTGTGAGAGGAAGCCAGCGGCGTCACTTAGGTTTCCCCGCTGAACAAACACAGAGCCACTGGACCTGCTGGCAGCCAGCAGCGCTGTACGATCCATGAAGCTTATCAGCCTGTAGGGGCCTTTACCAAGAACTGCAGACAGGAGGCCACATTAGTGAGAAGAGACAAAGTAAAAATACTTTGTTTCTTTACCTGAGTTTTTCTACAGCACTTCAGTACTGAGCCATGGGTTCTTTATACTACTACATGACCATTTTCTTATTTTGCTACTTTACTTGAAAGGCAGTCCTCAACAAGGTAATTCTGATGTCTACAAGCAATCTGTACTTTTTCTGCTTCGATACATTTTAGATTAACAAATTTATTACTTTGACTCAAGATAAATACTTTCTCTGTACTATGCAGTAACCTGTCCACCTGGTGACCCAGAAGTGCAGGTTGAGCTCAGGTACAACAAATCCCACATACTCAACATCGTAGCTAACTGGTTTGCAAAAGTGAGAGTGTTGCATAAAAGCAGTGGGAGACTGACTTGTATTCTGGTGTATTTATAGACACTGCAGAGGACAGAGCTGCCTGGCCGTGTTGCAGTGAAGCTCCTCTGCCTCCTGACCGCAAGGGTAGAGGCTTTGTTTGATACATCAACAGCAGATATGAATGATTCTTAGCAGCAGTTTTAATTGTGACATGTTAAAAGCAACATTTGCTTATGATAGCTTGTTGGTGGTTCTTCATGGTGTTTTCACTTCCCTGTGTGTGGAGCTCAGCGTCGAACCCTTCAAATTTTTCTCTGTTCAACATAACATCACAATTTTGTCCAAACTCATCAGGTTTTCCGTTCTAGTGTGGCGGTCTGAAACACCGAGTTTATTTGTCATAGCCACACAAATCAAATCTGAGTTATTATAACCCTGTTGAAGGCTTCAAGAGTCAATACATGCTTTTGTGTGTGTGTACCTGTATAGTGTACCCTTAGCACCTGTATATTTGCAGGTGTGTGTTACAATATATTTGATGTTTTTTGTTTTTGTTTCATGTATGCATCATTGTGAGTATTTTCCTAACCCTACACTTACCACATTGTATTTGATCTTACTGTTTTATTTTTTTACCAAAAGCCCATCAAGGGACAAGTAGTGCACATCAGCATTGGATATATGATGAACAGACAAAATGGGTGCCAGCGTACTCGCAGCTGCCTTTCAGGCAAGCAGGAAGAGCAGCTCCTGTCTCCCGTTTTATATTGTATTGATAAAGGCACTGAGTGGAGTTGCTGGCATACCTTTGTTGTAGAATTCACAATCATATGCTGAAAAAAAAAGACATAAAAAGAATGTTTGTCTGGATAGAATGAATGTCTTCATATTCAAGACGAACAGATGCAGTGAGAGAGACATATACTGTATGTATATATATATATATATATATATGTATGTGTGTGTGTGTGTGTGTATATACAAATGTACACAAATGTGTAAAGTTGTATGTACACACAAGACAATACAAGATACTTTATTGTCATTATACACAAGTGTGCATGCAAATTCCATAGAACATTAATGGAAGGCAAACTTGATTATATGTACTATGACCAATCCATCATTTGTTTAGTGCATTAAAAAGATGAAGCAAACAATGAATCAAGAATAATGAAAGTTTTAAGTGGTTTTTTGAGGTTTTCAGATTTAAAACATAAATTTAACAACATGGGATTTTACTCCCTACATGACGACTTACGGCACAGAGAGGGGGAACGCCAGTCAACAGGAATGCCCTGGTGACAGCAGCGTTGAGCGTACGCTGCCACACTGGTGCAGAAACACTCACAGTCGCCTCCACGGCTGCAGGCGCATGTGTCTGCCAGGCAGTTCATGTAGAACCAGGTAACATCCACCTGAGAACAAAGAAATGCAACTCATTAGCAATGTATGGAAGTGTATTGCATTCACCTGCAATGCTTTTTTAGGTTTAAAAGACTGTTTATAATCAGCTGCTGGATGTGTGACTTTTAACAAAATGGATGAACTGGAGCGCCAAACTGGATGGACTGCATGGTGTTTTACCACTACTCACCACTGGGTGGCAGGCCTGGAACACCTCACTGAGCAGGACGGCACACTGCCGCTTTGCAAAAGGTTCTCTGAGTGGACTGAGACTGCAAGGGTGTCTGATGTCTGGGCTGTTAACACACTAAACACACACACACACACACATTTCAAAGTTGTGGTGAAGTAAATCTTTCTATGGGAATAATCCAGTAATATTCTTAACATAAATAAAACTGGTAACTATAAACTACTTTTATCATATTTGCAATTGACTGAACAAGCACAGAAGAATAATGATAATAATGACAAAGTGTTACTTGACTTGTACTAGTTAACTAGTACTAGTGTGTTTCTCTCACTTCTGCAGCAGTCCAGCTGTTTCCAAACTCCTGTGGTGTTGGGGAGTCGATGTTGTCAGGTGACCGCATCTCATTCACCGTCTTCAGGTCAAAGTTTCCACACAGGCCGCTCAGCTTCCCCTGAACACATCATTAACACCCAACCAGGGTCACATCTATTTAACTCTCATTTATTTACACATCCAGCTGTTACAGAGATGTGATCATTGTTTTGCTCTCAGCTTTGTTATCAATCCCCAGCTCCTCATTGGCGTAACATTTTGTAAGTTCTTGAAAGTAGATTTTTATGATTATACAGTAATTTATGACTAAGTTTTTTCATACCACTTCTCCCAAATTATCAAACCGAGAAAGACCATTCAAATATTTTACTGTTCAGAGAATTCAGGAAATGTGCTCGTCCATTTTTTACATTTGGAACCTTTATAATTCATGGAAGTTTTCATGTTTTCCGCAGAATTTTTCCCATTCAGAGTCAATGGTCGGTTCGGAAATGTTAGTTAATCTTTTCAAGCATATTTAAACTCCTCCAAATCATGTTGATACCTCAGCGACACCTTAAAATATTCACGTCCGCACAGTTTCACAGTAGACCAGCAAATTAATGACCTCAATACTTTTTTCTACAAAATCACAGTTTTACAAAATCAGAGTTCAAGTATTAAATACTGACCACTACTCAGGTTTCTCCACTGTGTGAGAAGTGGTGTCATCCACCAGAGTGAAAACAGGCTGAAATTCCTCTGTAGGATTTTTGCTTAAATGGTAAATAAATGTGTGCATGCACACACACACAAACACACGCACACACACACACACACACCAAGTATCTTTTGCCATGTGTGCTGTGCCATCATCCTCAGTGCCACAAATTCCACTCTATGAACACACTAGCAGTCTTCAGTGAGTGCACAACCCTCTAGCCTTCTACCTACCTGCCAGTCGGGTCCGACCTGGATGTGGACGGTGGTCTTGCGGTCCCAGAGGACAGTGACGTCCTCCTCTGGGAAATGAACCACCGTGAAGTATCCAGCTGGCCAAATTAGCATCTTCTGTTTCCTTCCAATCACACTGGATGGGTTCTACATGAGAGGAGTCAGATCTTACATTCATATCCTCAAATGAACAGGATGTTATTGAATGTTATCAGACTCTTCCTGAATAAAACTCCCTAGAGTGTATTTCTAAAGGTACCGGATTTCCACTGTCATCATCGAAGGCGATGAAGGATCTTCCGATGTTGATCAGCAAGGATTTCCTGCAGATGACGCCGCTGTCATAACAGTCCACGTTCTCAGCTGTTACACTCAGCATCACATCACCGCTGCTCTGTAGAGGAGCAAACACGGAAATGGAGAAATTCTGCTGCAAAATACACTTCAGTATCTTACTGCAGAGCAGAAGTCCTTCTCACTGATGATGTTACAAATCCAACGCTTCTTAGTCAGCTGCCATTCTCCAAAGTCGTCTCACTAATAAATGAAATCATTATTAACATCTGCTTTGAATGAACCATCACAGTAAACATTGAAAGTAACTCATATTAATTATGATGGCGTCAGAAATCTTAGTTAGTTTTACATCCCTCAAACAGCAGGTTCTGTGTTTTTGCACAGGAACATCTCAGGTTCTTACTACTGGCATCTATTATCAAATGAAAGTGTACATTATATACTGGTTCCAGTTCAATCTTGTATATTATCAAAATAAACTCACACCAGGACTGTCACAATACACCAGTGTTGACCATAACCCTCATATTTAAAAGAGCTGAAGCTGATATTATGCCAACAATGTACATGGGATTTATCGGAAATGATGACAAACGCACAGACATCGTGCCTCCTGCTCACAGCTGTTGCTGATGTGGAGGCATGAAACATACTAACAGTGTTTTTGCTTGAAATATAAATCAAAACTTCCAATACCTTTACTAGATAGACTTTGCAGGCACCAACATAGTCAAAGAGCAGACCGTCAAACGTCCTGTAGTGGCGATCCCCGTAAGCCGTGCACATGGATGGACACGGATGGAAGACACACTGAAACGTCCCGTGCTGGCAAACACTACAAAGACAGTAAATCTTCAGTGATTCTTCATCAACTTGTTCCCACTTAATGCAAAGACGTTTTTCTACATCTAATGGGCTCCTTTTATAAGTCAACTAGACCAGGCTGGAAAGTGGCAGGTGAATTGTATCACCACTCATTGCTCTATTAGGCTGTCATCTACATCGTCAACCCGCGCTATGGAGTGAAGAAGAGACAGAAGGATGGGAGAACGACGGAGATCTCTGGGAGAGTGTTTCCTTTCAGCCCGGGGAACCAAAGACATACAAGGGCCCTCTCTGTTTCCAGGTCTTTTTCTGCTCAGTGATAATAGAGAATTATGGATATCAGGTGACCACTTTAGCTGCTCTGACAATCTCAGGACCCATCGCTTTCATGTAAAATGTAACTTTGAAAAATTAGCAACGCTGAGGAAGATTTGGCTTAATTCTGACAGATGTTGTTTGCGAATGCCTGGAAAGACAGATGTATAGTAATCACTTAGAAAGACCAAATATTCAAACACAAATAACTGTACCACTGATGGCAGGGGGAGGAGACTCTGTCGCCGGGGTAATACTCCTTTCCCTTCCACAGACAGGGGCAGGCCTCAGGTTCAAAGCACTCATCTCCGTGTTTCAGCAGACTAGGTGAAAAAAAAACAAGTTTACTCGCACTTCACAGCTCCACATTCAGTAATTTAGAAATGTATTGAACAGATTTCACCGATACAGAGCTGTATTTTATTGTGTTAAATCATGAGGCTGTGACTCTCATGAAGCAGGAGTTGCTGGTTAGCAATCTAACTTCAAGAATGAAGCTTGGACACTTCACCTGACTGCAGCAACTGTGCTGCTTTTAGCCTGCGTTGTGGCTTTACATTGTTCAAACCTGGTACGGACAGCTTGGGAAGAGTCAAGACCTCTCCTTGTTTGTGATTGGACGGCTAGTGCCCCTTCGATGTGAACATGTAAGTTTGGGAAACCTAAGGTGAATTAAAGTAATAATTTAGCCAAAAAGCATATTTTGGGCTTTCAAGAGCTCATAAATAGCTGTCTTGTGCTCACTGAGATATTTCGTCCCGCCCCTGATTGTTTGTGAGAATGCAGAAAGAGCCGGAAACATAACATAATTAGCTTGAAGCTAATAACAACTGAGGCTAACAACAGCAAAACATTTTAAAAAATGGTCTGAAGAGTTGTTTTTTTAAATGCCAATTTTAAGACTCTTCAGCCCATCCTCCAGTATAATCCACGTTTTTATCTATTTAGCTGCTCAGTAATCAACAAACACTTGGATTTTAGAGAAAAACAAAACTAACCATAACTGTTTCACACAGTCCATTTAAAACAGCAAACTGTGAATGATACAAAACGCAATAACACATTGAATTTACCACTAAACCTGGTTGAACTGAATTTATTGAGTGGATGCCGTCACCAAACTTGTCTTAAGAAAGTTTCCTTCCCAGTTTGATGGTGGCTATGAATGGACATGGTAACTATGTACAAATCTGTGTGGATTATGAGTTGGAGCTCAGTCTCTTTCATCGTTCTCAGGTGGCACCAGGGGGCTCTGTAGTTTTGGAATCACTCAGCAAACATATTTGTCACTCAGGAACAGGGACCTCTCGATTATTTAAAAAAAAAAACCTCAAAGAAATCTTTGTGAAATTCCACCCCACCATCTGAGATGCGAGGAATAAAACCAGATGAGTTGATGACAGAAATGATCAGTGAGCCAACTACAAATCTTCTTATCTGCTGATTATTATAAAAGAACTAGGCTGTAAAAGGATTCTATAAATTCATAACACAATAATCATTGGGAGTGCCAATGTAAGATATTAGGACAGTCTTATGCCAAAAGAGAAAGAGAGGCCGGATAGCTTCCAGAGCAGAGAGATGCCAGGAAACGAGAGAGTTTCAGGGGTGGGTGACTAGGGATGAAAAGCGGTAAAACTCGTTAGTTACATGAGAAATCCAGACAATTAGGATTCTCAGAGATTAGGAGAGAAACAGTCTTTGTCTGGATGCCTCCATTTGCTTTCTTCTTGAAGCTGATAAGTATCTTGTAATATCCAGGTTGAGCTATATCCACTGGCGGAGCTGCAGACAATGAGGTGACATACTAAATGCCCCCCACCAACCTCAGGTTCATCTGAGTAGAGTTTCACCCCACAGTGTTGCGCTAACAGCTTCCTTTATCTGCCCGCCAAACTGCTGTATCAATTACTCTGATCAAAGACTCAAAAATCATTCATTCTCCCAACCAACATGCGTATTATGAATAAATCCTCATAAACACAGCCTTCATTTGGAATTGGGATCAATCAGACAATGTAAAAGGGCCCGAGGGGGGTGTACTTGGAGCAGGACGTCTGGTGGGCCAGCACGGTGGCTCGACTGCAGAGAGCATTTTCTCTTCTCTAGGACAGTAATAACAGGTTGAGCCAGACATCTCTCCTGAAACCAAAGTACACAGTGAGTGCATTAGGCTACATCCACACTAATCTGGTTTCATTTAAACGGTGCAGAGGACATTTAACATCCCGGCGCCTAATGAGATCTATGTTCTTAGCTTTATTCAACTTTTAGCACTCTGAAACATCATCATTAAATACATTCTTTCTGATTTTGTTGTGCCACCAAATATCCCTAAAACCCATGTTCTTCCATCTCTCTCTTGGTGTTTTCAACAGTCCACCAACTTCAGTTTTACCTGCTTGTTTTCCCATCACGCAACACTCTGTATTTGTTGACAAAAGCCTCTCCTACGTCATGGTAAGCACTCTAACCAGCCGGTGTGGGTATGCTGCAGGGCCTGTGGTGGTCCTGTGTTGCACCTGAGCGTCCAGGTTCATATGAGTTCAGCTGGGCTACTCTCACAGCTGGAGCGACCAATGAACGCTTGACATTTTGATCACAAACAAAGTGTGCCATTGTGAATGAAAACAACGGCTTCCACTGTCAGCACCTCACCTAATTATTTCCAACTGGAGGTTTTTTAATCCTGGAATACCCTGCCAGTGACTTTGTGCAGGGCATTTTCATTCGTATCTTCGTGTAGCATTCATGTGACAGAGGGAGCATTTGTGTATCTCCAGCTGTCTGCTGTACTAAGAGAAAGAATGGCGATCTGAAATAAACAATTCATATCTTTTAAAGCTCCCTGCTGGAGTTCAGCTGATCAGAGCAGCGACAGGGGGCGGGGCTTAGATGACTACAATTGCTAGCTCAGCAATTCATGGGAATGTCACTGCTGTAGTAATGATTGTTTTGGTTAGTTTTTGGTTAGACTTTCATTGTCATGGAAGAAAACTTCGTTGTTGTTTGTGGTCAAGAAATGTTACCAACTTGAATTCCCTGTTCATAACTATGACTGAAACAGAAACACTGGTTTACTGAGGAGGTTGAGACCATACTCTACATTTCTGGCATGTAAACCTGGATATATTTGTACCTCAGCTTGGGAATCGCAGATATAAAGAATGCACAAGAGGAGAACGAATACCTGAGAATGACGTAAATCTTCCTGGACTTTAAACACCATCATAAGACACCTAATTAGACCATTTGGCACCACTTCCTGCTTCTCATCAGGTTTGTGGCCTAAAGTCAGAGTTACACATGCAAATCTACATGCTGTGCTGCTCTTATTCATCATTAATATTGTTGGCTAACAAAATGAGTTTCTCTTCATTAAAGACTCATCTCTACTCCCTAAACTCTGCCTTCGTTGGGTCCATCATCTTCCTCCACGCATGAAACAAGGAAAAGACCCTCAGTTAATCTACTTGGAGATTTTTTTTTTTTTTTCCAGAGGGACGACCTCTCAACAGACACTCTGCCATGATCAGGAGGTGTTTGTACTGCATGAACTCTTATCAGTGTCTATCGTGAAATTGTTTCTCAAACTATCAGGTTCCAAGACGTTCCTGCACCATGACTGGCATCCTCCTGTAGTGTTTCTAGTCACTGTACAGGTCATCTTGCATGAATCAGAGGTGACTCATGCAGGGTGAGTAAATGATGTTCCTGTACCTACGTAACCTTTTAGAGCTGACGAAACAAAGTGAGCCTATTTAACCTGAAAAGGAGGAGGATTTCACATCAGCGACTGTTAAAGCTTTTGTTGCTGACAAATCTTTATTTAAAGCGATGCTCCACTGATTGTAAATGAAATATAATTAACTTCTTGTGGAGATAGGAGAGTTGTTTTGGGTTTTTTTTTTTTCAGGTGGGTTCTTATTAACAGCAAAGCTTTTCAAAGAACCTACAAAGTTGTTGAAGAGGTTCTAAACAACTGGCTCCGGAGAAAGCTGTCACAAGGTACGTGATCCAGGGAAGTTAATAAAATGCATCTAGATATTTCACAGCTGTGTTGACTTGATCCCAACAATACATCAACATGGCCAATATTATCAGTATAATGAAGCTGATCACAGATAAACAGATATCGCCATCTGCACATATTTTGGCGGGTGAGTAACATGAAACTGCAGCTCATAAATGCCAAAGATGTTTGAGGTACTTCAGAAACAGTCGGGGCCACCGGCCGATCAAACGCTCAGTAATGAATAAAACACAGCTATCATCATCATCATCATCAGTGAAAATGTGTGGTAAACCTGAGCCCTCCTCCAGGGACGACTCCTGGTTGATGACGTACAGGAAACACTTTACCTTCCTCTCAGACTGGAAGGCAAAGGGATTACATGGATCAGGCGACTGGAATCTACCTCATGATGTCAGTCCACACCTGCTGCTTTTAAATTCCTTTGTGTCCCACAGATCATCTAAGTTTGTCTAAAATCATGTCAGCTGGCAGTGATTAACAACAGACAGCGGACGTAGTTGCATAAATTTAGCCAGTGAGCCTCCTCAAGTAAGACGCCTTAACATCAGATTCCTGTCAGTGATGAACACGTGTACTCAAAACACTTTCAGGTGCCCCTGAATTCAGTAAAATCTCTTCTTCAAAATCCATGTAACTCCATGTCAAAGAGCTTAAACTGAGACGAGTTAATTACATGTGATGGAGGCCTTTGTGGCGGCACGGTGGTGCAGTGGTCAGCACTGTGGCCTCACAGCAAGAAGGATCTTTCTGTGTGAGTCTCCATGTTCTCCCTGTTCCTGTGTGGGTTCTCTCTGGTACTCCAGCTTCCTCCCACAGTCCAAAGACATCAAGAGGGGACGAGGCTGATTGATACTCTAAATTGACCGTAGGTGTGACTGTGAGTGTGAATGGTTGTCTGTCTCTATGTGTTGGCCCTGCGATGGACTGGTGACCTGTCCAGGGTGTACCCCGCCTCTTGCCTGTAGCCGCTGGGATAGGATCCACCCCCCCGCGACCCTTAACAGGAATAAGTGGAAGAAAATGGATGGATGGATGGAGGCCTTTGTGTCACTTGGATAAAACCAGACCTGGATACACGCACCTACGGTTCTGTGTTCAGTCACAGTGTAAAAAACACATTGTCAAGATGTGTTTTGCTTGTAATAAGTAAAATTATCTGCGAGTGCAACACCTCTTAACAACAAAAAAACCCCCAACTGATATGTTACCTGTTACCTTAGCCCTTACCTACCTTCTCTTGTACAAGCTACTAGACAAGTATAGTTCTCCACATATCAAAAACACTGACGTCAGAGGAAGCTTAAAACATGAGGTCAGCGCTAAGTGAAGGAATCAGGTGCCATCTTGGGTCTAATTGGATTGTGAGGTCTTGTCAGTATGAGGAATTAAATATCTACACCAGTGGGGGACCAACTATAACTCATGGTACAGCCCCACAGCCGTTACGTGATGTTTTTCTGTTTTAACATGAGCTTTGTGGTGTGCAAGCAAGGGTCACTACCTCAGCATTCAGGGGGATTTTGGGGCCTTCAGACAGATTATTTCTGGCTCTTCTGGCATTTTCCTCCTCCTGTGACACATCCAGCTTTAGCTTTAATCATCAAGACAAAGGTCACACCCTTTAGCAATATGACTGAGTCAGGCACATACACAAAGACCTCCTCATAAATCTTACAGTCATAAATAAGTCAGAGGGGGAGTGACAAAGAATACAAATATAACCCATTTACCTCTCTCTCTCTCTCTCTCTCTCTCTCCTCTCTCCCTCTCTCTCACACACACACACTCACTCTCTCAATCCTGATCAGTTGCCATATCTCTGCCTCTGACTACAGAAATAAAGACAAAAAGAGAATTACAATAAATTAACTCAACTGTCAGGGCCCGTCAGCAAGAATCTAAAGAGAACACAAAAATAAAGACTGCATTTGCTCAAATACTTTAGATGTATATGTGTGAATTTACATTTATCACTCTTGCTTGTGTGTCATTTTGATTTCTTTATGTCGAATATCTCCTCTTCATCTCAGAGTGGAAAAGTAAGTGACTTGGTGAGCAAGAGCAAATTTCAGGAGGAGGCATAAATATGGTAGCAAACATATGGTAGATAAGACAATCAGATGCTGCAACAAGCTTTTACCGCCACCATCTTGCTCTGGAGCACTGATCCTTTAAACGTTCTAACAAAAGAAATGCTGAAGCTAAGCAACAAGAGATGACACGTCGTAGGTGACGAGTGTTTTCAACACTGCTTTACTTTTACCAGTGTGTTAAGTTCATTTAGGCTGTCCTTATTCTAAGTTAACACCCCTCGACTCTCCAACACTAAGTGGAATAATTCATATGTCAGTAAGATGCAGGCAATGGTCCCCGTCTGTCATCACGGGACTTTTTAAACTTTTACGTTCAGTTAGAGCTGAACTTTTTAGTCAATCTCTTCTGTTTAAACGTGAGGCCGTAAGTCATTTCCTTCATGCAGTAAATGCTGCACTGAGTCTCTGCCCCATCCTGCTGTTCCACTGGAATCATTTTATTCAAATTGTAAAAATGTGTAGATTTCAATACATATGTAAAAGAAACAGTTTGCCAGATGAAAAAAATCTATCCTAATGATGGAAAAATATATTTTGCAAACAAATTGCAATGGGTAAGTGAATCTGGAATGAACATTCTTCCTGCTTGCTGATTCTATTTTTGTCTGGATTCATAGACAAATATGCACAATGCACATTTTAGCCCACATAACTTTTGTGTGTGTGTGTGTGTGTGTGTGTGTGTGTGTGTGTGTGTGTGTGTGTGTGTGTGTGTGTGTGTGTGTGTGTGTGTGTGTGTGTGTGTGTGTGTGTGTGTGTGTGTGTACTTTTTCTGAATGAAACAGCAAATCTAAAGCGGCAGTCCATAACGAATAATCTATGGACTGGAATAATTTTTGAACGATCAGTTACTTCTCTGTCTACATCAGCTCATTAATCCTTAATTAAAAAATTGAAAATCTATTTTGAAACAATTTACTTCAGACGTTGTCGGCTCTAGACTTCCATACACTACTGTTTGGGATCAATATCACTCATCGCTCACCCAGGAGGGCAGGTACATCCAGCCACGCAGGGCTCATGTGTGGAGCAGGTGAGGTTGAGCAGGTAGGACTCACAGGTGCGCTCACAAGCCACACCTCCTCCCAGCGGGACACCATCCTCGTCCTGTGAACAGTTCTGGTAGAGCTGACCTGCTGGACACAACCTGTCTGCAGGAGCAGGAGAAGAGGCGGTTAGGGAGGAGACATGAAGAAGATGAGTGCCTCTCTTTGCTGAGCGCAGAATCAGTGGTAGACACTCTGTATTTTTACTCAAGTACTGTACTTAAGCATACAACATCAAGGTATCTGTACTTGAGTACTTGTGTTTTATGGGGCTTTGTTCTATTTTCCTAACTACATTTAACTGAACCCATCAGTTATTAGTTACTTTGAAGAGAAAAAAATGACAAAACCGGATGAAGATCATCTACTTTCACATTTGAAGGCGTAAACAGTGAGAATGAAGGGTAAACATACCAATGTCTCTTGTTTGGGACACAAGTTTACCATTCAGACAGAGCCTGCAAGGACAAGAACAGACAAGCCATGATGATGATGATGATGATGATGATGATGATGATAGCAATCAATGTAAATGTAGAAATGGCATCAGAGGTTTTTCTTGCTTGTTTTTTTTTTTCTTGTTTTGTCTGATTCTCAATCTTTGTCCCCATTTTTAAATATGTTTTCTTCATCTGTCCCACACTGCTGGGGAGACAAGCAAGCTATGTTGTTTGAACCACCCAACAGGAAATAACCAATCCATGTTACACTAACTCTTCATTTCAGAAATGAGTTTCCTCACATTACTTTGACTTTGCCCGAGAAAAAGACAAAGACATTATAATGAAGAGCAGTCTGGGTGTAGTGAAGCTGATGCGACCCAAAAAAACCTTTAAAAACATGTGGAGGGTTCATGCTAACTGCTCGTTAGGAGAGACAATGTTGTTAGGAAGTAGAAGAGAAATGCTGAGTATGAGTGTGCCAGTAAAGATACTTGAACCCTGAGTCGAGGTCGTCATAGAGGGTCTCGTCGAAGATGTTCAAACAGGTTTAAGAATGACAAATTTTCAGCTTAATTTCTTTCCCAATCAAAATAATGTCAGCTAAATTTGACAGAGAGGCCAGGCTATGCTGAGGTTAACGTTGAAAATATCCATACACATCAATACTGAATTTTTGAAAATGTTTCAGTGGTAATTTCCCAGAGTGCCAGTAACCTCAAGATAGCCCAGCCTCCTATAAAGCTGTCTTTTTGTAGCTACTCGCCCTCTAGTGCTAGCTCAGGTGTTCGCTTGGAAAAGATGGCAAAAACAGAGCTTCTGTTCTGCTGGTAGACAAAAAACACGGCAGAATTGTGGATTGGAAAAAACTTTTTCATTTGAGGCACAATAACAAGGAAAGAGGAAGGACACCCCTGCTACGTAGCCACAAATCCTGGGCCCCTGATTATGAAGCTAACTTTTGCTCTGGGATTTTTGAGGGCCCACATCCATTAGGACCCTGGGCACTGAGTCCCACCTTTCCCCACTACTACTCCACTTTTATGGAACAGTGCTAATGCACCACAAATTTAGCAAACCATTATAGGAACACCGTTTGGATTGATGTGATATGATTTGCAACATGTGAGAGAATGATAATTTTCATGTCCTTGTTCTCATTTTCAGTGAAAAGCCTATTAAAATGACAACAGTGTCATTTTTGTGAGAATCTGTGTAAGATGCACTATTTAATTCTTTTTTTTTTTAAATTTGACCCACAATCCTTCTTTAACAATAATAGTAGTAGCCAATTTTAAAGGATAATTATTACAAACTGACTGACTGTCAAAACAGATACATATGAAAATGGTAAAAGTTAAAGTATCTCACTGTTTTCATAAATCTAAAGAAAAGACAACTGGATGAAGCCAGGTTCCCTAAGTCTTACTTTTAACAAAGTACGTACTATATGCCTATATTACATTTTATGCAAAAAGATAAACTGCTGTTTTTTTGGAACAAGTCACTCTTTCTTTCTGCCCAAAGGCCCTTAAGTAATAGGAAAATGCCCTTAATCCATGTTATTGAGTAAAATTATAGATAAAGACACGCAAAAGTGAAATGTTAAGAGGAGATGCAAGGGTGTTTTCAGGACGAAGAGGAGGGCAGAGATGGAGAGGAGGATCTTACTGAACACCTGCGGATGTCATGATCACATCTCCGGGTTCATAATCTGCCCCGAGGAAACTGCAGGGACACTCGCTCCTGCAGAAACAAAAACACACGAGACAAACTCAGATTAACGATGCAAGTATGATAATAATTAGAGGATGCCTAAATGGCTTCAATCACAAGCTGTTGTTTCAGAGTGGGTCTCAAACTGGGGTCAAACAGATGATTACAGGTGAGATCTTTAGCAGGTATTTAGCTTTATATAATCATAAATGTAGATCTCTGCTGTGTTCCTGCTGGACCTGAAAGACTTGTAACATATAGGCCAGCGCCACACATCGGCCTCTGTACTACAAATTCTTTCTCACTGGTTATCAGGTATCTGTGTCGAGTGGGAATGAAAGGGGGGTTTGAAGGAGAATACCTCAGTGTAACCCAATCACATGGTAAGTAAGGCACGGTGCTGCACTATGATGTACAATCCTGGGACATTTAAGAGGAATTAAGCCGTATGTCTTCTAGGGCAGATCAGCCTGAAAGGCAGCACCCAATTACTGAGGTCCTCTGGCTCTACCACTTCACCAGGAGAGATGCAAGGCTTTCCACTTAAAGGCTGACCTAACCTGCTGAGCAGATACAAATATCACTTTGAGAGGATTTGTGTGTTGGAGAGGCTCCAGCTGTTCAATGCTTCACAAGCTTCTACAGCACAGCAGCAGGTAGAGCTGGAGCTGCACAGTGACGACATGTTTAGCATCAAATATATGTTTGTCTGTGTAGAGGAATTCTATGTAATGAAAGAATTTGTCAGATACAAGAAACAGGCTGGAGCCTCAGGGATTTTTACATTACTGAGGACTCCGCCCCCTCAGCCTGCCTTACCTGTGCACACAGGCGCGTGTCCGGTGGTTGTAGAAGGATCCCTGAGGGCAGACACAGCCCTCCTCACACTCCTCGCCACAGTGCTGCGGGATGGAGATGGCGGAGCAACGGCGTTGGCAGGACGACACGCAGACGCCGTACTGCATGGTGGCAGGACAGGTGATTGCTGCAGCGTCAGAGTGTAAGACAGTGTTAACACACAAACCTGCACTGCTCAAATATGCTGATCAGTGACTCTATTACTCAACATGGCAGGAAGTTTACACATCCTGATTATGCTATACAATAGACTACTACAACATAAATCACTTGTTCTAATTTCACAGCCCATTTACAAGCCCAGTAAGTAGAATTTAGTGGAGTCCATTGGCAGGAATGGAATATAAGCCTCATAATCATAGTTTCATTACTGTACAATCAAGAATCCTGCTTATTTAATGTTACGACTGCAGACAAGCACTGTCCTGCACTGGACTCAAACTCATGACCATGGCATGGGAGGTTGATGTGTTAGCATGAAGGCTAAAACGTGCATGCCTGACGCTCAAACGCTAGTGCAGTAATTGTCAGTTAGACTGTGATTGCTGGTCACAATCTACAGTTCACACTCTATACTGGAAGACAATAATTTTACACTCTGGTCCTTTAAAGTCCTCACCAGTTTAAGCAATAAAACTGTTCCTCAAATGGAACAACATCTCACACACCACCCTACTAATACAAATATGTGAAAACTAGACCGGATTATGTGCTGTTGGAACGACATGCTCAGGAACGCGGCGCCATCTCACAACCCTGCTTTGAAATGGTTTGTGACTCTGGCAGCACACTAACCTACTTGTCCTGAAGACAAAATGATTAAGTGATATTAGGTGAATGTGCAGATTACCCACCACAGTCATGTACATGTGACCGAAAGTCAACAATGATGGAGAATCTGCGGCAGTGGCGGGCGTAGTGGGCCAGTGCAGAACAGAGGCAGGGGGCACCACACTTGCAGGTATCTGAGCGACACTGCTGATGGAACGGTGTTGGACTGAGGTACTCGTGACAGGCAGAGAACAGACCCTGGTTCAGCACGTCACACATCTCTGAGGCGTAGGCCACTGAGCAGGAAGAAGAAGGCAGACGTCAGGTTTAAATCCTCAACATCCATCCAGCTGATTCTAATTCTTCATGAACATTCATGTGACTGCAGCTGCATCACACAGGAAGTTGATGAAAGCAAGTTACAAAGTAATACAATGTCAAGGAGCTGCAGTTCCATGATCAGCGTCAAAATTTTTTTTGCTTCAAAGTGGTCTCACTTTATTGTTGGAAAGACTAAAAAGAATGGATTTGGAATCAAATCTGATGTATTTTCTGTGTATCTGTTGTATCATAAAATTTGTAGTAGCTGCAGATAATTGTATTAGTGTATAGGGTATTTTTTATTGTAAACATTTGATCAAATGTTTCAGAGGTGACACGCATCACAGAACCAATCATCATTATCCGAATACTTGGATGAGCATGTTGCAAGCCATCGAACAAGATAAAAAGTAATTAGGAGTCATTTTAATAGACGTTAACACTGACAGCAGATGGAACGGGTCAAATCTGGGTAATTAATATTCATGCACTGGAGTTGAGGTACTCCAAATGAACAACTATCAGTAATGAGGCTTAGGAGCGAAAGCAACGTAGGTTTTGTCCACATGTTGCATTTGTTTCTGATGAACACTGCAAAAGGTTCATTTCCTATAATAAAGCAAATTGCAGTTGAAGGCATCTCGTGTTACCTTGAATAACCCAGAGCCAACTGCAGGTAGCAGGCTGGTTTTGCTAGCAAACACCAACCAATCACTCTTGGCCTCCTGTATATTTTCATTCAATTTCAAATATGTTATTGGGTGAAATAAACTTTATAAATGCAGTATGTATTGCACTTTTTTTCTGCTATTAACACAAAATGAAAAAAAATTGAGATAAAAGTTCCTCGGAATAATTTCAATTCCCAGCAACGCCACCACCTGCCACACCAGTATAAAACAGCATTGTGAGCTTCTTCTTGTCCACCAGCATTCGATCAGATAGGAGCTGGCAGAGTAGAAAACAGAAGTGGCAGGAGAAACTGACCGGCCTGCTGGTGAGTGTCACAGGGGTCAAGCTGGGGAGGGGCCAGGCTGGGAGAGCATGCTGACGGGACCCTCCAAGCGTTTCCAAACAGGTGAGGGGTGCTTTCTATCATTCCGGATGGAGACCTGAGGGAGGGCAACAGCGCATCACATTTACAAAAGCCGTTTATTGTTTACTTAGATGCATCACAAAAGCGCTTTTCGTTCCCTTCTGAGAAACTGGTGAAAAAGTTGTCCTCATCTATGCACGTGCACTTCCTTTAGCAAACCAGATGTACTTATTTTTGTGGCATACCAACAAAATTACCGTTTGAAAAAGTGTAACGCTAACCCTTGCTGTATCCAAAACATAACTACCTTCCGGTGTTGCAAGATAAATGAACCAATTAACAAGGTAAATTAACCCATTATGGCAAGATAAGCTTTGTCATTTCAAAGCAAGGAGATTACCAGCCCTGAGATGATGGCATAAAAATGTGAGCACAGCCCTTGTTAGCTTCCATACAGAGCAGGTCAATCATAAGAACTGCTCTTGCATGCACAATGGTTTCAGGATTATCCAAAATCCATGTTGTTTAACTGACACTCATCCTGAGGAGGGTGCATGTGAAATTTGTCTGATGAAGCTCGCAGGTCAACCGAACTGCCACACTTTGATACAGGTAGCGGGTTAAAACCTGAATTACATCCGATTCTCACATTCTAACTTCCTGTTCGTGTTTGGCAGGTAAATATCCACGTTTTAATGAATAACCGTACAACATTTGTGTAAATCTTAATCTACATAAATTCAAGGCAAGTAAAACCAAAATGTCAAAAGCTTTAATTGTATATAAGTCTCAGTTTAGCAGTGCAGTTTCAACAAGTCACTTCAGGCCAGGTGAGGTCTTTCTAACAATGTTGACGACTTCATTTGCTAACAGTATGTCCACTTACAGCTGTTGGACAACATCCGCCCTTTGTGACTAGCCATTACTATACAGAATAGTGAAGCCCCTTTTCCACTAACAGTGAATTCCTTGTTGAAGTGGCGTGTCCAGTTGGGTGCTCATCTGTCTCGTCTAAAAGAGCTGATCACAGAACCAGGCTTTTGATGCCAAGCCACCCGACGAGTGTGTATTTCAGAGAGAGAGTGAGGGAGAAATCACCACCTCCTTTTAGTATTGGAGGGTGGAGCTCATAAAAACTGTTTAAGGTGTCAAAGGTCAGCTTGAACAACACTTACAGGAAGTCGTCTTGAATGTTTCCGTTGAAGGTGCCACACAGACCCACTGTGTTGTCCTTCCACATCTCGTCAGCCTGCAGGTAGAGACGGAACTCCTTCCAGCTGAACTGCAGACGCATGCCGAACACCGTCTTCACCTGCAGGAACATGGATGAGAGCTCCTGGATGTGGAAGGTGTCTGCAAAAGATGGACAAACATCAAACATCTGCATCACGGACATCAACCTTCATCAGGCACAACCATGTCATCCGCATACGCACTGATCTGTACATGTGAAACTGAACATTGAACGGTTTGTGTCTCCAATCTCCAGTGAAGCTCATGGAAAAGTCTCAACATCTGAGGACAATGAAACTAACTGAGATGTGTTTTACACATTCATTTTTACAGTTTAAGTACAGATTATATTTGTTAGCAATCGTCTTAACTATCCTGAGGTGTCCTCAAATTGCAGTGATATTGTCCAATCAATAGTCAGAAAAAACAGAAATACTGCATTGTAATTGCATGGCTGACACAGTGACCTTGACCTGGAACCACCAAAGTCTTTTGGTTCCGTTCCCAAATTCCTGTGGATTTATGTGCCAAAAAACAAATCAGAACGTCATGATTTATTCACACTGCAATCGTTTCTGTGTTGCAGCCACGTGATTTTAAAAGATTACATGCCACCACCGTCATCACTTCATGTCAATGCGGAAAGGTCACTCATCGGGGATCTTCCCTCTGACCCTCAGGAGGCTGATTTAGACTCCCATGATTAAAATTACTGATATGAATGTCAGAACCATAAATATACCATTTTGCACTGGATGAGAAGACAAGAAGAAAACTGAGAGAAGCACATCAACCTATATGACAAGTTAAGTTTGGAGAATTTCTTTTTGCTAATTGATGCATCTACACTTGAATTTTTCACTTTGTATTTGTTTTGTTTTGTTTTGCTAAGACATCCCTTCACACACCAGTGGAAAACTGTACAAAGTTCTGGCTTTGCTCCAACAAGAAAATAGATACTGACTTGCTTTAAGTGGTCGTCTTGTTTTGACTCCTTGTGCTACAAAATATCTGATCATTCTCACACAGTTCGAAACAAAATACACAAAAGATCATCTCAATAAAGCGGGTGCCACAATGATGAAAACACTGGCGTGAAAAAGGAGCAATACTCTGAGGGGAAGTATTTTGTGCTAAACAATGTAAGTGCTAACCCAGAAAAGTATTGGGAAAATGCTTCCTCAATGGATCAGCTGTCATTCAATCCGTCTCTGAAATGACCTGCTGAGGGCTGAAAGGGGCTGAGTGGTGGATGTGAACAATGTTGGAAAGCGATAAAAGATGGTGAGGTTACCATCAGAGTAGGGCAGGGAGATGCGGTACTGTCCAGCCATGAAGACCTCTCCGACGTGACTCAGTGTAATCTCTGTTCTTGGATCCTCGTCAATAACCAGGTTAACTGATTGGATGCAAGCCCCGTCCAAATTCTGCAATTGAAACAAGATGGCTCCATAAAACAGCTCGGCATTTTCCCAAACTGCAGCACTTTAGACATGAAGCAACACTCATATACTGAGAGGGACGTTCTGGGGACAAAGCAAGGACAGCAGGAGGAGTTGGGGGTCACATACTCAATTCTACACTGCAGTGATGCTAAAAGATCTTAATTCTTTACCCAAAAAAAGAGTAGTGGCCCCTGGAGGCTGCAATGTGCATTACACTCAACAAAATCATTTCACTGCAATGAAGAACAATAATGATTTCATGTCAACAATTCTGTCAGACGGTGGCACGATGGTGCAGTGGTCAGCACTGTCCCCTCACAGTAAGAAGGTTCTGGGTTCGAGTCCCAGCTCCATCACAGGATCTTTCTGTGTGAGTCTCCATGTTCTCCCTGTTCCTGTGTGGGTTCTCTCTGGTACTCCAGCTTCCTCCCACAGTCCAAAGACATCAAGAGGGGACGAGGCTGATTGATACTCTAAATTGACTGTAGGTGTGACTGTGAGTGTGAATGGTTGTCTGTCTCTATGTGTTGGTCCTGTGATGGACAGGTGACCTGTCCAGGGTGAACCCCACCTCTCACCTGAAAGCTGCTGGGATAGGATCCTGCCCCCCGTGACCTTTAATAAGAGGAATAAGCGGAAGACAATGGATGGATGGATGGAATTCTGTCAGACAACCGCTGACAGCTTTGTCTTGAGTGTGGCGCCAGAGCTTTGGCCACCTTCTCCTTCACAATAAAAGCATTCATTCTGGAGGGCATGAATGTGTTCAGCAAATTAAATGTTTATCTCCATATTTACATTTTTACATTGAAATTTTGTCTGAAAGTAGCGGTAGAAAAGATACAAAGGGGTCAAAAAGGTTCATCATGGAGAACCATAAATGAGACTGGAGCCAATCACTAGAGGTTAGGAAAATACCACAACTTATCACCTGGAAAGATGACAATGATTCTAGAGGAACAAGTTAAAGAAAAACTGACAAAAAGCAACGTAATGAAACTATGTGGCTGGTGTGTTTGAGAAAGGGTGGGTGATGCCAAACTACTACTAAATTGAAGAAAAGATGCCGTACGAATGTGTTTCTACAAGAAGTCTGATGTTAGGATATTTATCTTGTCATTTCTTGCTGTCCCGCCAATACCCGCGGTATTTGTACAGATGAAAATTAAATGTGGCTGAAATTTGGTATGTATATGTAAGTAAATGAACGTATCAAAATGTCCAGCAGGCACTGACGACACTGATATTTGGTTCAAGGTAGTTTGTGAGGTCAGGTGAAATTCAGTGTCATGACGTCTACCGTGGACATCAATTTGATGTCAAATACCAACGACAGCTGATGTTGGTATTTGTGTTGTTCGCCAACAAACAACAACATCTTCTTCACATCTTCCAAACATTCACTCACATTCCAGCAAATCCTGGTATCCCAGCAACAATGAAGCACTCTGCATGTACAACGATGCAATGTAACAGCATCTACATTAATCTGACAGTGCATCATACTGAATAGGAACACAATATATTTTGCCTATGATTTTTTTCTGCAAAAAATAATAAAACACAGTCACCAGAGTTTCAGTTAAACCATTCAAATGCACTGTGATTCCTAAAAAGAGGAAGCCTTCACGTCGCTGACAGTAAGCGATCTGCCTCTATGAATTGTCTCATTCATAAGTGGCAGAGCCCCTTAGCTGAAAGGTTTTAGCACCCACCTGCCCCCTCCCCTCCTCTATCTAATCTTCCCATCATTCACCTCCAGTTTACACAGAACGGTCTCTCTGTCCAAGCCCCCCCCCCCACTCACCCCATCCACCCCACCACTGCCTCTCTTCACCTCCCTTTTCACTACAAAGCTGTCCGCAGCTCTGTCAGTCAGCCCCGATAAGCTAATCCTGTTCAGTTGGCTGTTAGAGGTCTCAGGCCTCTGCGCTGATGAGTGGGACATCTTATATCTCACCTTCTCCCCTCCATCCTCACCCCCCCTCCCCCACCCTCAGACTGCTGGGAAATCAGGAGCTTAGAGAGTGGAGGGAGAAAGGCTCTCAGTCTTTGGTCTTTTTTCATGTTCATTATCTGAACATGGCTGATCCAGACGTGTCCTACTGGCTTTCATTCATTCATTCTCAGTCTCAGACTCTTCAACAAAAATAACCAGGATTCAACAGGGATTATTGAGCACTTAACTCATGATATGATCTACATGACAGACACAAAGTAGGAACCTGTGATGCAGTTGAGCAGAACAAATTGATGGCAGAGGCTAGAGGGCAGTAGAAAGTGCCAGAGATTAACACACCTTTACTAGCAAGCCCCAAAACTATAAAGACTTGATGAGATATTGAGAAAAAGAATCTAAACCCAACGGGAGATATAATATTTTAATATAGATTAAAACTGAAGGCGGCACGGTGGTGCAGTGCTCAGCACTGTCTCCTCACATCAAGAAGGTTCCTGGTTCCAGTCCCGGCTCCATCACAGGATCTTTCTGTGTGAGTCTGCATGTTCTCCCTGTTCCTGTGTGGGTTCTCTCTGGTACTCCAGCTTCCTCCCACAGTCCAAAGACATCAAGAGAGGACGAGGCTGATTGATACTCTAAATTGACCGTAGGTGTGACTGTGAGTGTGAATGGTTGTCTGTCTCTATGTGTTGGTCCTGTGATGGACTGGTGACCAGTCCAGGGTGAACCCCGCCTCTCACCTGAAGGCTGCTGGGATAGGCTCCACCCCCCCATGACCCTTAACAGGATAAGTGGTAGAAAATGGATGGATGGATTTAAATTGACTCACAGCTCCACAAGGGGCGTTCTGGATGGTGACTGTGAACCTCCCTGAGTTGCGACTCTTGGCGAGGACATACTGACACGTTGCAGGGAAGGTGTAGAGCCGCCCATCGAATGATTGGAAATTCATATCACCAGTAACAGAGCATTCACCTGTAGAGGGATAAGACAAGCTTTCCATCAATTAACCAAGAATGATATGTACAGTAGAACCTGGTAAAACACAAGCATATGAAACAGTAACTCAGTTCCTGTTAAAAAGCTGTAAAGCCTTTATGTTTTTTGATGCATTATTTTAAATAATGTTGGAGTTGCTCATCAGCCTTCCATTCTTGTCTTTCTTACTTAACTACGCAGATTCTAGTTTCCTTGCGGTATGTCTTTGCTCCCTGAGTTTCGAAATCCTTGTCCCTTACATAGTCAAGTCAAATAAAGCCTACAGTGACAAGTCAGGAATTTCTCTCAATTTAAATGAAAGCATCTACAAAATGCTCTTTTTTTTCAGGGGAAGTGGAAGACCTCAGGAGGAGCACCAGAGGAGAGACTCAGCTTCCAGGAGCGCTACATGTTTTGTGGACAGAATAGGTTCAGAACAGCAGAATGACGTGACCAGAACACACACCCAATGTCTGCGCAGACACCCACCCAACCACGAGGTGACCCAGCCCCCCACCCATCCTACCTGCCACGGTGGTAGGCAGCTGCACTATATGAGTGTCATAACTGAAGGTATTTATTTTTGTCTTTTTTACATCTGAACAAACAGCTGTAAATAACTGAATATCTTTGAGTGTTTTGAAGTTTGACGACCAAATTATCCACCTGGAGGGGAAGGAGACAAACCTGGGCAGCTGTAGTCAGTGCAGTTCCACACGCCGCCCACGCATGTGCTGGAACAGAAAGCAGAGACGTCAGCAGGTGACTGAGAACACAATCCGCTGAAGCAGCTGCTCACATCTGAGAAGATGAAGAGGTCAGCGGGACAATATCAAGACTTCGCACATGATGGAGACTTGGAAAGATCTCATCTGGAAACTCACTGAAGGGAGTGAAAGCAAGGGATTATGGGAAATGAGAGGAGTCAGGTTGTCAGAGACATCTTATTACATCTTATTAAACTGACTTCGGAAGCAACAGAGAGGTCAAATGCTGCTCACCAGTTGTTGCACTCCTCCTGCAGCATTTGTCCAGATGGGTAAAACATACCGTGGTACTCACAGGGGCAGTCGGATGGTGTTACACAGATGCCGTCCTCATAAATCAAACCTGAGGAGAGCCCACAGCTTGATGCTTGCAAACGTCAGAATATAATTAAGTTTTGATTCATTTGACTTTCTTGTTCAGATGTCAGTAGAAGATGTATGAGATCCAGCAGAAGGGCTAGGAACAAGTATAGGAATGTAAGGCTGTTTAAGATGTTGCCAAGTATGCAGAAAGTTTTTTTTTGTCAGGTAATTAGACCCAACAAAAGATGGAAGCTGCAGAAGCTGCTGACAACCTCACCATCAGGACAGTAACATCCATCCAGGCAGGCCAGCTTGCTGTCGATACACGTCCGCTCCGTGTTGCAGGATGCTGGGCAACAGCTGATGCATTCCATGTACTGCAGACCTGAGGGACACTGCTTCGCTGGTTCCAGAAATCAAACAAGGGCACAGATGTCAAAAACACAAAATGTTTCCATGCAGCAGACAAATCAGTGGACAACAAGGCACCTCCAGTGTCTGAGGGGTGTGATGGGACTGACAGCAAAAACCTGTATTCCGTTGTTTTCAAAATGCAGAATAAACACAAGAAAGAAGAAGAAAAATGTACTTAACATGACGGAAAAACAGGAACATTTTTCACCCTGACAATCACCTGCATTGATTTACAGACACTAGCCTGGAAGTTGCTGGTCGATTTTAATTATAGACATGGATTTTTGTTTCCTTTGTTGATAAGACTGCTTAGCAATAATTAATCTCTGGTCTTGGACTGACAACATGCTTCTTTCTGGCCTCTGTTGTAAAACCCCTGGCTAAGTGGAAGCATACCACACTCAGGAATGCGGTGCCTCCAGTCATGCAGTGGGTGGTCAGCGTGGGCGCAGGCACGGGCGTATTCACTGAACACCTGGCACACCACATCGCCACTGGGACCCGACCTTCAATAAGAGGAACAAAGAGAGATGGAGTGTTTGAGAGGAGCTGTGGCCACAGAGCACACTTGAGGGATCTGACTCTGAAGCTCAAACACTCGAACTACCAGCAGCCTCCGTCCGTCCATCATGGTGGAGCTCTGTAGATCTCGGTGGGCTCTATCATTCTCCGCCTTTCATGTTTGAGTTCCTTCATTTCTGGACAATTGTCCTGATTTATCTGGTCACTACTTCAAATCCCTCTGAAGAGTTGTTAGAGACAGCCAGGGCTTATGTGTGCTACTCACAGGAGGAGAGTGTGTTGGTGACGGTGGACAGTGTTAAATTAATATGCTAAAATCAAACACCAAGAAGCAAGCGGCTGTGTAAACATTTCTATGAGATATTCAACAATAATTTTGTCCAAAAAAAAGCCATCAGAATTGGGTGCTGTCGTTCAACAAACACTAAACATACTAAATACTGTCGACTCTGTTTTGTAAATGTTCCAAAGACAATAAGAGCATTGAAATAGAAGCCTGGCTGGTTTATCTGTCTCGGGGTTCTTCAACACAAACTGAAGTTTCATTGACATAATTTGAACGAATCATTTGAGATACATTTGAAAAAAAAAAACAAAAAAAAAACAGCCTCTGTAAATGTGTGTAAAAGTGTATTCCGACATGCAGGCTCTTACGTGCAGAGGTCGTTGGAGCAGCTGGCCATGTAGGACAGCGGGCTGACGAAGTCATGGCAGCTCTGAAAGGGCGGATCCAGCAGCATCATGCACACTTCCTCCACTTTCTAACCACCAAAAAAACACAAACACATTCATTCAAAACATTTAAAGTCATAAAAAATGTATTTTTCTGAAACCCTGTGACCTTTTTTCTTTGTTAATTAGAAATTGCCTGCAAACTCCATGATACCATAAAGTGGCATGAATCTTTTGAGGGGTTTTATGCTGCTGTGAGAACTCCAGTGTTCCCACACAAATAAAATGCATGATCTTCTCATTTAAAATACAAGCAGTAAACTCTCCTGGTCGTGTCACTAATCTGCTTTGCGTTTGAGTTGAGTTTACATAAGAGGGCATCAGACGGTGTGTATCCGAGGCTCACCAGCAGGATGTGAGAATCAACTGCAGAGCAAGGTGAGGAGAAACCAACAGGCACCATGGGACATCGGGCCTGGTGAGGCTCCGCCTCCACCCAGCTGTTCCCAAACATTTCTAACTCATGGGTTAGAACATCTGAGAAAGAGAAACAGCATATAGAGAGATACCTGACACATCTACTTTCCCATATCAACCAAAACGTTGCAAGTAACCGCATCACCATCTCACCAAAGCTGGTCTTCAGGTCATCCTCAACGTCTGCGTTGAAGTTCCCACACAGGCCGCAGGTCCTGCCCACAAACTGGGGGCTGAGTTTGATGTAGACGGAGCCGCTGTGTCCGTCCCAGGCCAAGGTGAAGCCTTGCTGCTGCGTCACCAGCACGTACTGTGAGATCTGCTCCAGCTGCAGGTCGTGGATGTGATGAGGAAGCTGCAAACTGGACACAGGAAATCTACACTGATGCACAACTGATATTCTACCTTTATGTAAAAGGAAAGATGCATAAACCTTTGAAAATGAAGTATCAATGAACTTTTGGAGCAGCTAGTGTGAAAAAGAACAGAGGGCAGTATAAAAATGACTTAAATAACTAAACCTTATTTTAAAAAATATAATCATCCATATCCTTTTTTTTTTTTTTAAATAATCTGTTCTATTTTGTTTTACACTGCTGACCTTTGGCCTTTGAAGGTCACGTTGGTGGCATGCAGCCGGACCTCACCCTCCCATGGAAGGTAGAGGCTGACGGAGCGCTGACAGGTGTAGGGAGCAGAGCTGCACCCTTGGTCATTGTGGACCTGCAAACAGAGAGAGGCACTGTGGTGTCAAAGCATGATTTCATTTATTAGGACATAACTAAAAAAAAAAAAAAAAAGAGTCTGAGTTGTAGGACCCCCACTGGGATTCACTGAGTATAAAACATGGGCTGTACCGTGCTCCTGACCCTTGCAAAGACTTTACTGATGGATTTTATAATGTTACAGTGGAGGTTCATATTAAATGTTGCTAATGTCTTCAAAAAATAAGGTGAATGTATGTAAAACTAATCCCCTTGATCACGCTTTCCTTCTTTTCCTACTTTGTGTCTATTATGCTGACATCATTGCATTGTGGATGTCTCTTTACACTCATCTGTGCCTCTCAGCAGGCTTCGGAAGGTTAGCCAATCAAAAGAAATGAGCTTTTAGCGAGAGGAGACTAAGAGAGACGGGAGGTAAAAATGGCTTGTTTCACAGCAATGACCTGAGGGGCTGTTAGCATGAGGCAGGATGAGAGGATTCTAACCTCAAACAAGGAAGTTGTGCTTTCATCCAACACACACTCATACTGATTTTGTCTGAAATTTTTTGAAGGGGTGAAACAAGGAGGCAGTAGGCAGATCCGTTTAAACAGGACAAAAGACCTCTTTTTTGGTCTCACTGGCTTTGGCGCTCTACAGAGAGCCCTCCTTTACAAAGCTAGAAATTGGTATAATAGGTCGCCTTTGAAAGCTCTACATATTTCCTGAATATTATTGCTTGATTTCAAACCATCAGACTGATTTTCTTTCTCAGTATTTAACGGAGGGAGGCTGGTGTCCACCAAGCAGGTCATGTTTGAGGTGCTGTTAGTCTGTATGCATGATTACTGCACGACAGTAAAGTTTTTGAGGCAGAGGGTTTTGAACAAGAGCAGGAAAGTGATGTTTCTCCTCCTCCTTGCTCTACAGAACAGCCACACATTGCAACCTGCTGGGATGTGACGGCCCTGCTTGTAATTGTAATTAGGGCCCGAGCCTGAAAGTACCGGGGGCCAAAAGTTCACCTTGGTGGAGGTATGCACTTCATGCCATAATATTTTCAGCGTATACTGAGAATCTGATGAAAGATATAAAGGATGAATTTGAAATGAAGAAAACTGTTTAGTCCCAGCTTTGTTTCAAATAAAATCATTTAAAAAAAAACAACTCACACACACACACACACACACACACACACTTTGGCATCTTCACTTCAAGCCTGTTCTATCTTCTATCTCTTTTTTCTCTACAATTATATTTTCACTTCTCTTATTAATTTAGCATTATAATACCTCTGAACTGGGATCTTTTTGAGGTCCCTCTTTCGGCTTTCCCAAACACAGATACTGTATCTGCTCCCTGTTCAGGGGAACAAAGCCCCCATCTGTTGCAGATGCTTTCAAGGCATTGTGGGTAATTGCGGTATTTAATGGTAATTGACTCTAATAACCAGATAGCTTTCACTAATCTTCCAAGCAAATCTTCTCCTCGGGCTGAGCTTGAACCTCGTTCTCAGAAAGAAGAGTGCATCTGGGAGTCCAAACATCCCTCAACTGGACACAGATGTGGACTGGGTAGGCGGGTCCCTCTGAACTCACCTGGACGACGATGCTGGCCTGAGCCGTCTCTTCACAGTCCTTCAGCAGAGTATATGTGCACCGGCCCGGAAAGTAGTAGTAGAGGCCATCAAAGGTTTCAAAGTTGTACTGACCCCATGTCCTGCAGGTCATCTCCCGCTCAAAGCCCGGGTTTGGAACTTAGCAAGTTGAAAACATGATTATCAGAGGGTTTATCATCCGTGAGAGCTGTTTATTAAGGCTGAATAAAATACTTCACCTCATTTTTTAAGAGCATATTATTCCAAATTTACCTTCAGAGCTTCAATGGTTAGTCAATCAATGATTATCAGAATCAATTGATCAATTGTTTGGATCAATTCCAAAATCGAATGTATTGTTCCGTAACATAAGTTCCATTATCCCACCAAATTTAGTCAAAGTCCATCTTCAACTTTTTGAGTTATTCTGCTATTAGACACGCTGGCCCCTGTTACACGAATCAGTTTATTCAATGACTCCTAAGTTTACCTTCCATGAGCTGTCGTGAAATTAGCCCTTGCATGTGTTATTGAATAAATTCTTAAATAAATGCTTTGACTAATAAATCATTCGAAGTTGTGTGCCTTACCAGTCTGACATCTGTGGCCAGTGGCCTGAAACAAGCTGCAGTCACATGACTCGGACTGAACACAGCGGCCTCCATTCAGGCAGGGACGCATACATGGTTCTGAGGGAGCCAGAAAACTAAGAATTAGACTGCTGCTCCTTAACCTCTCCACCTCCTATATCAGTGTTACCTCCTGAAGATCCACCGGCTGAAGCATAGAGGACGCCTGAAGCTCAAACCTTTGTCTTCTGCTCACAAAGTATCCGTTAGCCACCACTAACACATAGTACTAACAGTACTACCTCACTGATTAATACTGACTTTGCAAGTGCCCATCTGTCAGCTCCAGTCACTGAACGCACCACCAAACACCAAATGCTGGTTCCTCCTTCTGCTATAGCATCATCTGCTCAGTGGGCTTACAGCATGTCTGCCCAGTCAGCCACATCACACACAAGCACAGGTATCAGACTGGGGGGGGGGGGGGTTCCCTAAAGAGACCTAAACAGAGAGCTCACTTGTGGCTCGCTGTTTCTGATGTCAAGTCGAAGGCACTAAACCAGTAAAAGAGCTGATGTGTGGTAAATGTTTATCACATTTATTCAACCTGTACAGAAACATACATGTGAAAATAATAAGCTTTGGTGTTCTTATTTCTTTGTGACTGGCCTGGTGCATCTTCAAGAGGTCACTACTTTAGTAATGCAAGTAATACAAAATACAAACCATGTGTAACTTCCCGTAAAGCTACACCTTGCAGTTTATATTTTCACAGCGTGAATGCAGAGCACTCTCTTGCTCCATCATTTTTGCAATCAGTTGTCTCCTCTAACACAGTAACACAGTAAATAGGTTTATTTCCAGAAAAGTCTCTTATCATTACATTAAAGGCTTTACGTCTCTCTTTGGCGCCCCCTGTTGCAGATGCAATGCACACATAGAAGTCTGTAGGCTATACTGTAAGTTTAAGGTTGCAGTAGCTTTCTTGAGCACAAGTGGCGCGCTCCAGTCATCGTCTCTCTATTGTGCTGAGCACCACACAAATAAACACAATGAAAACATGTACCATCAGAATGTTTTATAAAACGCTGAGATTACATAGAAGTGTAAAATATATCAACTTACCTGGAATCCACTGAAACAAGGACCTCAGGGCTTCTTTCACCTGTCGCGTGAGTACTGACGTATTAGTTTGAGGCTGATCTGGAGACAGGCCATCACTGGCTGTGTCCTCCGGCGAGGATGACTGGTCAGACTGGGAGGTATTTGTGATTGACTGGTGAAAGCTGGACATTATATAGTTTGGTGTTTTTGAGATGTCAATGAATTGATTCGCTGTTTGTAAAGTGTCTGCTGATTGGTGGGAGGATGCCGAAGCAAATGATGACTGGTTTGATGTTGCTGTGCTGGTCAATGATTGGCTGGCTGGTACTTTAGGAGTTGGTGACTGGCTTGACGGCTCCGTGTGAGCTGGTGATTTGCTAGATGATTTTGTGCCGGCTGGTGATTGGCTGGATTGTTTTGAGCCGGCTGGTGATTGGCTGGATGCTGCTGTTCTGGCTAGTGAGTGGCTGGATGGTACTGTGGTTGAGTTGGGGGATGTCCTGTTGGACATCTTATGCAACGTCTTATTGGACATGGCGCTCCGGCTGACCAGTGGTAGTCCTGAGGATGACGTGTCTGAAGGAGCTGCTGCTGACTGCAGGTCCTTAAAGGAGAGAAAGTGACATTTTAGCAGTTATTTCATGCAATAACTTTCATACAACCTTAAACTTACAATATCTAGGATTGTTTCAGAACCTCGTCTAAACACACACATGAAACAAATCATTGTCATACTGGACTTTTGCACAGTTTGGTAACTTTATATGTTATATGTTATAATTTAGCCGAGAATTCCATTGCTGCAACTGTGCACACAGCATCATCCAATGCAATTTCTACATGTCTGGCTCTATCTAGCCATCTCTATCCTTATAGTGACGATTGAGAATGGTCCATCAGTCACCATTACCTTCAAGCTAAATATATGTTGCTGGCTCTTCCTGCATTCAGGGAATAAAACATCTTTGTGAGCTCATACTTTGGCAAAGTACACTTTTTAGGTGAATTATCACTTTAACTTGAATACCATTAACCATAAAAGACAAAACAAAAACCTATATGCAGGGAAAAAAATCATATTAAGTATATTTGTCAAGCAAATCTGAGGAAATAAATCCAGAATGACCTCTGGCTGAGTCCTGAATGGTGTGAGTAGCAGCAGGATGGGAGGAGAGCCCTGTCATCCAGCTGCACTAATCAACCGTCTGTGGCTGCTAGCGCTGACTCCCTGTGTGTTCCTGTAGGTTTCTGATTTTGAGCATAAAAGTTTCCTCTGGTATGTTTTTGTAATGAAATCTCATCTTTAGCTCCAGTTTTAACAGCAGTTAAGGATTCGAAAAAACTGGTAAAAACATCAGCATTCAGTCGTTTCTACACTTTGAGCCTCCGTGGACACCTGAGCTCTCAAACCAAGGCTTTCATCTGAGAGGGCAGGAACAAAGCAGATGGTAGGGGTGAAGAGGGTGGGGTATGAGGGGCTGCATTATTAATCACTGATCAGAAGCAGAGATATCAAGAATGACTGCTCAAACACAGCAGAGCTGACCTCTGCAGGACATCCATGTTGTTTAGTTCTTAGATCTAACGTGAGATAGATCTGCTCTCTATACCTGTGACCTCTGACCTGTGCTGCTAATTGCTTCATTCACTGACGAATGTCTATAGATCCTAGTGGATTCTCATGCCTCGCTGAGCCAGAGGGAGGCTGCACAAAAGAAGCAACCATATTCAGGCTGACAGAGGCTCTGATGGAAGAAGCGTGAGACAACAGAGCAGCGAATGTATATTCCTGCTGGGACCGCTTCACATTTCTCTTTCACACGTCAAACCCTTTGACTTTTAAGTCTGGGAAAAAAAAATGTGCACATAAGGACAGAGGATTTTAGGTCACATGTCATCTTCTTATATATCATATCACATCATCTAGATACAGTGTCAACTTGATCTAATGGATTTTTGTACTTTTTAAACTTGAACTTGGAACTTATTGTGTGTGTGTGTTGAATTTCCTACCTTTTCTTGTATTTTTTCATAATTTGATTGAATATTTATTCAAAATATTATAAAAAAATAGTATTCAAATTATATAAAGACTGTTTCTATAATCTTGCGTCATCTCTTCTTTGTCTAGAAATGTAGTAATGCTTACTGAAAATATTAAACTTTTCCTCTATAAGCCTGATATGCTTTGCTGTCATCATAATGTATCTTAACTGTGTGTGATGCGTATTTTAAAGCATTTAAATATTTGTTTTGATGACAGAATGAGTCCTAACATCCAGAAATAAGATGAACACCTGGTTCCTTCATTTCACGGTCAATGTGATGATGTCAGTTGTCGGCAGCTTAAGATATTATAACAGTTTGTCCTATAAAATAAAATATATCAATTAATATCACACAAGAGAATTTGAAACAATTATGTAGGCTTCTCTTACAAATTAAACAAGACCACAAACTGCATCACATCAAACACAGAAGTGTGAAGCTCGTTGTGGAGATACTGAATTCACGCATCAATGCTGTAGTTTATTCATAGCCTGATGCTAACTTTGTACTTCTTAACAAACTGTACATTTTGCAAAACAAAACTTGTCAGTTTCATAAAATTTTGTTTACTGCAGATTTTCTGCAATAATTCAAAATCCAATGTAAAAATCCCATTGGTCATTGGTCGAGGGAACCCCCGACAATGCTAACTTCCGTGTCGTGAAACCAAAATATCTCAACAATATGAATGATAATTAAATCAGTGACTTCTGCCTGTCGTGGGATCTGACTGGTTCGCGTGGTCAACCTACCTATTAGAGACGGTTTCTCCTTCAGTCCTATGATATAATCTGAGTGTGCAACTTTCTTTTCTCTAAATTTTTTCCAAACCAAAACAGATGAATGTAAAAAAAAAAAAACATCTGAAAAGTGCAGGATGCTTGGACACTGTTAGCAATCTGACAGTGAAACCTTCTCAGGTTAAAACACAGAAAACCCTGTTTGTTTTAAGGCATTTTATGCTTATTTGAAAACCAGAACTAACTGAAGTCACTGTTATGACAAGTAACACAAGAAAACATCTGGAAACACGTAGATGACGTCGATCTACGCGTGTGGGAGTTCATAAATGGTGTTTTTGACCTCCCATCTATTCCAACATCCAAGGAAAACTGAGGATTTCCTGCTCTTCTCTTTCATGCTGTGTGTCGTGGTGTGAGCAGTGCGGACTCTCGGAGCTCCATCAATGTGGACGATCAATGTGGCGGCCTACCTGCCCTCCCTGGGAAGCGGTGTCCCATTTCTGCTGCTTTATCCTGCTGCTGCTGCTGCTGCTGCTGCTGGGACACAGAGAACAAGGAAAGGTTTGTTCCTGCTGCTGCTTTCCCTCAGACACCACAAAACCACCACGAATCAACTGAACCACCAAATACTGTCAACCAACAAACCAGGCAATACTGGCAAATAATCATAAGGCCTGCAGCTACAGATATTTACATGCTGTCGCCATTGACTCATTATAATTTCTTTGTCTGGATCATCAAGTTCATTTAAAGATTTAAAAATACTGCATAGAGCTTTTCTCTGCACTTTCACAAAGCCCACATTGCAATGTGATTAAAAACAAACATTGCATTAATGGCAGTGATGTTTTAGAGTTAAAAAATGTAAAAATTAATTCAGTGATAAATCAGTTGTCAAAATCTTTGCCAATTACTGCTGGTAAACTAATCAATTAACTTACAAATTATTCAAAATTTAAAGTAATGGCAGCAACAAGGCAAGATACTGCATAATATAGGATCTATGTCATCCTTAAATCACAGTAGAATTCAAATATTAATACTTTCACAAATCAAATATATATTGCAACTATTACAACATTAAAACACATACTTGGTTATTTTAGAATTATGTAACTCACTTATTATATTCATCCGAGTTAGAGTGGTTCACTCCCTCAACACCCCTGAAGGTTTGCGCTGAAACAGGGAGCAAACACAAGTGTATAAAAAATATTAAATCGTGACCCTCAATAAAATATATGTATAAAACATAAATCAAATAAGCTGCAATCTTCACTTCAAACAAAATAACAGACAGACAATCCGGTGGACATTCGAGTTCTCAGTTTAAGAACTCCTCAAACAACCATTTTTTTCCCCTCAGTCTTAACTGTCACTCCAGGTTCGCCTGTAATAAGCAGCTGCCTCCGGGGAGACTCACCTGGATGAGTGAGGAGGAAGCACAGAGACAGCAGGTGAAGAAGCTTTCTCCAGCTACGTGGTAGATGGGGCTCCATTCGTGAGTCGCGGTGTAGACTGCATCACCTGGTGAAAAGCCTCCGGCTGCAGGACTCCCGCCGCTCCCCGCGCTGCTCCATCTGGCTCACCCTGGAGCAGTAGTCGCGCGCCTCAAGAGCCGCAGCACCTGCTCATTAGCATAAAATATGCCCAGGTAGGGGCAGGGGTAGGCGGGGCCAATGCAGAGCGACAGCCGCGCTGGTGATTAGCATAAAACTAAACCGACTCTTTTTTTTTTCACTCCACATGAGATTTTCGTAAATAAAAGTAGCACAGTCTTGTTCCTCTCCAGCAAACGTTCCTCAGGTATGGTGGACAATAAGTCAACTAAAATACATATTAACTGTACAACTGATAAATAAACTGAATCACTCTGTGTATGGAAGGGACAAAAATGAGACAAATTTAAGAACTTGTGACTTATTACTCACCTGACGGCCTCTCTATCGCCCCCTGCTGCTCCACCTGTCTGCTGGGCCTGTAGACCAGGTGGATCCAGGAGGATGCTGCTCCCTTGGATATATGTTTTTGTTTTTACTCATTTTAATATGGCCTTAGTTTTAGGCAGTGTTCCTTTTTTGAAGTAGTCAAGTCAGTTATTTTACCTTTTTTGTTTTCCTTTTCTAAAGGTGGCCCCTCCGGCAGCAGGATCAAAACAACCTGATGTGAACCTGAACATACAGCCTGCTGGTAGCAGCTAGGAAACAAACCCCTCACGCTGCTGAGGTGACCCTAGTGTCACCAGCTGCATGTGAACGCCAGGTCACTTCCTGTGTCTGTCCGCTGTCCCACTGAAAAAGGCCTTTGAGTGACTGGAGCCCCCAGAGACCCCAGCAGGCTTTGTGTTGCACAGCCAGAAAAGTGTCTGCTTTCATAAATGGAAACAAGTCCAGGAGAGGAAAGAAGAGGCAACACGGAGGCAAGACTTTAGGAACCAAATGAAAAAATAATCATGTCTGTTCAGTGTCTTTATCACACGGTCTGCCTCTTCAACATCTTTCTGCTTACATAGATCTGAAAACAAGCCCCTTGTTGAAGTCTTATCTCCATCTAACACACACACACACACACGCACGCACGCACACACGTTAACACAGGAACGGCTTGAAACCTGGCGCCTGCTTTGTGTCATGTAGACAGTTCATTAAAGATCCCATGAAATGACTGAGAATCTTTTATTGCAGAAGTCTGGTGTTTGCTGTATTTTTCTTCGTCAGACTAGAAGATATAAACCAGTGATGCGTCTGTATCCATTTGTGTCATGCTTGCAGATCTTACTCCCATCATAAATCACTGAAAAATAAAAAGGGTAATATATTGTGTTTCTTTCCCACTGACAAGAGTTGCGTCATTAGAAAACAGTCTACTGGCAGTAGATTCATTTTTTTTGGCTGCAGGTCGATGTGTGTGTGTGTTGTCATGGGACCAGTCCTTTCTAGGTGCTTAAACCACTTTATAAATCCTTTTTAACAGTAACCCTGTTATTTAGCCTTTCAGAGGCTGTGTGGGCCAGTGTGTGTGTGTGTGTGTGTATTCTTTTACAGTATCTTTTGGAGGACCAATTTGACTTTCAAGCCAGCTAAGTGAAGAGATTTGGGGAAAAGTGAGGACATTTTTTTCCCTTTCTGAGGGCAGTTTGGGGTTTCAAACTTGACTGAAGTCTTTTAAAGGTGGACGTTTCCTAGATTTTGAGGGACAATGATGACACAAGTTTCACCAGTCAGCAAACGTGACGAGTTAATTAGTTAGCTCCCCCTGTGCAGTTTCTGATGGTTTATGGACAACAGAGGAAGGAGATTTATCAGCTTCCACCGCAAAGTCTAGAAAATCAGTTCATTGTTGGTTGGAATGTCCTGTTGACCAAAAGAACATTTCTGAACCAAGCGAATATCCTTTGATGCCCGTGATGTTGGTGCTGGTCCTTTTATTTGCATTTTGCTTTACTTTGTTTATGTGAAGAATGCATGATAATTTCAAGTAAAATAGAACAGTGCGCACCCCTAAATCCATGTTTGTACAGGTGAGATTAGGCTTCCGTATGAGTCTGAATGGATAAACTAACTGAAAATATTCACTACATTTTCTTCAAACAGATATTTTAAGCCTAAAATTTCTTCCAAAACAGCTCTTGTTTTCAGAGGTTGACATTTTCTATGACATTCGGGGACAATTGAGAGACGGGTAGGCAAATCCCTGAATCGATGGTCAAGAAAATCTGCATTAACATTAAAATATTTCTGAATTTATTTAAAATCAATGTGTAAGCCAGAGAATATCCTTTGTCCTTTGACATTTCTCACTCAAAATAAATAAAAAGTTAAAAAGGGACAGCAGTTAAAAGCAGTAACACACTCAACAATGTCTGTTTACAGATATTTTCCTGTAGGTAAATTAAATTCAATTAGGCTGATAATTCAATTTTAATTTCAGACCTGAGTATGTTTACAATTAATTCCTGTTGATAAATTCAACTTTTAGTAGCAGAACCTACAAGTAACTCTGTTACAAGACCGGAAAATATTTCTCATTGGAAATGGCTGAGCAGCATCTTTACCAATGATGAACCTTCCAAAATGCATGTGACCACGACAGTTCAGTGTAAGGCAATACTCACCATCCAACTCCCCGTCCCCAGAACATCAGGTTTACTTAAAAAAAATGTGTTACAAATTATTGCTTGACTAAATGCCAGTTTTACAACTAACATATTCATCTTCAATCCTTGTAACCTGACGGTACGGCGTCATAGGTTTCCTCTCTATTACTGGCTGGCCTCACACTCAGAAGGTGTTGTATTTTATGAACCAAATTCCGTATAAAGCTGTTCACAGATGCATAATTTTTTCCAGTCCTGCTGTCAGACAAGTTAAGAAAAAGCTAAACATGGCTTGGCTCACTAGCGCATCACGGCTAACACCTGTTAGCTTATGCTACTGCTGACACTCTTTCAGAGTCTCGATGGCTGCTACAAAATCACAAACACATCAATTAAAGACGACTGTGCTGGGGTTTTGGTTAAATTCACAGGTAAAACAATAGCTCAGTGAGTGGCAGAAGCAGAGAAGAAGAACATCTGTGTGGCAGCAGAGCTAGCATTACCTCGCTGGCTACTCACAAGTGTGTATGGCAGCGTTAAAGTTAGCTTGCCAGCTACTCATATCTGTGTGGCTGCAGTTAGCTTGCCAGGGCGCTTGGCGTGAAAACGTCTGATTCGCCAGCTTGAAACTAGGAATGGCGCTTGCATTTGACCGAGCACCAGCTGGCACCTTGCTTAAAATAGGGTCCTTTGTATTTAAAAACACTACAGTTGGCAGCACTTGCGTATAGTTTTAGCCTTCTTCTAGCTAAACTGTAATGTGAAATGTGACACCCAGCTGTATCACTCTGGTGTTACCTGGACCAGTTGAAAGAAATTCCACACCATTACCACTTGTTGCAAACAGGTGTTGATTGGGTTTCATGATTAAAAACGAAAATGAAAAAAAAAAACCACTTGATATTTTTCTATATTTCCAGAATGGTGCTCTTCATTCAGCCATCAGTGAAAAACTGTAATTCCACTTCATTTTATACAACTTTTGTCATTTTTTCCTCTCAGCATGTTTGTGTGCAGCAACTCAAAGATTCCATTTCACAATTTGTGAGAATAAAAGGACAGAAGAGCCATAGGATTCAAAGTGCTATTCCAATTATTTTAACTTTGTTTTCTTACTTTGAGATTAATAACCAAAGACATTCATTGCAGATTCACCTGATCAGTTTAATGTCCACCATGTGTCATTGATCTCTCTCTCACTCACTCACTCACACACACACACACACACTCACTCTCTCTCTGATTATTGTTCATTCAGGTCACATTTTAACACAAAGAAAAACAAGACTTCATTGTTTGAATTCAATTGCACTTAAACACTTTGCCCAGTGGAACATAAGACTTGAAAATTCATTACAATTCATTTATCTAGGAGATGAACAGCCAAATATGCCTGGAATGATCTTTTAATGATCTTGATCACTGTGGATGACCCTAAGCCTGATGGGAAACCTGACTGGAGGGGAGAGAAGGATGGCAGTCCTACAATCTACACTAGTTTGGTGTTTGTCTTCTTACTATGATATAGTACAGAAAAAATGGCAGTGACAGCATCTGCCAGTTCTGCACAATTGAGAATAACATCTGGTCAAGTCAGCCACAAATAAAAGGTCCAAACCAACTGTTAACCAGATGAAGGTGAATCATCTGTTCATACCAGTGTGAATCTGTCCTAGTCAATCTGGATTAAAGTGCCACCTGTAAGCAGGATATGTAGGAATGCAGAAGGTTCCACCTCCAAGCAAACATCGGGCCGACCCTCGGGAAACACAGCTGACTCACTCGCACCTCTACATACTGTACAACTAAACAAAATCAGGTGTAAAGAACACATTTGTTGTTCTGAATTACTAAAACATTACAATGATACCCACACCCATCCCCAAAACAACTAAAAAGGCAACAGAGAGTATGAACATTCAAAACTCACATAGCAACACTCAAGATCTTATGTATTCACATCATTTAGTAGGGAAACTGACGTGTAGTTCACCTGACTCTATTCCAACTCACGGGTACTGAGCACTTCCACAGCAGCTAGTTGGGAATGTAGCTGCAACTAAATCACAGGCGTGACTGAATTTATTAATGGCAGCCCAGACTGTTCCTGTGGGCAAGATATTAATGTGATTAATAACTCCAATGATGGCCCTGCAATGAGGTCAGGTAACTGCCAGCAGCTGCGGCTGACAAAAATCAGAGTTATTATTCATCATCATGTTTTTCTCCCTCTTCTGTTTGCCATTGGAGATCATTGCTCTCATCCAGGGTCAATTAACCTGCTGAGATATTCATATTTTTACAACATTAGGGATGCACAATACATCGGGGGGTCATATCGGTATCGGCCGAGGTTGGTCAACATATTGGCACTGGTCCGATGATAAACAATGGACAATTATTACCGTGGAGGTGTTGCTGTCTGTTGAAAACGTGCCCAGACAGTGTGTAGTAAAAATTCTAAGACTAGATTCCTGAAAATACAGTCAAAACAGGATTTCGCATGTTTAGATTTCTGATGCAAACTTTCAGAGATGAGAGTTACACTTGATTTCCAGTAAGTTATACACTCGCCACAAGTTATACAAGTAGCTTACAACTACCACTCTTGGTGTTTTTATGGTTCTGTAACTTATTGAGAGGAATAAATGTTTTAAATAAAGGATTTATGGGATTTCCCAAAGGTTTAAAAAAAATGTAACTTTCTCAAATTCACAATGTGATTTTTGGTATGTACAAAACGTGACTATCACAGAAACCTTGTTTTTACACAGATCATATAGACGTCTGTTAATATCAGCCATCGGCTGTGATCGGTCATCATATCAGCCAAAAAGTTCAAGACATCCCTAAAAAGTATCTATAAAAAGAAAAACTGAATTTTTATTTATTAGAATGAAAAGTGTGTGATTGAGCCATGATACTGACATAAACACTCCAGCGTGGCATCGCATAATCACCTGCGTTTGGAGGAAGTGACTGAGTCTCGATCAAGGTGACCAGGATCTAAGAAGTCCTTTTCTCTGCTGTGTTGCATTCAATGAAATCAAAGACTACAGACAGTTTATCTTGAACAAAATGTTAAAATGAATTATTTACACCATTGGGGGCATAAGAATGCATAAATATATACACAGTTTGTTCATTGTTAATAAATCCACCATTTGAAAGATTTGCAACTCAAGGCTGTTGCCATGGTGACTGAAACATCTTGTTGGTTCGTTTCTTTAAGAAACCAGACAACAACGAGTACACTAATATCCAAACAGAGATTTTCAATAGTTGAATAGAACCGTATCATTAATATTGTCTTTCACTGCTGTTACCTTTTTGTTGAGGACTTCAGATGTTGAGTGACCAGTCGGTTTAAATCCAAAGTGCAGATGAGCACTTGCTCACTGAGCGAGTGTGCGAGCTCAGGGATCTTTGGATACAGAGTCTGACACGCTGCCCGCCATGCTGCGTTATCTGGGCCGGTGGTTGGCCAGCAGGAAGTCTTTGTCTTTGCAGGTGAGGCAGAGTTTGAGGTTCCTGAGAGAGCCGCCAGCAGAGTAGAAGGCCCAGACGCCCATCAGGAACAGGATGACGTAGGTGGGCACTAGGCTGGCGATGTACTCCGGGTTCTGGAACGTCTGCACAACAAGACCAGAAACACACATCAACATTCCATCTCCTCTGTTGCTTGGCACTTTATTTATCCCAGAAGAAGAACATCTGTCAGCGCCACCTGACATGAACTGAGCCGTATTCTGCAAGACCACTCTGCCTGTCTCATGTCTAAGGATTTTCTGACTCTACAAAGACCCTAATCCCCCCACACTTCAGACGTCACTCACCAGACAGGAAACGATGAGATGACTGATGACCACAGCTGCTACGGCCCACCAGCGCTGCTTCTCACAGGCGTCGAAGAAGACCACGCCCCAAAACATGTGGAGAAGAATGATGGCCATGGTCATGAAGGCTGGAAAGGACAAAACGTGTTAAGATGTAGCGTGGCAAGTAGACACGGTATATAAAATAAGAAATATTCACAAGGACATATGTGGGAATTGGCACCTGAGGACAGGAAGTAGTGTTGTGAGTCTCCGTGGATGCCGACAGTCCCAGGCCCTACTGAGTCAGCCAGGATGTTGACCACGGAGAAAGCCCCACTCATGAAGCCGAAGCCAAGGCCAGACACTGACACACGTAAAAGCAAAGGAATGTCACACACTAGTCTGGCTGGTAACATCAGCAATTCCTCATTATCAGCATCAACATGACAGGGTGGTTTTTATGATGTGAAATGATGCAACCTCCTGAAAGTCCCCCGCTAGAAAGTTTACACATTCGCCTCTTGAAGAGGAAAAGTGCTCAGATGAGAGAAAAAGTTCATCTTGGGATTTATCTATGGGTAGACTTTGTGACATCACATCACATCAGGAGCCAATCACAGTCCAGTATGCAACTCTCATATGTTTATAGTGAAAACATGAAACCTCAAGTGACCTAACGCTGAGAATCAGCTTTATAGTGAAGTAGGAGTCTTTTCATCAGTGTCGAGACACATCAAATAATTACATGTAGGTTCTCAATTCTTTTTGAAGAGGCACAAGCGTTATTGTTAACACAGTCAGAATGGATTTTTTGGTCTCAAAGTATTTTTGACAAACTATTATAGCAAATATTTGAAGTCGAAGGAACCTGAGATAAATGACCCAGTTCCACCCACATGCCGGTGGCTATGGTTACTTATCTTACGTGGGACAAGGCATGAACTGGTGCAATAACAATGCCCTTCTATGGCCTTCACGTTCATCATAGAATTTTGAAAATTTTAAAAAAGCTTTAAAACAACTGCAAATTTACATCTAATATAATCAGCAGCAACTGTGAAATGGTTTCAGTTTATTCAACCTAAATGTCAACCACGAATGCACAGAGGTGTTGGTGCGGTGCTGTAACAACAAAGGAAACAGTATTAAAGGTGGTGTAACAGTACCGTAGGCCAGCTGCCGTATGGAGATGGGCATGGTCTCCTCCTGGCTGAGAGCAAGAAGGCCTTCATTGGCTTTCCTGCAGCAACACACACACACACACACACACACACACACACACACACACACACACACACACATTATTCTGAGGACCTAGATTCACTGTGACGCTGTACAGAAGAGCGTAAAGAGGTCAGCTACAATGAACCTTGAATAGAAACGAGCAAAGGTGGGACACTGAAACAACAGGGGGCCAATGAGAATGTACAGTAAAGAGTCTGACACTGTATACGTGTGTGTAGTAGATTTAGGCGTTTGATAGTGACATAAAAACTCCACAACAATGAGGTGACGCTTGGGGATTGATAACCATCAATTGTCTTCATCTGTACACAAACATGACTGCGAGTGACTGTGGGAAAGGTCATTATCATCATCATTATCAACAGTAAGAGATGATGAAGACGCGTGTATAGTGACTTACTTCAGCAGCTTGTAGTAGCCGAAGCGGAAGGTCTCCTGCAGCAGGACGGACAGCACCACTCCAAAGATGAGGAGCCCCTTCTGCTGTGCTGCACTCTCCTTGTTGCTGATCTGAACCGAGATGAACCAAACCAGCGATGACAGCAGGAGAGACACCAGCCAGAAAAATGCTCTGACACAGAAACAAACACACAAGTTATTCTCTCTCAACAACTCTACATTCTCTGTTCATCATCTGATATAAGCACACCTGAGACTTACTAAAAACCTGATGATGTTAGCAGATGAGAACACGTTCACTGATGCAGACAAAGAGGTTTGGTTTAATGTAGAAATGATGTCACTACACCTTTTGTCCAGTATTACACACTGTGCTACTGATGAAATTGTGGACGATAACACTAATTTATTGTTAAGCAGTAAAAAAAATTCTGTCTCCTTAGTGTTTGAGTGATATTTGGGAGGTCATTGGAGGTCGGGCCCTCGTTTTAGAGACGTCCTGGTCACATAGCCGCGTTAGCGCTCCACTTCCATCTGGCTGCCTTGAGTTGGTGCATGCTTTTCATCCTTGTTAGTGTCAAGAATACAGCAATTGTGTACATCTTTACAGCAGCTCTAATTTTTCCACCAGTATAGTTAGCAATGTCTAAACTCGCTATGTGTTGTTTTACAGCGCAATGGCAAAAAAAAGGCAAAGAAACTGAATGTAGAACTACTTAAAATTAAGTTTCGCTCTGCTGGTTTCAAGCGACGGCCGACAAAGGGTGCAGCCATCAACCCCGGGGTCGAACATTTGAACCGACTGATTAGGTCGAGTGAAAAAAAGCACCTAGCAACAGACGTCTGAGACGTTGTATTATACGGAGAAATATTCTCTACAAGCTGGTTAGGCACGAGTTGTCTTGCCAACCGGTTCCTGTTACTGGGTGGACTACCCCGAAGATACCGGCTTTAACGCAAGTGTTAATTCTTTGGAAAGAAATGAAGAAACCGAGGCTAGCAGCCACCAGAGCTAGCGGCCTGTAAGCTAGCATGCTAACTTAGCTTAGCCTTAGCTTAAATGATGCTAAACCAACTGTAAGACAATGTTATCGCCCCATTGTAACAGGAATGGTGTAAATTGCTCTCCTGTTGTGAATAAAAGCCATCTCTCACCCTGCTATGAGGAAAATGACCCTCAGCGGCTCCCGGGCGATGGTAAACAGGAACAGAGCGATTGCCGGGCCAAAGGCAATGAAGGTGCAGCCGAAAAACACCGACGCCGTCATTTTGGTGTTTGTATGGGGAAAAAGCGGGCAGCAGCGCGACCCTAAGCGCCTTGTCGTGTTCCCCTAACAAGCGAGGAACAGCTTACTTTCTTGATTCAGTAGACCTGTTCTGCCCGAGTTGAGGACGATCCCAGCGAGTAACTACTTCCAGCAGTGTGTCATATCACAGGGTTGTCTCATGTAGTCACATGACCCAGGACACAAAAAAGGAAGAAAGGAAAAAAAAAATCCAATAAACTTTATTGGAAGAACAAATTTGAAGAACGAAAATAAAAAAAGATTCTTTTATTTACTGATTTTTACGCAAAATTATGGAAACCAAGTTTTTATTTTATTATCAGTTTTAAATACATTTTACTAATTACGATCCTGTTGGTTCATGTACATGTTCTGATGTATATCATTTAGTTTTTGTGTTGTGACAAAAAAATAAAACAATAACGATAATCGTAATAATACAGTTGACTTATTATAATTATACATTCATATTTATATTATAAATAAGTAATATAAGAATATTTTTAAATGAATATTAATACAATGTCTTTTTTTGAAGCAAACTCGTTTTTCTCATTTAAATGTTTTATTTTCTCTATTTTGAAGCCAAATTTTTGCAATGATAGCATTATTAATATCCAGTTTCAAACCTATTAGCATGTGTAAATGTCCCCATTTCTTGCATCTATTTTGTTTGTCAGTGTTTTGTGAAAAATCTTTTATTGCAGCCTCTTTTAAAAATACATTAACCATCCATCCATCCATCCATCCATCCATTTTCTACTGCTTATCCTGTTAAGGGTCGTGAGGGGGTTGCAGCCTTAAAAAACATGATACATGAATTCAATTTAATATGATTATTATTATTTTTGCCCCTTCATCATCTCTTGTCCTGAAATGTGTCTTGAGCTCCTTTTTTAACTATTCTTTAGGCATGTTTTTAAATCAACCCCTTGAATCACACAAACATCAAATTTTAACAAAAGTTTATCATTTACACAAAGTGACATTAATATGGACACACATAGAACACTAAGATGATGCTGGTTAACAGCAGAACAGCACCAGGGCCTTCAGGCTTCTGTCTCGAACATCTTCTTCCTGCCATCCATCCCAGCTTTGTCCTCAATCTTCTTCCTCCAGTCACTCGTCTGCTTCTCCTGAAAGGAACGGGTGCAAAAACAAGTGACAGGTTTATGATATCTGCCAAATTGTGTTCTTAAATCTGTTCATGTGTTGATCTGTATTTTTAAAGGCTCTTTGATGTTGAGTAAGCAAAGAATATGAGATTTGATTATCAGAGATGACGCCACAGGAATCAGAGGAGCACGCAGCCTCAGACAAACTTGATCATGCTCAGACTGTCCCTCAGGCCTGATGTGAGACCTGAACCACCCACCTCCTCCTTCACCTCCTTCTTGACCTGCTTCAGGTTGGCTCTCAGATCCATGGACGCTTTGTGTTTGGAACCCAGAAGGGCGGCCAACATGGCATCCGCCGACATTCGCACTTTCCTCAGGACAGGCTTCTTAAACTTCCCCTTCAAATCCTGCACCATCAACCTCAGGTCATCGATCTGTCAGAGAAGAAGTGTTCAGACTGTGTGTGGGTTTGTCTAAAAACCTGATCTGCAAGTCAAACTGCAGAAAAAAATACCTCCTTGTCAGACTTATTCACTTTGACCTCCATGTCGTATCGCTCCTCGTCCACCAGGTCAATCTGTTTGTGAAGTGTCCGACACAGTTCCTGATTTTGGAAAAGAGATGATGGCGAGAGAGTAGATGAGTTCCCCAGCTACTCACTGAGCAGAGCAATGATCTGAACAGCTTAACACCTGCTTCTCTCTGTTGTTTTTTTAAATATATTTTTCAAAGTATTTTGTAATTATACATAGTCATAAAAGTCTTTGACAGATTCATATGTGGTTTAAAATAAAGATGCATTAAAGAACAAGTGTGTAGGATTCTTCTAATGGTGAGGTTGCAGACAGCAACTTAGTGATGGAAGAAGAAGTGGTGTAGGAATTTGCACAAGTCCTAAAATTCAAAAGTAATTTAACATAGTTTAATGTCGGGTTTCCTGGTATCAGAATCAGTGAGATATCAGAATGGATTTTTAGTTGCATCCCTGACATAAAAACAGTCGTACACGGTTCGTACTATTATTGGAAAATTTAATGTTTTATGGCATAACTCCATCAATAAAGACCAAATTCCTGAATTTCAAAGCTTTTTGTGAGTCTTTACAATGGCGGTTGCTAAAAAATGGCTAAATGAGACAACAGAGGTCGTCTTGCCAAAAATAGAAGAGGTGCAAAGCTTTTGTATGTCTAATGATTAACTTAGACATTAACTTAATGACTTAGGCTTAATTAAAAAAACAACAACGAAAACAACAACATTTGTTTGCCACGGAACTTATTGTCTGGAATAATCAAAAATCCAGAGCAAAAATCACATTGGATTTTGGTTGAGGGAACCCATGGTGATGTTAACTGGATCATTGACAAACATCCCTGCAGCAATGTAAAGTGAAGTAGCGACGCAGCAGTATAGGTCTACTGAAACAGAAACTACGCTGATTAAACTACTATCCAGACAGTGGTATTTACCTGCAGCTCCTGCATGCAGCCTGGGACAGAGAGGGTGGGGCAGGTTTCCTCCATGTACCTGCTCTTCTCCTTCTCAGCCTCCTGCTGCTCCTCCTCCAGCATGGCCTGGCCTATATGCAGCAGCAAGCTCTGAGGAGGAAGAGGAGCAGCAGACAATCACGCCTAGAAACACTGAGACTTGAGGAAGACCTGAGGTGCAGTTTTATGTTTTGATGGAAATACTGCCAGTTGTCTCATTATGAGGGGCGGCTCAGAGGTAGAGTGGCTGCTAGCAACCAAAGGGTTGCTGGTTCGATCCTCACTTCCCCCGGTGACCATGTTGAAGTTTCTTTAGCAAGATACTGAACCCTAATTGCTCCTGATGGCCCTGTGACGGACTGGTGACCCGTTCAGTGTGAACCCCGCCTCTCACCCAATGTCAGCTGGGATAGGCTCCACCCCCCACCCCCACCCCCACCACCCTTAATGGAAAAGCAGTAAAGAAAATGGATGGATGCAAGGAAGTCTCATCATGACACAACAGGTCAAATCTTACAACAAAAACTCTCCTGGCTTGTTCCAACCCCGGCCTTTGGGGGGGGAAAATCAACATCACCTTTATATAATTTATTCATGTGTTACATTAAAAATATATGTATCAAAACAAAATTTAAAAAATATACAACGATTACAGAGTGTTCTTCAAGATCTGGAGGGTTGAATGTAATTTAAGATATGAACAGGCTGGCAGGACACTAAATAAATATGAAATGACTTTATGAGAAATAAATGGTTTGTGTGTGCAGGAAAAATGTGTTCAAAAGAATTTGGTTATGTACTTTTTCATATTTTCCTACTTGAACTTACTTTTAATACATACTGAATAGCTTTTAGACAAGTTGTGATAGTTGCATTTGTTCATGGTGATGGTGCTATTTTTTTCCACACCTGCAGGTTCAGTTTTCACTGTTGTGAATCTACCTCCTGCAGCACCTGCTGGATAATTATCAGTTTTCTTCAGGAACAAAATTCTCCTGGAGCTCCTACACTCATGAGTTCAGTGTGAACAGCACCTAGATGGTTCCGCACAAGTTCAAACAAACAAACTTTTTGGAATCTGAATCAATATAGAGTTTTCTTTAATGAGATTCCAGTTGTGGACAAAAGCTAACTCAGTTATTTCTTGGCAACATTAATTTTCTTCTTACGTTCCATTTTGGGAACCCTGGTCTCAAATCTCTCAAATGCAGACAAGGAAATTACTACTAAGAGTAACAGACTAAATCCACTTTTTCATATTTTACAATCAACTGTACCTTAAGATGATTCCTGCGGCTGAATGACATCTTCTTCCTTTATAGAAACAAGAGAGAAGTGATTGGAGCGTTGCTTTGGAGTGAGGAGGTCACGTCAGTGACATCAGGACTTACTCTGCCATCTTGGCTGCAGCTGATTCCTGCCTGCGTCCCGTGGAGAAGAGAGATGAACGGGAGGCCTCAGTGCACTGGTCCCTTTATAGATGTTGGTTCAGTTTGTGTGTGTGTGTGTGTGTGTGTGTGTGTGTGTGTGTGTGTGTGTGTGTGTGTGTGTGTGTGTGTGTGTGTGTGTGCGTGCATGTGTGTGTGTGAACAGTTGTGTCTAGAAGCTGAATGCCAGCCTGGAGGGTCGACGGTGGCAGCAGCTGAGCCTGAAACAAATGCTCCAGGAATGTTCTGGTGGAAGCATCTCCAGACAACAACAGACCATGGACGTGCCCACATAATGCGGTATCAGAAGAGAATCCTGGTGACTCTATTTTGTATTTAAAACCTGAATTATCAGATTTGTCTTGGTCACAGAACTCAATTGTTGTCCAGAAACTAATAAAAACACATCAGCGCACCTCACTGTTGCCCTGGATGATGCATTCCATCATTATCACAAACGCAAGCGTGGTTTCAATCATTCCAACATTATTGTTAGAAGAACTCACCAGAGCAGCAAATGCATACTGATGAAGAGCAGAAAACAATTTCACAATGGCATATTAGCATGGGAGTACGTGGGAGCCACAGGCATAGAAGCTAGAGTGCACTGAGAATGAAATCCAGTCAAAATCTCATGATTTTTTTGTGAGATGATAAGACACTCTGAGTATTGTGCAGTCTGTGCGGTCATTCATATTTGGCCTTCAGCCTACCAGAGAGAATAAAATCAGCCAACACTGATCCATGAAGACTATTACAGCTCTGTTTCCTGAAGCGTGGAGGGGTTCTGCTGCGCTCGTGTCCTCTGAGTCAGCGTCAATCAACTCAGCTGCAGTCTGAAACAGCTGACTGCTCCCTCCATCTTGTCTGCGTCCTCCTGCAGTTTCACAGACAATGACAAGCAGTGATTGGTGAAATGTAATTAAAGTTCACATTGAAGTGAAAATCCAATAAAAAATTAAATATCCAGATAATACAACTTGAATTAAAAGTATCTGAAATTAAGTTTATTGGGTAAAGGAAGTTAATGTGCAATAATGATAAAGTGATAAGACTTTAGTGTGGCAATTTTATAAATGAATGAAGGTTGAATTCACTCAAGCCCTCGCCTGACCAGTTCACACCGCGCTCATTAACCTGGTCACTGCCGGGTAAATTTCTCTCCTCGCAGAGCTACAATGTTGTATCTGTGGTGATATTCCCTCATCAGGACACAACCATGTGTGGTTAAAGTGGCAACGGTTAGTATGCCAAAAAAACTAAGAGGAAGCGCCAAAGAAATGTTGCTGGAGCGAATGTTCAGGGGGAAAAAAAGAAAAGATAGTTTCAGATGAAGGTTCTCTGTAAAAAAAAAAAACAAAAATTTAAATAAAATCAGGAGAAAATAGAAAGTGACGGCTGGCTGAGTTGTCCTTGTTTAGAGAGCTAAAAGAATGGAGGTAGACACAAATGTGGCATCAATGCTTTTGAATTGCTTTGTAAAATATGTAGCTTTGACATTCACTGAACTCCTACTGTGGATTTGTATCCACTTACTGAAGAAATGCACTGGTTTTGTCACTGTTTCTGAATATGAACCAGGAGAATTCCTGGGGTTGTAGCATGAGCATGTTGGTGAATGAGCTAGCAGCTTTACAAAAAAAAGTTTTGAGAAAACATCCGTCCATCCATCCATTTTCTACTTCTTATCCTGTCAAGGGTTGCGGGGGCGGGGGTTCACCCTGGACAGGTCACCAGTCCATCACAGGGCCAACACGTAGAGACAGACAACCATTCACACTCACAGTCACACCTACGGTCAATTTAGAGTATCAATCAGCCTCGTCCCCTCTTGATGTCTTTGGACTGTGGGAGGAAGCTGGAGTACCAGAGAGAACCCACACAGGAACAGGGAGAACATGCAGACTCACACAGAAAGATCCTGTGATGGAGCTGGGACTGGAACCTGGAACCTTCTTGCTGTGAGGGGACAGTGCTGACCACTGCACCACCGTGCTGCCTTTGAGACAACAATAATCTATTATATCTATGAATGATAACTCGAATTAGCGTATTGTGGTTATATAATCTCTGTGAGTTGTGCTCGTCTAAGTGAACACCAAAATCTTAATCTTTTTGGTTCACTTTTCAGTGAAATTGGAATTTTTGAGCCAAATTTGAAGAAATTCCCTCAGGATGTGCCCAAGATGTCAGTTGGACTAGAATGGGAAAGACAACCTAAAAACATATACGAAAACATTTATCAAGAGGAGCTTGCATGTAAACTAGAGATGGACTTCTTTTTTTTGTGGAACGAAACTCTACAGTGTTTGTAACTTCTGCCACCACAACTAAAACAGAGACGATGTTGTCTGTCATATAAAGCTGATCAAGTCAAACTGATACCTGAACAGATTTTAGGAGAAAATACTAAATCATTATCTCTGGCATCCTACAACTGATAAATTCTCACAAGAATATAAATGTTCAGAATATTACAAGACGGGTGCGTCAGGTTAATGGAAGAAATATGTGGGTTCTGTCTGTGACTGAAGGTCCAAAAGTCATTTTTGTGTCAAAATAAAACACATTATCATGGAGGTGAAGTAATATTGCTCTTTGACTAATGGGCTTTTTATGAAGCTCATCAATTGTTTGATTATTAACACTAATGCATTTTTTGTAAAAGCAGTGTTTTACATGATAAAAATTATTGTGTCAAGATGGAGTCGGATGTTCTGACTCAGTGTTTTTAACGTCACTGTTGGGTACGAGTAGCAGAGACGCAGTAGGGAATGGAAATACTCTCCTTTGTGATACAGTAAAACATGAAACATCTTTGAAATGAAAGCTGTAACTGAGGTGGATATGTGCCTGGTGAGGAACCAGAAAAAGCCCCCAGCAGCTGTCAGCCCTAAACTGGGAGGATTTATTGCTCGGACTGGTTTCCAGTTATATTCAGCTGCTCAACACCTGTGGGGAGGAGGTTCAAGATAAGTTTAAAAAGTCCAAATTCTCTTCCACTGTGTGTGTTTTTTTAATTAATGTATTTTAAATTTCAAATACAAATCAGCGGTAAACTAAATATCAGAACAACAAATGCAGTTTGTCATAGTTCGTTGATATACACTTAACTCCTCCCATTCTCAGCTGAATTCACAACAGTGCAGATTTTCTCATAGTGCATATTTAATCATATTTTTGTCTCTTTTCGGTTTGAATTTTGCAAACAAGGTCTTTTAAACCCTTTCTGCTCCATTTCTTGTAAACTTTTAACTCAGTATTGCTAATTGACCACACGGGAGCGCTGTTCACTCACGATCACAAGTTTTGCGCCCACCAGCATGCGTCCCGTGCAGGTCAAGGAGGGAACATTAATTGCAGCACATACAACAGGGGTCTGGACATCTAACTATATATGACATACATATAATCCAGACTAACCGAGATAATTGTAATTACCATAGGGCTGAACAATTTCAAATTATAATATGGCCTTTGCGAAAGGTGGCATATGTATCAGAATGAAGCAGAGTGCAATGCTGCAGAGATATATTCATTTAGAATCACATTATAAAAACATATCTTTGTCAGAGCTCATTAAAAATCACACCACTATGATTGCAATATGGCTCTCATGGAAAATGTGAATAACGATAAAAGAATGATGATTCTGTCCCTGGGAATCATTGTCAAAATAATCACAATTATATCTTGTTATTATATTAATAGTTCTTACCTTTAAGGGTTAATTTGGTTATTACTTTCCCTTGATTATTTCAGCATATATGCCAGTTCAGAGATTGTCAAATAATTACTGAAACAGTGTATGTGGAGGAAGGTGGAGTACCAGAGAGAACCCACACAGGAACAGGGAGAACATGCAGACTCACACAGAAAGATCCTGTGATGGAGCCGGGACTGGAACCCGGAACCTTCTTGCTGTGAGGCGACAGTGCTGACCACTGCACTACCGTGTCGCCCTTGGGAAACAATTGTGCTAAATCAGTCGACCATTTTTCATCAATTTCTTATAAAAATGTCTTTACAGACTTTAATGTTACCCTGAGTAAGTAACTTACAAGTACCTGAAAGAGGAAATGTGCTTTGATACTCATTATTGTAATTTGTCGATTATTGTTGTGTCTGCGGTTTCGTCAAATACCGGAAGTAATATTGGTGTTGACCATAAAGGCTTTTATTGTTAACCTGCAAATCGGAAGTGCTGCGTAGTCGTCACAGCTAGCTTACCAGTGGTGTGAAGATGGCGGCACACAGTCGCTCTCCGCTGCTGCTGCTGTTATCGTTTGCTTGTCTCTGCCGTTTCGGCTACGTCCTCGGCTCCAAAGCTGGCAGCGGCCCGGCCGAGCCGCCCAACGCTCCCGTCCATAGAGCCGCGGAGTCTGCGGCCAAGGATGCACCTGCCGCTGCCGCCGCTGGGGCCTCACAGCCTCGAAGGGCGACTGGTTGGAAGCTGTCGGAGGAGGAGGCCTGCAGGGGGGACCTGACCCGGCTCTGCCCAAAACACACCTGGACCAACAACCTGGCGGTGCTGGAGTGCCTCCAGGACCGCAGAGAGGTAAGCGGCCGCGGGCGGCAGGGATCCGTCTGAGGTGGTGGGAATCTGCTGGGTGTGTCGCCCCGGTGATCTTGCTCCACATCGGCAGTCAGCGGGACACCTCGGCGGAGGTGAACGTCCACCTGCATCGGCGAGCAGCTGCCCACACAGCAGGGGGCTTTAGAACATCTGAAAATCCTGATTTCACGCAGTCTGACAACCTGGAAACACAGCAAAAGTGCAGTCTAAGACCTGACGCAACATTAATTAACTTTAAAGTTAGTAACTGTCAGAGATGGACACACAGCGACTAGAGCAGTGGAAATGATAACATTACAGTTTCTCTCCTGTACTTTTACTTTGTTTATTGAAAGGAAATCAACCTTTCCAACAATAAGAATTAAAGGCAAATTATAACCTGTATAATAAAAGATGGGTCATATCAAATATTTCCCGAGGTGACAAAATTTAACACACTGAAAACAGTACGGCGTTAGACTTTTTGGATTTTTGTTTGTATTTCACACTTTAGTTCTACCCAACAAGAAGGCTCGAAAGGTTTTTACCTCACAACATTGCTGACGAATAAATGTGGAGGAGAAATACTGCATCGGTCAGAGCAGAAATTGATTTATTGATCAATGTGGAGTCGAGACACAAAATGAAGAAAAAAAACAACAAAGGTTTTGACTCTGAATAAATTGATAGTAAAGAGAAAGGTTTCAGCTCCGTTTCGTGTTACTAATTTTTACACCTAGAAAAGGCCTTTAAACAACACAAAGTAATGACTGGGTCATCGGGCTGCAGATTTGCCGCCAACACACACACACTCTTATTTTGGAAGGGAACGTGAGAAGTGCCGTCTTGGTGATTTCAAGAGAAACGTGTTTAGTTGTGTGAACGTCTGTTGATCAGACAACACACAGGAGAGGTGGTGATACTGCAGTACTAATATATTCATGCGGTGGTGATATTTTGTTAAGCTCCAAAGAGCGAGACATTAGATGACCCAGTTTGATTTACACACACACACGCACACACACACGCACACACACACACACACACACACTTCAGCACAGATCATAACTCATCAGTCTACTGTAACAAGCCTGACACTGGCTGATATTTTGTCATTAGACAAGGATTACTGAGCAGAAATGACAAACATGTTTGAGGTCTTTTAGAAGCTGTGTTTGTAACATGGTTTCATCATAGTTGAAATGTTGTTGTTTGTGTTTTTATTGTCCAATTTTTTTTTAATGTTGAAGTGGCTCCACTGCTCCGAGGTGTGACTCACTAATGACTGCGTAAGAAAAAGGACACGAACTGATTATTGATGAATTAATCAAAATGTAATCAAGATCTCATTATGGCCCTGATGCAATTTTCAAATCACTAAAAAGGCACAACATTTAAAAAAAAAAAGTAAAAAAAAAAAAGCATATTGAATTAGACATTATTGTGCTGCGGAGAAATCCTGCCTTCGGGAAAACATCTTTTGTTTGATACTGATCTCCACAAAAATGACACCAATGTCATTTGAATGATTTTTAATTAAAATGAGATCAGCGACGTAAAGAATTAACTTTGCAAATCATACCACCAATTTATATTTGTTTCAAACTGGTGTTCTTCTGGCGGAAACAGTGGTCATTGTCAGTCATGACGATACTGAAAGGAATGACAATAGAAGACAAACATTGAACCTGCAATTGAGAAAAGAATCCTATTTTAAAAGTGAGGGTCAGGGAGGAGAAACCAGACTGCAGATGAGATTCTCTCCCAGTTTCTAGTTTCTTTGTCTTTGTCTTTTTTTTTTTTTTTTTGGAAAGATATACTGTTATTATAGTAGTAATGGTTCTGAGAACGAATCTGTGATGCAAACATCCACGTTTTTTAGTTGCGGCCCCGTCATCGTTGCACCCTATTAGATGGTTTGTTCTACTTTTCGGGCCGGAGCCACCAGAACGTGTCCTGAAAGCTCTCAGCTGGGAGCGTTTGAGACCTCTCGGGAGGTGCGTTGTTTTTTTTGAGACGCTTCGGTTGCTATCAGTTGATGGTGAAGTCCTTCCTCTGGGGCAGATGTGCTGACGAGCTCAGCCGTCCTCCGTTGTTGACCAGCACACGTTCATGTAGTGATGTGATGGTGAGTCTCTGTGGCGCCGGTCCCAACCCTCAGCTACTGGGATGGGTCGTTTAGTTGGTTCAGTAAATTGCTGTTGGATAAAAAATTGAGGAAAAAAAGCATTTCTTATTTCAGGCATTTAACCAAATGTCCATCGACTTGGAGCGAAAGGGAACAGACTTTCAACAATGCCAACTTATTTCCAGGTGTTCTGACTCATTCCTGCAACATTGCACACTGCTTTGACCCTACACACCATGCATATGGATCATCTGCAGTTGGATCGAATGCTAGCCAGTGGAGCCTCCAGCAGCTCCAGACATCTGGACTCCTCCCTTCTTTCTATCTTCAGTGATATATTGTTGGTTAGAAATGATGTCAAGTGCTTGATTCTGTAATGAGACGCATGTCAAATTTGATCCTGAGCAGATGATCCACACGATCCCTCCCGAGCTTCACCTGGTGCCTGGTTTTTAACTCTGGTACCCCACCACTGTGTTGATGCCACGCTCCCCTCTCCAACACACTGACGTCTCATACACACACACACATACACACACACTCTCTCTCTCTCTCTACCTCTCTCTCCACCACTGACCCTGAGTGATGCTCTCTTTACTGAGATAATTACATCGCTTCAGCTCTATAACAGCTGTGGCCTCCTGAAGAGGTAAATGGTTCTTATAAATCAGCCTCTTCTCCCGAGAAAAAGACACACAAACACTAAAACACACACACACACACACACACACACACACACACACACACACACACACACAGAGCGCGGCATTGTGGGTGGTTACAGTAAAGCGTTTATTTGCAGTGGTCCAAGCTCTGAAACTGACTCTTGAGGGACGTGTAGCTCCACAGTTACAAGCTAACTGCTTAGTGCGGAAGTAATTTGGCTCCAGCACCAGCAGGCCAAACACTTCCTGTTTGTGGTCATTAAGTCGGTCCGTCACTTTCTGACTCGGGTTGACAGTGTGTGAGGGTGCTGTGGAGAGCAGCCTCAGCTTTGCTCTCTGTTGGGAGGTGGGGGGTTTAAAGAGACAGGGGAGAAAAGTACTTGTTACAGTCAGAGAGATGAACTGAGCGGCTGCACACAGAGCCACCGGAATAAATGATCATCTGCACATAGAGCTGTACACCAGCATGATAAGTCTCTTTAGTCAGTCACACCAGTCAACCATTATATTCACTGCCTTCCTGAGTGGCATCTGCTCTGCTCTCCTCTGTGTACTTAATGTTTCGGTTTGACACGGGAGGCTGAGGCTGGGCGACCGAGCACAAATATTTGAATTGTTTTTGTAACAGATCCAAAGTCAGCACTTCTGTCCATAGCCAGGTGACTTTCAATCTGCAGCTTTTCTTCTTTTCTGTGTTTTGCTTTTTTAAGCAAAAGACAAGGACACACACAACAGTAGCGTTGCTTGGCAGTCCTGCTGGTGCTCACCTGAAAAAGCCCCCCCCAACCAGGTGTAGCGTTTGTGTGCCATTATCCTGTCAAGCCCTGTCAGTGGTGACACTAGCTTTCAAAATACACTGCTGGTGGAGTCGGACCAGTTATTTTCCAGTTCCACCGGCTCAGATTGTGCTTTGGGGCTTCTCTCCCAGCCAAGTGCACGGTGTTCTGTCGGTTATGTCACCCGTGTTTTTCCCAGACATAATCAGCTGTTCTGTGGGAGTGTACTAATTGTTTTCATGAGAGGGTCATTTATAGACTTTGATCTGATTGATCAATATTAATGTGGGGAGAAACAACTCAAGATTTCTCTGCCGCTTCCCATTGCTTCTGATACAATGATGTGTTGATCGGAATCATTTCAAACATTTGTTTCTTCACACAGTTCTGTGAGTTTTTCATTCCATGTGCCTGTAGGTAATGACATGCCCGCTGAAAATTACAGTCATACCCTGGTACCTGAGAGCTCATCTGGGTGACAAAGTACCTGAGAGCTACGCCAGGTGACGTGTGTTCAAGCCCCTCACACAGTCAAAATTTGGGAAAGACAAAAGCCTAAGAAAACACCTCAAGAATAGACCTCGAAGCTGGAGAGTGAATTTGATTTGCTAACGTTTGCAACGCAGCAGGAATTGGAAGAGTTTGGACTAATTTTGAAATTACAAGTGAAGAGAATTAAAAACAACAAGAACAATTGTTTCAGGATTCCAGGTCCCGGATCCAAGGTTGGTTCAAATGTGAATGGTACTCAACCACTACAAAGTATCTCTTGACTCAGCTCGTCTCAATCAACAATACGCGGTGGTGTAGGCTGCTGCACTGCTGGAGCTCCTCCATATACGTGTCTGGCTCATTACCAGAGAAGGCATCTGTTCGCCAGCAGCTCCGTGTCTCTCGGGACGTCTCCACACATCATCTTGGAGCTCTCAGCACGTCCCCCTGCCCACCTCACTACCACGAGGTTGAAGCTCCCGTGGTGCTGCCGCTCACCCGTTCAGATCACCTCATCAAACTGCCTGATTCATTTAAGCCTGAATTCTAATGGTGTCTCTCACATTCAGCGGTTAATTGTTTGTAAAAACGTTTGTGTCTTTAGAGGCCCATAGAACTGTATTAGCATTGTTATATAATGTCATGAAAGTGAGCGGTAACTGTCGTTGCTCACACATAAAATCAGGTACATCCTACCTGTACTTTGCCTCCATGTTGGACAACTTGTTCTTGTTCTTGTTCTTCCATATCATGACATCACTCCAACATTACATCACAGCTCTTATTTCTTGCTTGTAGTAGGCCCGAGCTAGTAGATGGCGCATGTCATGCACAGTAAGAATTTTACACATTATTTTTCTGCTGTTTTGGGATATTTGCAGTATTTAACCATTATTTGCAAAGACATGAATTTGAATAATGCTATTGTTTTTATCCAGCGTTTCTTTGTTCATTGAGTCCTGATTTGATAGTAGTTCTCTGTGCTGGGTTTGTCTTGTCAGTTCCCTGTGTCACTGGACTGTCAGAGAACTCTACAGTTTGTTTAAGCCCCCCCCCCCCGTCTCCATTAGGCTCCGTTATCTCGCCATTATAATCTGTCGAGTTGGTAAATCTTCTCTTGATCCAGAAGCCTTTGATCTGAATGCAGCAGCTCTGCTTTAATTAATAACTCATAGTCTTAGTAATTGGGCATTTCTGTCCATGCTGAGAGTCTGTTTATATAACAGTCAGAAAACATGTATTTGTCCTGCTCCTCTGGTCCTGGCGATTGGATTTCCTCTCTGTTCAGAGTCATGTGACACTGTAGGATCTGGCTACCCGACTCCTGATAGGATCAGCATCTGTCATGTGATGATGTACCTGCCACATTAGTTTAACTGGTAACACTTCACAACAAAGCTAAATTAATAAATGTCAGTTACTGTTTAATTAGCTGAGACTGCTGAATAAACATTACTTAAGCTTAATTAACCATTTATTAATGCTCTTTGTGACCTTATTGTGATGATATTAACATAAATTCCTTGAGTAACTCTTGACTTCCCCTTGACCCCCCAACCCACCTCAGTAGTTAGCATGAACAGCATGAATAAATATTTAGTAGACACACGGGTTAACTAAGCAGTAGCTAAGCATTAACTAACCATTACTAACTCACCCTGATTGTGAAGTGTGGTGATTTGTTTAATTGTTAAATGGAGGTTGATGATTTTATGTCAGCAGCAGCTCCAGAGGCAGCGTTAGTGATCTTACGACCTCAAGTCAAGTCTTCCTCGGTGCAGCATGATCTTCCATGGTTCCATTTGGATAGAAATTGATGACTCAGCAGGCTGTGCTTTGGTTGTTGCTCCCTTGGGATTCTGTTACACAGTGAGCCAAACTGTCAGGGTCCAGATCCTTCACTCCTCTTCCAGATTAATCTGAACAAATACAACTCAGACAACCCTAACCTCAGAACTGAAAACTTCCAAACAGGAGTCCATGAACCACTGCGTGATGTTACACACAATCCATCTTCCTCTTCAACAGTCTATGATGAAGAATGAACAGATGTGAATCTCCTCATTTACTCGAACTTTTGTGTTCATTTTACTGCATGTGTTTAAAAATGTTATTATCACTCTCTCTGTTTGCAGGAAACAGACATCGCTCCTGACTGCAACCATGTAGGTGTCACACACACACACACATATACACACAATTGGTTGTGATTGATGATTGGTTTAAGCAAGTTAAACTGGTACTTGCCTGAGTGGCTGTTATGGGGAGCGTCAACTGCACAGAGAGTTCGTATGTGTTGGTCTCAAAAGTGAGTAATAAACAGAATATACTGATATACAGTATACTACATCTGAACCAGATTCTATGCATGATAACGTGATGTCGCATGGCCTGTGGGTGTAGGCGCAGTCCTCCGGGGGGGTGTTACCTTCGAGGGCTGCACCTATTGTCCTACAATCCAGGGTTCCAATAGCTGGGCACAGAGTAAAGTCCAGCGAGGGGGTCGGCAGGAAGCCGCAGCTCATCTCTGCTTCCTCGGGATGATAAACCACGAGGGTTCCAAGCGGTTCATGGCAGACAGATTTATGGAACACCTCAAGGTTAATGGAGCTCTCGGACTGTCTTTATTACAGCAGCGGAGAGCAGTGGCTGCAATTAACATGTCACACACACACACACACAGAGCTCCTCTTGTTTTGTGGTGGTGTTGTTTTCTGGGCGGTCTAGCTGTCAGTAGCTGTTATCTGTGGCTGCTGCAGCTGGGGCCTCGCTGGCAGCAAGACAACAAGCACATAAATGAAGAAGACGGAGACAAACATGAATCCAAGATAAAAGAAGCATTCGCAAACTGTATTTGTAATTGAAGAAACGGATTCTTAGATTTCTCTCAGCTCATCAAGGGTTAGTTAGCGGAGTGAGGAACTGTAATTGGTCTGTCTGTCTGTGAAATAATAAATCCGCTGTCAGTATCCAGCATCTTGAGAGAGAGAGCCAGGGAGATCATTTGGAAATGGTAAACAGCAGCAGTGTAGCGAAAGCTGTGCATAACCCAAGATCCTGCTGTTGTATTTTCTCACTATTCTATTAAACCATCAGGTCTGGTGATAAAATCCTGAACCTTGAAACTGTTTGGACCCTGATGTGTTTGTGGACACATCTAAAATAGCTCCAGTGTCCTCAGTAACTGCTTCAGCCCTGCACTCCACCTCTTCTCTGTCTTTTGTTTGCGAGCATGGTTGAGTAGGGCATTTTTGAAGACTAACAAGTGCTAACACCCATCACTTATTTGCAGCAACCACTACATTCACAAGGGCTTGATGCTGCAAGGGAGGACACAAGTTAATCGCTGTAATTGTAGATGCAAAGTTAACGGACTGTTAGACCGTTACAAGCTAGACACAAGTGTCAACAGTTGCTTTATAGACCCAAGCAAGGAGCTAAAAATGTCAACTGCGTACCATTTAATATCAGTGTCAGAGGAGAATGAAGTAATTGTGCTCTTTCAAAGTATAATTATTCGCGAAGACGGAGCAGAGTCACGTGGATTCAGCAACTGGTGGGCATTAAGGATTCAGATCTAAACCGATCCTTAATGCTATTATTCTCATTTAGTTGCCCTAAAATTTAAGCCGCTATAGTTTCTGTCTTTTTTTTTACCTGTAAATTTCTGTCAACTGTGTGAAGAGAGACCGGGAATGATGAGGACTTAAACTGTGTTCTTAACCAGTTATCCACAGTAAAGCAACCCAACAATTCATCACATACTTGAAATGTATTTATGGTTCGCCTTCTTAAATAGGAGGAACATCCCCAAAATATAGCTGTGGGAAATTAGTTTAGTCCATAACACCCATCTCTGCTCTTGAGTTTCTGTTTTTGTGGTCTTAGCTAGTAAAATGTCACCACATGATGAATGTGTTGACATCTCATGTCCGTCTCGCCCTCAGCTCCTGTGGAACTATAAACTCAACCTGACCACAGACCCCAAGTTTGAGTCGGTGGCCCTGGAGGTCTGCAAGAGCACCATCGCTGAGGTCAGTGGATCACTCAGAAGCTTTACATCGATGACAAGTCTCGTTAGACTTCATTTTCTTTTACTTACTTGAGATTAATAAATGTTTTGGCAACATGATCGAGTGGATATAATGTACAATATAACACTAATATCCAGCATGATTGGATGTGAACAGTTTTACTCCTTCAGGTAGGAGTCTTGCTGGCCCTTCAGTGAAATAAAAATGATCTATCCGCCATTCTTGTTCACCGCACGCATCCCTCAGCTTCTCTAAAGGGATCCTGTAGTTACTTTCAACAAACAACCCAGTACTAATGATAAAGTGACTGAGTTTTGGGTCATGATGTGATTCCCTGGCCCTATAGGATGTATAATCACCCGCTCAGGGTCTGTGGACATTCCTGGAACATTTCCACACAGATTCAAGTATATTGACCAGATACTCAGACTGCTACAAGTGAGAGACTTTCTCCTCCTTTCTCCATATGTTCCTCTCAGCATTGACTTTCTGCAGTGTAATCTCTCTAAACAGATTCTGCATATAAATACAGAATCTGTGGGCAAGGGCGAAGATGTCAGGACAGGGAAGCTTCCGGTTTCCATTTGAGTGGCTTTGACCAATCACGTTTGAGCAAGCCTTGGTTTAGTCCAAGTAAACAGTCAGGAAAGGTCAGTAAAATGTCTGTAGTCTGAATATTTAACAAAGCTGTTGTAGTGGCTTTAAACTGGTGTTTGTACTCCTCGTCTTTTGACTCCATGCAAACGTCACAAGTTCCCATACGCACTATGAGCAGTGAACGGAGTGAGGAAGGCTTGAACCAGATGATTGCTGGCTACACTGGTACCCTGAAATACTGGCCCTTGTTCCCAGAGGTTAAGACGTCAGACATCGCTGATGGGTCCTGAGATTGACACAGTGTGTTTAGTGTTGACGATCAAGCAAACTCAGTCGCCTCTTTGAAGATGCCAGTAGTAATTGTCAGATTGTGGAGTTTCAGAAAGGTTATTTCTTGTACAAACATACTGAGATAATGTCGAGAATTCTACGTTCTTCCTGTAGATGTTCTGACCTCTCTACACCTGCAGATAAAGGAGTGTCACGAGGAGGAGCGCGGGAGGGGCTACTTGGTGTCCTGCCTGGTGGATCACCGTGGCAACATCAGCGAGTACCAGTGTAACCAGTACATCGCCAAGATGACCAGTATTATCTTCAGTGACTATCGACTGATCTGTGGCTTCATGGATAAATGTAAAGAAGACATCAACAACCTGCGCTGTGGAAGCATCAACATAGGACACAAGGTGAGGTGTGTGTGTGTGTGTGTGTGTGTGTGTGTGTGTGTGTGTGTGTGTGTGTGTCAATGGAGATTGTTTACTAGATGCAGTACTTGTCTACTCTGGCATTAAACATACTTTGCTGCATTTTTGCCAGACTTCTGCCACCTGTAGATGGGAGGAGTCATGTAAAATATTTTGCAACATTTTTGTTATCTATGTGTGCGTGTTTGCGTGTGAACAAGTCAATAAGGACAGGGAGCCACCCATACGCACTGATCTGTAACTTAAGAGCCAAAACAAACCATGTCAAACCAGAGAGCGCTGAGAGCAACAGAACTCTGCTGAGGTTAACCTTCGACCCTGGCACTTTTGTCCCCGGGGCCTTAATCAAAGCTGCAAACTGAGATGAGCAAGTTTTTGAATAATCCTGCTGACAGACACACAAACACCACCAAAAACATGACCTCCTTAGCAGAGGTCATCAATGCTGGCGCTCTCATTCTAGCTGGAATGAAGCACTCAGTACTGCCACCTGTGGCTGGAAGAGGAATGAATACAATCACACTTCATGCCAAGTATTTGAAACTGAGATACAGGGAACTGCTTCTTAAAGTTACTGGGTCACACACATAGACATTTTGATTTGCATTCTTTTGATGACCAAGACCTAACAAAATGTAACACAGTAGCAACTGCTCATTGTGTTTTAAAAGCTGTGATTGAGTCTAAATCTTCCACATTAGGACGTTCACTCCCAAGGTGAAGTAATCGCCTGTCTGGAGAAGGCGCTGGTGAAGGAGGCGGAGCGACAGGATCGGGGTCATACCATCAAAGAGGAGTGCCAGAAGGCGATCCTGCGGGTGGCAGAGCTGTCATCTGATGACTTCCACCTCGATCGGCATCTCTACTTCTCCTGCCGTGACGACCGGGAAAGATTCTGCCAGAATGTAGGAGATTTAACAGCTCTGAAAGCAGATTTGTATTGATTGATTTGATGAGAAAATCCTTGTCACTCAATGGATTCTACTGTCCGCAGACTCAGGCAGGAGAAGGGAAAGTCTACAAGTGTCTGTTCAATCACAAGTTTGAAGAGGCCATGTCAGAGAAGGTGTGACCACCTCGACATCCAGCTCTCTGAGCAGGGGCTCATGGCCTCACCTGCTCAGTCATTATGAGGTAGTCTTTGCCCTCTAATATTCCTTCTTTCTCTTTCTTTCCCGCCATAGTGCCGAGATGCTCTGACCACCCGTCAGAAGCTGATCTCTCAGGACTACAAGGTTAGTTACTCTCTGGCTAAAGCCTGTAAGCTGGACCTGAGGAAGCAGCACTGCAGCCTGGACACCAACCTCCCAAGAGCTCGCGAGGCCCGCCTCTCCTACCTGCTGCTGTGTTTAGAGGCCGCTGTGCACCGAGGTTCGATTTACACCTCTGATTCAATTTGTGTCTGCGTGCGGGGTCTTGTAGAGGCTGAGGTGATGCATTAATGCTCATTCTGTGTTTTGCAGGGCGCCCGGTCAGTGGAGAGTGTCAGGGCGAGATGCTGGACTACCGGCGGATGCTGATGGAGGACTTCTCTCTGAGTCCGGAGATTGTGCTGCACTGCCGGACGGAGATAGAGGCTCACTGCTCCGGCCTGCACCGCAAAGGCCGCACACTGCACTGCCTGATGAGAATCGGCCGTGGCGAACGCAGCACGGCCATCGACAGCATCTGCCAGAGTGCAGTAAGTCTTAGCTGTTAGCTGCTTCAACTTTGAAGACATGCACCAAAAGATTCAGGAGCGACAAAAGCGTTTCCAATCAAGGTGGCAACAAAGAACTCCTGGTGCCAGCTGGCAGCACAATGTCAGTATCAAGAGCAACGATTTGAGGTTGAGGGGAGTTCAGCTTTATAAAAACTAGGGTCGATGCCACTAAAGCAGCAAACCAATCTGAGATGGGTTTTAATTACCCCTGCTCTCCCTTTCCCTCTGTTCCAGTCTAAAAACGGAGGAGGAACTCACTGTAGTTCTCTCTAGTTGTCAGGCAATTCATTAAGATACTGTATCTTTATAGAAAATCCATTATTATAATTACAACAATTGGCTACTTCCACAATTATTCTTGATGATGTATTGTAGTTTTAGTGCAGTCTTCTCATCAAACAATGTGATTATGATTAAAAAAAGGCAGCTATTCTATTTTTAAAAGGCAGAAATACAGAGAAGGTGCACTTTCCTTACTAAATGATACACACTGGTTATATGAAAAGCTGTATATTTTATCATTATTGACAAAAGTCATGGCCCTGCCTGCATAAGAGCTCTACTTTAAGCTCAATATTGACCACAAGTACTTGACGCCCATGACACCCGCTGGTGACAGGCTGAAAGCAGAAACCACGGCAACCGCTGCTGCTAGTGATTTTTTATTTTTTTTTAATTTTTGCCAACATTCTTTTTTATAGTTTTTACAGAAAAACAGAAAAGTAGAATTACATGTACTGAAAAAAAAACATAAAGCCCACCACCCAAATTATTCCAATTCTTGGTTGGGGATCAGATCAGTAGTTACAGTCCATTTCATTTAGTTGCATAGAAAGAAAGGAAAGAAAAACCATTTGTGATATATTGAATACCACAGAGGGTCTTTGTTTACATGTCCCCAGATTCCCCCATCAAGCGTGGCAAGTCTGTTCTTGATACTTAGTGATTCTTTTGGTGTGAATTCAGTATTACAAAGTACTGCAAAGAATGTCCTGCTTGCACTGAGAGATCTATGTGGCAGTGTTGAGTTTAATGTGTGTTGCGAGGAGCTTGTTTTGCGAAAGCTTGAAAGTTCATATGAAAATCCGATATTCTTGAACTTAAATGTTGCTTCTGCTGCAGCTTCAGACTCTGATCCAGTCCGCTGATCCAGGAGCCGACTACCGGATCGACCGAGCACTCAACGAGGCCTGCGAGTCCGTCATCCAGACTGCCTGCAAACACATTCGCAACGGAGACCCCATGTGAGACTACACACAAATAAAGCTGAACACCTGAAGTCAAAACATCCCAACTATGACTGTGTCTGAGTCCGTCAGCTGATGTGTGTTTGTGTGTGTAGGATCCTGTCGTGTCTGATGGAGCATCTGTACACAGAGAAGATGGTGGAGGACTGTGAGCACCGATTGCTGGAGCTGCAGTATTTCATATCCAGGGACTGGAAGTGAGTCTGACCCAGTCATCAACACGCTGAACACACCAGAATCACTCAACTGTCTGACATGTTTGACAGAGGGAGGCAACTGCCTACTTGCATGAAGAAGTAGACTCCTGTGCGTTGTGGTGTAAATATTACTTCCTGCACTGGAACTGAATTATAGAACGTTTGCCTCAAACAGAAGATTTAAGAGGACAATGCGTTTTCACCATATTGTCACAATAAGTTTCATTGAAAGTAATAATGTCCATGATGATTATCATTGTTTGAATTATTGTAGTATCGGTGCAGAGCAGGTAGTCCTACACCATGACTACCCTACTGCTATTCTTGCATGTACGTTGCTGGTAACACCAGATCCTTGTATCTGTCTCTCAGACTGGACCCCATCTTGTATAAGAAGTGTCAAGGTGACGCCGCCCGACTGTGTCACACACACGGCTGGAATGAGACCAGTGAGCTGATGCCGCCAGGCGCCGTCTTCTCCTGCCTCTACCGCCACGCATACCGGACAGAGGAGCAGGGACGAAGGGTAAGATGAGACATGGAGCTCTGACTCGTCATGTCAACACTCGCTTCATGTGACAGCACAACCAGCAACTCCTCCGTGTTTGCAAATTGAACTTCCTGCAGCCAAAAACATCACTATTGGAGTGGTGAGAGTCGACCTAAGAAGTAAAGTTGTAGTTGGACAGTATTGTTAACGTGTGTGTGTTTTCAGTTATCTCGGGACTGTAAGGTGGAGGTTCAGAGGATTCTCCACCAGAGGGCGCTGGATGTGAAGCTGGATCCTGAGCTACAGAAGCGCTGCATGACCGACCTGGGCAAGTGGTGCAGTGAGAAGACCGACGCTGGACAGGTCAGACTCAAGATGATTGTCTGATTGTTACAGGTGAAAGTACTGAATATTGATCTTGTGTATGTTGTGCTGACTATTTCTTGTGTGTGTGTGTGTGTGTGTGTCTGTGTGTATCTGTGTGTGTGTGTCTAGGAGCTGGAGTGTTTGCAAGAACATTTAGAAGACCTAGTGTCTGCCTGTAGGGATGTCGTGGGCAACCTTACAGAGTTGGAATCAGAGGTCAGAGGTCACCAGTTTTTGTGGAAGAAATAATAATAACCAAAGATCATTTTAATAATTGTGTTTCTCTTTGTCTTGTCATGTCTTTCAGGACATCCAGATCGACGCCCTGCTCATCAGAGCCTGTGAGCCTGTCATTCAGACCCACTGCCACGTGAGAACCAGCATCTCCTCTCTCTCGCTCTCTCTCTCTTCATATATATATATATATATATCTCACACACACACACCGGTTTAGGTTACATCGGTGATTTCTTTTCAGTCAGAGTTCTCTTCTCGTCTCTCTTTCTGCTTTCCCTCACTTTTTGAAACAACAGTGTACTCCTTAGCGAGCAACCAAGCATCAACGTCCACTCTAAAAACACAAGACTGTAGAATAAGGCAGGTCTGCCAAGTTATTCTGGAGAATCATTCTAAATGAATACTAACACATTCTGGTTAACAAGACGTTATTGTTAATATTTGCCACACCCTGTCCACAATGATTATGATTTGATTACAAAAATATCAAGAATCCAGAGTGTTTTTTTGGAAGACACACACATCTAAAGGTGGAATTAATACTGCACTCCTGCATATATATTACGTTCTCCAAGAAGGTCTGCGTCAGGCAATGTTTGGCTCCTCGGAGGCAGAGATAGTCAACCTGGTATTGTACAATAACTGTATCACAAAGTAATTACTGGCACGTCTCTCAACTTCCATACATTCTTCAACTATTTGGATTTAATTGCTTCAGTAAAACTGTTACACCCACAGGACAATTTGATGTGGGGGCGATCTCATTTTCTTCTTTCCCTTCATATCGTGTGTGTGTGTGTGTGTGTGTGTGTGTGTGTGTGTGTGTGTGTGTGTGTGTGTGTGTGTGTGTGTGTGTGTGTGTGTGTGTGTGTAGGACGTAGCTGATAACCAGATTGATACTGGTGATTTGATGGAGTGTTTGGTTCAGAACAAACACCAGAAGGAGATGAACGACAAGTGTTCAGTCGGTGTCACACACTTCCAGTTGGTCAGTTCCCATCATCATCTTCCCCCTCTCTCTCTCTCTCTCTTTCTCTCTCTCGCTCTCTCAACCCCCTACGCACACGTCAGTTTGACTCATTTCAAAGCCAAATGATCAGACAATGTGCTCTTAACTCTTTGGTTTCATCTATCAAGGAGCTTTCAATCCTGTTTCTTTATCACATCAGAAAAACCTGAGCAATTCTAGTCCTTCTTGTTGTTCTGCACTTTCCTAATGAAGAACCCAACTTGCATGTATACGGTTTGTTGTCTGTGGTGATGTCACATTTTGTTTTGTTTTGAAAATTGTGATTTTTGATTGTGTTTCAAGTACGTGCACAGCCCTGTTATTAAGTCATTATTAAAAAGTCATTTCACAGCTGATTATAATTAATCCCCTCAGGAATTTAAGTAGGACACTGCTGCTGTTTAATGATAATCCAGCACTAATTCTCTCTGGTCTCCGCGAAGATTCAGATGAAGGACTTCCGCTTCTCCTATAAATTCAAGATGGCGTGTAAGGAGGATGTCCTGCGCTTGTGTCCAAACATCAAGAAGAAGTGAGTCTCACAACAACTACAATCACAGAAAAGCCAATCCAACTTTCTGTCTTTCTTTCTGAGTTAAATGAGGATATTGATTTTTGAGAAAGAGAATTTCTCCCAAATGTCAAACTATTTCTTCAGCTGACAGTTGAAGCCCCTCACATCACCCAGCTAAACGTCTTTATACGTGGAGCTGACATGTCCTGAAGTATCGCCTGCTCTTGTCTTGGACCCCACAGGGTGGACGTGGTCATCTGCCTCAGCACCACGGTGAGGAACGACACCCTGCAGGAGGCCAGAGATCAGCGCGTCTCTCTCAAGTGTCGTAAACAGCTGCGGGTGGAGGAGCTGGAAATGGTACCACACGCACGCCCGCACACACACACACACACACACACACATGCGTGCGCGCTCACAAACACATTTGTACGGCTAAATACACTCATCAAGCCCTATCGCTCATACCTTCACTGTCTCCAAACGTCTGCGGTGGTTCAATTTTCAACTCTGTACTACGTTGGCCTGAAGGACACAGGAGAGACAACTTTGAATCCAGAAATGCAACAAAAATCTAAATTTACCCAGACGAGGAAAGCACCTGCTGAAACACAAACACGACTACAGATGGTGAGTTCACCTACGAGATACGAGAGAAACTTTGTTACCAAAGGACAAACCAAGGCTGAGATGAGTGACACACCCATTGCCTCGTACAGATATCAAAAATGAATCACAGTTATTACTGGTTGCACGTAATAATGGCACACATCAGAAGTGTACAAATGGCACATATACCTTTGATTGTGTATGTACGCTAAACTTCAGCAGCCCGTTTCCCAACTGAGGCAGAGTGAGTGTGAGGCATCGCAGCAGCACTGCGCCACCGAGCCTGGGAGGGTGGCTGCAGCAAAGGTCTCGTCGCTGTCACCTGGGCAAGGTGGCGAGGGTAGAGGCAGGATGGGGGTGGGGGAAAGGGGGGGGGGATGCGTGCAATTTTGCATCACTAACACAGGTGGAATTCAGGAGGATAAACAATGGGGCAGATGTCCTTCAGTAGCTGATAGTGAATCAGGGAGGAAGGGCTTCATTTAGTTTAACAGCATCGTCTCCTCTCCCTCCTCTCCTCCCCTCTCCTCTCCCTCCTCTCCTCCCCTCTCCTCTCCCTCCTCTCCTCCCCTCTCCTCTCCCTCCTCTCCTCCCCTCTCCTCCCCTCTCCTCTCCTCTCCTCTCCCCAGTCTGAGGATATACGGTTGGAACCTGAGCTGTACGACCCCTGTAAGTCAGACATCAGTCGTCTGTGTCCCAATGTGGCCTTTGGTAACGCTCAGGTAAGGAGCAGAAATCCTTCACAGGATTTCATCAGACACACAAACTTCAGGAACCTCTGATTTTCTTCTCCTTCTCCCGCTCGTCTCCTCGTCAAGATGATCGAGTGCCTTAAGGAGCAGAAGACTCAGCTCAGCCAACGCTGCCACCAGCGCATCTTCAAGCTGCAGGAGGTGGAGATGACCGACCCCGAGCTGGACTACCAGCTGATGAGAGTCTGCAAGCAGATGATCAAGGTGAGGAGGAGGAGGAGGAGGAGGACATTCAGGATGAAAGAGAAGAAGAGTGGAGACCTGGACTGACTTGTGCTCTCCTCCGCAGCGCTTCTGCACCGAAGCAGACACTAGAAACGTTCTTCAGTGTCTGAAACAGAACAAGAACAGCGAGCTCATGGATCCCAAGTGTAAACAAATGATCACCAAGAGACAAATCACACAGAACACAGGTACACACACACACACACACACACACACACAATAAAGGAAAGAAAATTAGCTCACCCACAAGACAAATTGTCCTGTGGGTGTGACAGTTTTACTGAGCAAAAAATCAAAACACACACACACACACACACACACTTTTCATGTGGAGTTAAATGTGATGAATCAGAGCTGAACCCTCATCTCTGACTCACCCGGTCCTCCTCCAGACTACAGGTTGAACCCGGTGTTGAGAAAAGCTTGCCGAGCCGACATCCCAAAATTCTGCCAGTCCATCTTGAACAAGGCGAGTGAGGACAGCGAGCTGGAGGGCCAGGTCATCGCCTGTCTCAAACTCAAGTACACTGATCAGGTCAGTCCAGCGGTAAACTACAGTCTGCTTCCTCTGGTGGCAGTGATGATTGTTTATGAGGGTTTCTGGGTTTGGTTCAGAGGTTGTCCCCGGACTGTGAAGACCAGATCAGGGTGATTCTTCAGGAGTCGGCACTGGACTATCGGCTGGACCCACAGCTGCAGATGCACTGCTCAGATGAGGTACACACACACACACACACACACACACACACAGATTTCTAGTTGTCTATGCATCAAACCCTGCCCTGTTCTCCTAACTTTCTCCTCCAGATCTCCCGCTTGTGTGCGGAGGAGGCAGCAGCTCAGGAGCAGACGGGGCAGGTGGAGGAGTGTCTGAAAGTCAACCTGCTCAAGATCAAACAGGAGGGCTGCAAAAAGGTACGTTCAGTGAGATACAAGCCCTGGAGGAGTTTGGTCACATGATTGCATCGCCACAGTCGTGTCATTTCACAGTGTTATCTTTTAAGATTTACAGCTGAACGATCTTACAGAAGTGCTTGCGAATTTCTAAAAAAGACATTTCTGCACAGGATGAGAGAGAAATTAGATCCTTGAGGTTTTAATCAAAGACACTGGAATGGCAGTTCATATAGAAGTATTGTGTTTCTAGTTTTTTAAGGGGAGATGATCCTCAGTTAACTTCAGTATATCCAAAACCAAATCTGCATCCACATCCACTGCCTGATGTTCTTGTGTGCAGGAAGTGCTTAACATGCTGAAGGAGAGCAAAGCAGACATCTTCGTGGACCCGGTGCTCCACACCGCCTGCGCCCTGGACCTCAAACACCACTGTGCTGCCATCACCCCTGGCAGAGGAAGACGTAGGTGCTCTCCAGTCCCTAACCCTGACCCGAACCCTCCAGCCTCCTAGTCAGATCCTCCACTGTGTGTTTGTGTGTGCAGAGATGTCGTGTCTGATGGAGGCTCTACAAGACAAACGAGTCCGTCTGCAGCCCGAGTGTAAGAAAAGACTTCAGGATCGCATCGATATGTGGAGCTACGCCGCCAAGGTAAACACCAGGCGGACAGGAGGATGATGTCACTCTTCTTTGTCTCCTTCTATCTTCATCTCAGCCTTCGGTGCTACAGCGCTTCGCTCACTCAGTGTCCAACCGAAATTATGTTGAAATTAAAAATGCTGCTTAAAGGTTGAAGTGCAAACCTTTTTTTCTCTTGGATATTTCTGTCCACTGGTGGACATTCAGACAACCTTCTCTTTTCCATCGTGGTACAAGATGAACAATTAGCAGCTCCTCCTCTTTGCTGATGACGTGTTTTTATATTTCTCCAGTCTTCTTTTTAGTTTAGCAAAAACACCAAACTTAGTAGAAGTTTTAGGAAAGATATCAGGTTATGAATTAATATTTTCCAGAGTGAGTTGAAGATTTAAGTCCACTGCAATATCCCAATATCATTTGTTGTCTGTCCCATAGGTGGCGCCAGCAGAGGGCTTCTCTGACCTGGCTGTGCAGGTGATGACATCGCCCTCAAAGAACTACATCCTGCTCATGATCGCGCTGAGCGTGTGCATCCTCTTCCTGGTAGGGCTGCTGTGTGGTCGCATCACCAAACGGGTGACAAGAGAACTGAAGGACCGGTAGAGGACCGGCACTCTGACGCTTCAGAAGAAACGGACTCCTCCCTATTCTTCCTCTTGCTCCTCCTCTCCCTCCTCAGTCTGTAACCAGCCAACTTGCACAGTGCCAACGTCCGTGCTCACATCTGGACCTCCTCCCCGACACTAACACCTTTAATCCTGATTCTTTTTCTGATGATGGAAACTTTTTTTTTTTTTTTTTTTTTTAATTTCATCCTCTGAGAAAAACCTGCTTTTGCAGAGGATGTTTGACGTAGGATGTGAGATCATCCGACTTCTTTTAAGTCTCTAAACAAGCGCTGTTACTGGTGTGACGGAGGGCCGCTTCTTCTCTAGCTGAGTTCAAGTGGAGGTTAGGACCCCCCCGCCCCCCCCCCCTCATTAGGTCTGTTTTTGTCCTATTTAATGGAGACTGGAGCATGTCGAGCAACTAGAAATGTTTCATTCTAAGAGACTGCCTGAGGCTGCCTGAATCGCACAAGGAGACACTTGAAATATTGAGGCTAACTTTAAGGTTGAATTCTGTTGCTATGAGACATTTTTCTCATCTGTCATGAAGTCCCGTCCTCTGCGCTTTGTACAGAACCGCCTCTGGCTCGCCAGGTCCAACTCACTAACTCTAACTGTCTCCGTTACCTTCAGCTTCATCTGAATACTACTTAAATCTTTGCACTTTTTTTATTTCTATGCCTTATTTATTGTTGATTCATGTGCTCAGAGGTTGTTTTTGTGTGCATGTAGCTGTAAAACTGAAGGACTTGCTGAAGAGATGCAGTCAACCAGGGTGGAGGACTCAAGTCACATGACTTGACAAACTTCAAGATTTGTTGGACTAACACTGATAAAAGACTTTGACATGGTATTTAGTTACGGTTTGTTTTGATTTTTGATTTGCTTTCTAACAGCAGGGGAGGCCAGACCAGCTGCAGCTGAAGGCCCTGCCCGAGACAGCAATCATGGAGGGGGCTCGTCCAAAAATGACCCTATTTAGATTCAAGTGCCATCGATGACGGCACTAAGAGGGGGACAGCAATAGAAAAAATATAGAGCTCAAAAATCTATAACCCAACCAATACAACAACCAGCTTCATCTGTTTCTACAAAACCCACAAAAGAAGTTAGGAGAACGTGTTGTTCTAGCGAACGTTTAGCTAACGTATCGCCTTGTCTCACGTTAGCTAGAAGGCTAATGTTGTGTTTTGGCTATGTTAGATGTCCGATGACATCTGCTATCTGAATGCCAGATACATTGAATATCATGTGAGAGGAAGTGGAAACGATGCAGAGAGCATTTAGCTTGAAAATATTGATCAGATTCTCAAAATAGCTGCTGATTAATCCTGTTAATTGACCACTTAAGAAATACTGGAACTAGTTTGTGCTTTTCTTAAAATATCCAGGGCCTCGTTTAGAAAACAGTGTTTAAGATACTTATTTTAAGAGTATATCTGCCTCATTAACTACACTACCTGCTGCCCCCATGTGGCCAAAAAGAGAAAGGAGCTTTAAAAGATTACTTCACTTATGCTGAAAACCCACAACACATCTCAACTGCCAACAGTTGTTGGTTTTTTTTTTATAGACTGTATAAAAGAAGCGGATGTAACTTCCAGGTCTCAAAAATGAAGCCAGTACGGAAGTGCCTTAAACTTTTATTTCTAAAGGCCAGCAGGGGGCGACTCCTGGTTGTGAAGAAGTCTGTACAGAAGTGTGTATGAGAAAATGACTCTCTTGATTACCTCAAAAATGTTTTCTTCACGGGTTTATGGTCTCAGGCGCTTGCGAGGCTGTAGGGGGGAGAGGGTCCAACTTATCCAGCCTGCTACTTATGCTTTGCAACATCGCTCTGTCTGTTGGAAGAGAGCGAGGCTTTTGTCCGGTCGTCTGTGTTTTGCCTTGTGGCATTATGTCATCATTCAATGTTGACAAACAACCTTTCCGTCTGTGCTGTAGAAACCGAAATACTTCCACTCGCTGCTGATTATCCGCTCAATAGGGCTCTGTTCATTTTTATCCCCCATTTACTTAACAAAACCAGTGACAGTTCACTGGTTGGTCAACAGGCGTGCAACAGGTCAAGCTGATAGTGATGTTTCAGAGCGCCCTCTGCTGGATTACAAGGCAAACTACTGAGAATGGACTGAGATCATAGAGGCAGCATCCTGAACCTTGCATATGAACGAATCTCCTAGGCTCTGGTTTCAAGTCTTCTTTGATATAAGATGAAGGGATGGGCTACCACATCGTAGCTCCACCCTCTTCAAAATGTGGTCATGTCTGATTCCAATAAAATATAAGCTGGTAAAATGTCAATATGCGGCTTTCCACAACAACATGAGACCACAAGAAAGTTGGTGACAGTGGCTACACTCACTTCCTTTATACAGTCTTTGGTTTGGTTCCGTCTGTTATGCTAGTAGCAGGTTTAGTAGGTCTGCTAACACTGAGCACTCCATTTATCAGCTTCCTCACCGCTGTAGTGGCTCTCAAACACACCAGTAGTTGTATTTCAGCTTAAGACTGTTCTTCAAAGAATTACTCCGTTCTAGAAGTGCAGAGAGAATTTCCCTACAGCAGGATTTTACATTGAAGCCATGAGCTCATCGTTGCTCTGCAGGCTTCTAACGCTCAAGATACATTATTTAGCTTCTGTTTTTTCCAAATGACAAATATCTGATGTTCTGCGGCACATTTTGTTCGCTGATGAGCAACTGATGTGACAACTTCATTTGTCGTGCTCATCAATTTCTATGAACGTGTTTCTTTAGTCGTTAAGCACATTGCGGTTGTACGTTAACATCTGAATGAGAAGTCGTATTTTCTCTCCTCATTTGTTAAAGGCAACGGAGCTCAAGTCCAGACAATTATGAGACTGTGAAACCATGAAAGGTCCGATAGATAGAAGCCAACTGCTCGCTGCTTTGAGTCAAACAGGCGATTAAAGACTTATATCCCTGATTTATATGCAAGTCTCTACGTGTACAAACTTTTATCAGTGTGCGGTTTGTTTCTTTTCAGATAATTCCACGTACTATGAAGGTGTAACAGTCATCGTGAGATTTGATTTTGCTGTACAGATCAGATTTGTCAATTTAATAAAACTGTCTGCTGATTTTCTTATATCTGCCTCCGCCTTACTTTTTTCTAAATATTTAGTGTCACATTCTAAATTGTCCCAATTCCTGTTTGCAGAACTGCAAAGGCTCCAACCCCCCCCCCCCCCCCCCCCACCCACGCACCCAACAGGATAAGCAGTAGAAAATGGATGGATGGATGGCAGAAGGGCTGCGAGTCATACCTGCTGAGCCCCGAAAATCCTTTCTATAACCCTGATAGTCACATTATTTTTAGTTGTGTAAACTTAAACTTACAGTATTTTAGTTTTAGCAGTTGACCACTCTCCCTTATCGACACTCAACTGATGGAACTCTACTTTGTGCGTCATTGAAAGATTCAGTGCATGTGTGTCTTTGCTGGATTTTACAAACTGAAAAATTGGAAACAAAAGATCATTTCTCCATCTTTGTAGTAGCAGCCCCCTCCATGTGATGGCGCCACAGTGCACAAAAAGAACAGCGAGGTTGGAAGTCACTTCCCTCAATTCCTGAGATGTCACGTTAACATGAGTGGACTAAAACATGCCGCCTCCAGTGTCATGGAGATGGAAAAGTGCCAGACATACAATTTATATTTCTGAATTTGTAAACGTTGAAATCTGTCCTGAAAATCAAGTTGTGTGACGGTGTTTTATGAAGCAGCTGAAAGTGAGGATTATCAGCATTTTGGCTCCATCAATAAACCTTCTCCATCTGTGGAGCTCACCTCTCTCACCACAGCCTGGTCACCTGATGACCACGATGGCGGTGGTGACACCTTTGCTCTGCAGAAGACCGCAGGATCCTGCTGGACGTTCCACCAGAACCTCACGAGTGAACCTTGAGCACGGAACGTTCTAGTTCTTCCGAGACAGCGCAGACGTGTGTTTGATGATATAAAGCACGTAGAACAAAACCGTGCAACTGTACAAAAGAACTTTATTGTTGCTTCCCACAACTTCATGAAGAGTACAGGTTATAATTCCTGGGAAGAAAACGAAAAGACTGGAAGGAGAAGGAGCTTTCATTTCTCTATGTTAGTGGGGTCTCGGAGGGTTGGCTGGAGCTTCATAACCAAGTACAAACAGAAACATACAAAACCCCAAACGTGACGTTTTTAATCAAAACAAGAACATGTCGTAGATGACGGAGGTGTGCGTGCTTCACGCGTCTCAGCACAGAAACACTAACCGTCAAAAACGCCCACCTCAGCGGGCAGAGTTCAAATGAAGACTGATCCCTAATTATCACGAAACAGGAAATGTTAGTAGAATTAAAGTCAGGTGATGGTAAAAATGCTATTCTTAAAAAATAATTGAATAAATGATAGCAACCGTTTCCATCAGACAATCAGTAGACCGACACAAACGTACAGCTATCGGATAAAAAAAAAAAAAGAGAGAGAAAGGTTTCAGTGTCACACTTAATATTTGTAAATGAAGCTAAAATCAAGTGAGGAGTCCAGGTCACGACCTGTAGATGTGCTGGGTTCACTGATGTCATCAGCAGGTCATGACCCAGCAAGACAGCAGTGATTCCTGTCAGGCAGCAGAGCGGCGCTGCTGAGTTCTGCCACCATCAGCTAAAGCTAAACAGATTCATTAGTGACACCAGGAGTCAAAGGTTTGATGAAACCTGCTGGAAAGAAGCTCCACATTTATCTTAACAAGTTCATCTGGAATTTATTTCACTTCTCTAAATTATTCATAGCCAAGCTTAAAGAATTAAAAAAAAAAATCAGCAAATATGCTTACTTGTCATGAGTTTAACTAGTTCAGTGGCTGGTCAGCTTAGCTTAGCACCTGGCTGGCTGTTGCCAGGCTTTATACTAAGCTTAGCTAAGCTGCTCTGCTCTCTCTAGCTTCAAATTGAACACACAGACATGAGTGTTAACATTTTCAGTAAGACAGCAAATAAAAGATTCTTTTTTCCCAAACTGTCAAACTACATGAGGGTTCGTTTGATTGGCAGGTGTTCAAGCAAATCAGACAGTCATGGTGGTTTTCCTGCTCAACTCCCTCCAGGCTCCTCCTCCTTTCATCAAATGTGGATTTTCTGTCAACCTAAAGTGTGTGTCAGCAACTGGAAAACCAAGAGTTTGATGACGTCCTGTCAGAGGTCGTATACGTCCACATGCTCCATCAGCTACTTCCTGTTCAGGTTTGACTCGTCTCTGAGGCGTGTAAACAATCCCCACTGGCTGATTGTGGTAACAGCAAATTGTAGAAAAACAAGCTCAGCGGTGAGTTTTCTGGTCCGTAATCCAACATGGTTTTGTCTAACAGACGTCATGTCTCCATGTCAGCACTAGTAGCTTCTGATTGGTCCTGGCATCATGAGTGTCCTTGTACCATTGGCTGGCTGAAGGGACAGGGCGGGACATCAGGAAGACGTGGCAACCTGGACGTAGTTGGCAGGATAGAGGCCGACCTGACCGCTGCTCAGCTGACCTTTACACCAGCCCTGCTCGTCCTCCTCTCCCAGCTTCAACAGCTCCTCTCCTGCAGGGATGACACAAAAACCCCGTTAGAGGCGCCAGACACATCACGGCAGCGTGCAGGTGGGAGTCCTCCATCATTAAGATCTCCAGATCTGGAGGAGACCACCCGCAGTGCATCTTGGTCCTGGTTTAGATGAAGCAGAGCTGAGCTGGACTAAGCTTTTCCAAACTGAGGCGTCTCTTTCTGTGGGGCCATCAGCGCCTATTAAATCAATGCCCCCCATGAAACACAACCATCTGCAGGGCCGACCACCCGTCTGGCCCCAAGACTGGGTCAGGCATGGGTCAGGCACCACCAGGTCTGCAGTTCTGGAGAGTGTGTGCAAGTGCCTGGTACCAAACGGCACACAGCGGCAGACACACGTGAGTGAAGCCACCCAGACGTCGGGCAGCCGAAGAATTCAATTTAAACTCCAATTTCTTAAGAGAGCCTGAAACTTTCCAGGACTTTTCTTGAAACCCAATTTAAGGACTTAGAGATGACTGGTATGTCTCCCTAGTGAATGATTACACCGACAAATCACTGAAATAACAGTGAGCCAATTAGACATGATTTCATTTAGACAATGACAGAGCAGTTCAAGTGCAGTACCTGGGGTTTCTTCATCCAGACTGAGGGTCCGCAGGAGGGAGGCACCATGATAAAGTCTGACTCACGACGGCAAACCACACAGCGTCGCTACAGCGCTACCTTTCCTTACAGAATCAGACCTGAAGCCATCAGGTACATCATCATGCCACACTTGAAGTGTTTTCTTGGTAAGAATGCGGAAATTGAGCTGAGAGGCGAGTTTATAGCACTCACCGAAAGTTGAATCGTGTCATGAAGTAGCGTGACTGATGAAAGAAATGCTGCCAAGGCTCCGACAGGACTTCAGTATGCAGTTAAGTTGTGAACACGTCTACAACACGCTTCAGTCATGTGACTCAGATCAGAATGCTGCACGCGATCTGATCTGATGATTGTTTATTCCAACTACGACCTTCTTCAGGTCAAACATGCAGTTTACGTGCTATGACTTCCATGTAAACATCGCTCCTTTTCAGGGAGCCAATCACAGGTTAGATGCAGAGAACCGTGGCCAGACGCTCAAGACGTTCTACGGTCCGTGGGCTTGGGAGATGGTACTGACAGCTTTCTGGAGGAGCTGTTGGTTGCTAAACCCACAAATATGCCAGAGAGAGAGCTCCATCCAACAGTAGCCCCCGAGTGAGAGCATGAGATTGATAACAGAAGACTGACGATTGGTGAAAAAAACAATGTCAAAACACTTGTAAGAATATCAGCTAGCTCAAGCAAAGAGGTGCGTGAGTGTGGGTGTGCACCGTGACACATGCCACGTGCGGTCTGGAATTCTTCCTGCGGAGGAAAAACTAACTCATGACTTGTTTACTGTACGGATTATAAATTTGTTTTGAGCGTCACGTCAGAAATCACGCTGCTGATCTTAAACCTCTCTACTCCATGTCTGTACGTCAAATTATTTTTAAGCATCTCAAAAAAACTAGATTGTGTTTGAAAGTCACAATTACTCATCCTACTTGACGGCAATCTGAGTATGGATTGTTCTGCGATAATCCCTCAGATTATCACAGAACATCGCAATAAGACAACAGCACAGTACTCCTCCTGATATGCAGGCAGATGTAAGAACATCTTTTATCAGGAGGATGGAACTGGGTTTGAGTTCCCACAGGAAAACCAGAGCGGTGAGACGGGTTAGGTTTTACCATTGACCCACAATGGAAAACGGAAACAGCAAATCATTAAATGTTTTTAAAGCCTCTCACCATCTACATCTGATGATGTCATGCTGCGTGCATCACATCATGCAGACCCATTTTACAAATGAAGCATTTGCAACAATCATTTAGTTCAAGTCACGCAAACAAGACAGTTTTATTCCTCCACAGCTGAAGAGAAATTAAATTCAACTCTTAAACAGACTTGACTTTTACATCATCGGGACTCATGTGGACAGTTTGGCATGAGTGTGTGTAAAACTGTGTTTAGATGAGGCATCACAGGGGAAACAGAAGACTCGGGACCGTTTCCTGAGGATGTCCTAATTGTTTCATATAAATGTGCAAAACTGTTGTCTTCTAGTTTTTCTAGAAGTGTTGTGATGAGGAGTTAAAGGCACACGCTGACTTTTGTGGAAACATGCTGGTTGTCCATCCTCCTGACAGCCAGACAAGCGCATAGATTCCCTTCTCTCCTGCACTCGAGGCCCTCAAAGAGCAGCTGAGCGCTAGTTAGCCCAGCATAATGAATGGTGGTGGATGGGAAGTGTTAGCATACCTCAGTTAAAAGTTATCAAATAGATCTAAATCAGGATCTTGATTTGTCCAGAAGTAATGCTCCTCATCCTCTCTTCAAAGTCAGCCATGATTATCAACAGCAGTCAGCAAATATTTTGTTTTTATTCATCGGGGCTTCTGAGGTGCTGCGTCAAATCACTGGGCCCAGTCAGGAAGTAGTTCTGACAATGTGTCCAATTCAAAATTACAGTGCCTTGCAATTTCAAATGATTTCATATGATGCACAACCCTTGTTATGCAGGTAGGTGTGCTAACACTTCCCAACCAGTACCATGCGTTGAGCTAAGCTAACTAGCAGACCCCAGTTCTGTGACAGTCTCGAATGCAGCACAGAGGAGAGAAGAGTCTGTCTTCTTGCTGATCCTTGGGTTGGTGGACAACAGGCACATTTCCCAAAACGGTACTTCCTTTAAGATGTTTCAACATTTAATATTTTGGCGGAAAGAAACATTAAGAAATATGTAGGTATGTATGTAAGTATGTTTTTTAAATGAACAGAAATAGTTTTTTTTTTGTAAAACTCAATTTCAAAGCTCTTACTACAGGTTTTTGTTTTGCTCTTTTTAAAAACTGCAATAATTATGCTCTTGACAGTGGTGTTGTATGTACTTCATCTGTCTGTCAAGCGTGAGGCGTTCGTCTCATGTTGAGCCTGATGACATCATCAAATGAGATGCTTTGGCCATCATGTGGAGAAACCTGAAGTTTGGAATCCTGATTTAATACGACAGTTTAATAGAATCCTGAGACAACGAGCTCTAAAGCCATGTGGATATGAAAACTTTGCAGGTTCTCTTGCTGCTGGTCTCATTAGCAGTTTGTTGCACTTTATATGAGACATCTGATCATGACCCGGGATCACCCTCACCCCTGTGATGCCTCTGGTCGGTCAGTATTAGTAAGGGTTAATACCTGCTTTAAAGCTGAGCTCATCGGCCTCCTGGCCCGAGTAATCATAGAGCGCTCGGACTCGCACCCCCTCTACCTGCTCCTCCTCGTCCTCCGCCTCCCCCACGCCATTCAACGCCAGCTTCTTTGGGCTTTCCTCGTCTGACCAGTCTGATGAGTAGTCTTTAACCCTGAGAGGGGAAGAGGAAGGTCAGGAAATCCTCTGTCAACCCCCAAGTGAAAGTTCTGTATTTCAGACTACAACTACTACAAATCCCCATAACTGGAGCGCGCACGTGTGTGTGTGTGTGTGTGTGTGGGTGAAGATTAAATTCCCGCCCCATCTGACAAACTGAGGAAAACAAGGCATCCTTTTGAAGATCAAGATAAACAGAGCAACATGGTGATGGATTGGTTTGTCAGCAGCAGACGCGTGTCGTCCTCTACCTGGTGGTCTCCTGAGTGATGGGGCTGGGTGGGACGCCATCCCCCACTGAGGAGACGATGTTGGTCAGAGTGACAACATTCTCCTCAGAGTGTCCGCCTCTCTCCTTCCTGCTGATGGACCGACTCGCCTCCGGAGACCACTCCTGCGCGCGCGCACACACACACACACACACACACACACACACACACAACACACACAGAAGAGAAACGTAACAGCAAGCACTCCAAACCATCTGAGCCAATTGCAGCTATGATTTAAAAATGTAACAATCAGTCAAAACCTTGTGACTTCAGTTTAGTCCGTTTTTTTTAACCAGAATCAAACGAAATGTGACGCAAAACATCGAATCTAACTTACCCATTTATATCAAAACATGTTCAGAATGTCAACCTTTGAATGACGTTGTGCTTGATTGTGTCCAGAGATAATGAGTGTTCTAATCTTGTTTTAAGGTTTTATATCATCAACCTGGAATCTAATTACACGACAAAGTAAACAAACCAAAAACAAAACCTGTTGAATCCTCATACAGTTCTGAAGCCAGCTCATTGATAGGACCTCAGCCTTGATACCTGGAAAACACTGTCAAGCTACCAGGTGTCCTGATAAACAGATACTGTAAAACCACAACAGCACAATCTGCTAGCGACTCAGGTGAGGCAACACTCTTCTTCTGGCAGGATAACATGCATCATCTTTGGTAGAGACAGAATCCATGCCCTGAGTCTGATTACTTAGTAATGTCCTGTGTGCGTGTTGCAGTTGAGTTGAAGTTTAATGTAATGGCCCAACTGGGCCTTAGGGGTGAGTTAAAGTCACACACACACACAAGTCATAATAGCCTGGTGTTGACAGAAATAGGTGGCTTGGAGTATAATTGCTGTTATCAACTGTCTCAACCTCAAAACTATCTGGTATACAGGTGGTGTGTATGTTTTTGTGTGTGTTTCTGTTTGTGTGTGCAAGTGTAGACATTGCAGTACACACACCCACGTCTGCACTTCTATGAAAGGAGGATTAGAGATTACCTTCAGAGTGAGGACACTGGACTTCCCTTCCGTTCATAAGTAAATACGCGACAGACTTAGGATTATGAATGAGAGTCTTCACAAGTACAGCAGTGTGTGTGTGTGTGTGTGTGGCTGTGTGAGAGAAACAATGTCTCTCTGTTGCTTGTTGGCTATGCAGTGGGAAGAGATTCATCCTCTCTGCCAATGTCTCTCAGATCTTAATTTTAAATACTGGAGAAAAAAATGACTTTGACCTCTGTTGAACAGGGGTGACGCTGTATTTAAAGGCCCCCGACAGCAATACTGACCCAAAAACATCTGTTTACAAACTCTGTCAGTCTTCTTTATCCAGCTGTAGGCCCAGTAATCCACTAACACTTTGATTTCAGCTAAAAGAACTCAGCTAAAACCCTGAAAATTGTATCACTGCTTTTTTCCCCCAGTGGTACACTGAATGAGTGGTGACATGTTAAAGTTTGTTGAACAGGTTTGCTGTTGTTAGTAATCAGTTGCAGTTAGCATCAAGCTAAATGTGGGTGGCTGGCCCTTTCTGCATTCTGGAGGCAAGATGTCTATTTGGGAGAACTGAATGCTAAAATACACTTCTGGAGTGAAGCATTAATTCAAGGCTCTTTCTCCCAAAAGAACCTTCATTCAGGTCCTCAGTAACTTATGGGTTTTGCTACCATTTCAAAAGGTAATCTGTTGATTATTTATTATTATTATCATTATTATTATTATTATTGTTAAACTCCTGTCAAGAAACAAAAAGTCTTCTTTGAAGACGTATGGTATTTTCTTCAGCCCACGTGAGAAGTAATAGTTTCCCATCATAACTACAACTCCAATAAACATCAGTGTGTAAATGGTTTATGGTACACAATCAGTTGCAACACAAACACTTCCATCTGATAACAAAACTGTGTGTCATAAACCATTTATACACCGATAATAACAGCTCTGAAGATAAAGAGGCTTATCAGTAGAAAGCTACTGTAAACCTTGGACTGTACGTTGAGTGCGAGACCCTCCAGTCACCTGACCGTCAGCTGACTTCATGGTAAAAACAGCTGAATTACTGCTGCTAATTCTGAGACATGTGTGTTCAGAGTGTAAGTTAGCACTCAAACAACCTCAAATCACAGAGTGAACACTCGGCAACAACTCAACACCTTCGGCTCAGTTAACCTGACAAAACATCTGAAGTCGTCACACTGAAACTCAGAGGTCCACTTATTGCATTCTTGGGTATTACATGTCAGTTCTTTTGAGAGACTGGAAATTTGAGGAAACAGCGCACACACACACACACACACACACACGCATACACACGCATACACACACTCTAACAAACACCAACACACACATTGAATTTAAGCTGATTGAATCTCTATTATAACTTAACAATTGCTTCTGTGAACCTTTTCACAGAGAGAAAACAGGACAAAACACAAAAGATTCCTTCGTTGTGCCTCAGCAAGAGTGAAGAGGGTGTGGACGGACCTTCGTGTAGCATAACACAATCAGCTGCATTCTTCTCAGACCTGATTCAGACGACCTAAGAGGAAACGGAACTTCACGGAAGAAGGTTTTCTCTTTTTACCTTATATATATATATATTTCTATTTCTATATTTTTGGTGGTATATCTTTACAACTATTTTTTTAAATAACCCAGCAGGCCTACCTTACTGCAAGATGCAAATCTTCCTCAAAATGTGCCATTTTCAGGAAACTAGCAGCTTGCTGTTTGTTGTCCTTTTTATTTTGCGAGGTGGACTTTAAGAAACAGGAGCATACAAAAAGAGGAATGTACGGAGAATCGCTAACTGAAATAATCGCCGAATGGCAAGCTTATACCTACAATGTTGTTCTGGTGAAGCAGGAGATGTGACAGTTGTGAGCAGAGAGTTAAAGACCAAACATGTTGGTCTCTGTTTCTCTGAACAGACAGAAAAAGATTTCTACCAAAGATTATGGATGATGTAAATCCAGCTCCATCGAACTCTAATCAAGACAAAGAAGTGGATGTGTAATCAGAGTTGACAGGCAGAATAAATGCTCCCCATCTAAAGTTAAAACCATGAAGCAGCATTTTTCCACCAGAGGAATCTGGTTGGTCTGAACACTGACAGGAGGAATCAGCCTGACACCCAACAAAGACACACACGTCTGGGGTTCAGCTTCCCAGAATTGGTGGAAAAAGTGTAAATATTTGGGTGTATTTATTGGCCCAGTCTGCACTTTAGCAGCATTTTATGAAGTGAAATCTGTAGTGCGAGTGTGTGTGTGTGTGTGTGTGTATGAGTGAGTGTGTGTGTGTGTTGCAACATTCCTGACCCCACTCAGGGCTCTCAGTCACAAAACAAGGCTTTCACTAGAAGCCTGTTTAATATTCCTTTTGCTTGGAACCACCACACACACACACACACACACACACACACACACACACACACTTTACTGCAGTCCTGCACTCTTGTTTTCATGAAAACATTTAAGAATGAAAGAAGGAGGTTATGCACAGGACACAATCCCACAGTTTCTTTCTTTGTGAGAATCTTGATGTATTTTGGTTGGTTTTAAGTATTGACAGGGACTGTGTTTTCTGCTCAGGATGTGTGTGTGTGTGTGTGTGTGTGTGTGTGTGTGTGTGTGTGTGTGTGTGTGTGTGTTTACACACCTCATACTGTGGCCAGTTCATGCTCATGCCCGGTCCGTGGGTGTTCCTCCACCACCTGAGATCTTCGGTGTCATTGGCTGCTCGGATGGTCTGACCCAGGTCCCGGTACAGGTCTTTGAACCTGATGGATGAAGTGACGAACACAATCACATCTAAATCCTCCTCCGTCCCTTAAGAGTGATTTCCTTTTGCTTACTTCTTCTGCTCAATGGGTGGGTATTTGGAGTCCTTTCATTTTGGGTAGCACTTTACAATAATATATGAAAAATTTAGTTAGGTAGGTAACCTTACCGCTACCTCAGCGTTACGCAAACGCTACCGAGCTGAGTCCCTGGTTCGATCCTCGTGTCCCCTACTGACCTTGTCGAGGCAAGCTACTGATGCCCTAATTGATCCTGATGGATAGTTTTAAACTTCAAATGACAGCCTCCACCATCAGTGTGTGTGTGTGTGTGAACAAGACTGAGTCCTGCTGAGGGAGAGAGGTGCTATTTAAATACAGTCAATGTAAGCACTGTAAATGTTCTCTTCTCTTAAATATCTAAGGAGGATCAGAGCTGATGAATTTGTACTGGCTGCCATACTTTTCACACTTCACATATTCATTTGATCCACTGTCAGTGTAAAACAGTGTACAGACACACAGAAACATGGGAAAAGCTCCTTGGTGGATATAAACCAAATTGGGAAGAAATTGGGCTGATCACATCTCGCCCTGAACATGGCTGAGTGGAAACAGGATAGATTTCACCGCCGCAGGTTCCTGATTACAGTCCGTGTATTCTGGGGGCGGAGCCTTTACATTCCTAAGCATCCATTGAACAGTGGAGTTCCAGATAACACAGGCTTGTTACAGATCTCTCGTGAGTGTTATCAGCTCGGAGTTGGTTTGTTGACCCTCAGAGATGATATGCACCCATTCATCTGCATCCACTCTTCCCAGCAGCTGCAGGTGGGTGGCTGAGGGCTGTTCGAACGCTGCAGCTCAACTTCAGCAAATAGTGATTAGATGGGAAACCATTATTCATGGCATAATGTAATCAATAAGATAATCTATTAGCGCAGCAGATGGTAGAGACTTTGGAACTAAGTGTTCAGAGTCTATAATAAAAAGACTGGATCCTCCAGCCTCATGTATCTACTTACATGCTCTTGTTGTGTCCTGGCAAATGCCTCAGACATTCATTATCTGTTGGGCGTAGTCAGTGTGCGAGCACAAGTGTCTGTTCACCATTTGGAAAGCACCACATTTGAATTTGACACATGCACACAGGCAAAATAAAGGCAAGAGACAACACTCAAATGGCACTGACACTCAAAATTCACATGGTAATGGTGGAATAAATGTCAACGAAAACTTCCTATGCCAACCACTAGCAAGCACCCGCGGGACCATTCAACACCCATTTGTGCATGCGTGGCACCTTTGGAACAGCAGGCACCAGTCAGACACTGACATGCGTTAAAGTCGACATTTGGGGAAATTCATGCTAATGATGCACATCATTGGAAACCAATCGGAACATAGAAATGCTCTACTCTCGAACGTCCCTGAGAACACAAGGGCGTAAACTTTGGTTTAACCCTGTTTAAGGACATGAACATAAGAAATGATACATGGAACAAGATGTCTAATTGTTGGTTTTCCTGGTGAGTTGGTAAAATATATTTCCGATATTTCGTGAAATGGGAGGGAACTGCACTCCAAGTGAAGTGCCGTAACATGCAAAATAGGCTTTTCAAAACATGTTTGTCTTAACACAACCAAATGTGCAACTAGATCAAACATGATATAAGTACTGATCATCAGCCAAAGCCTTCCAGGAGAGCATGAGCCATGTCTAAATGACTTCCCCTTGGACAATGTTATTTTCAGCGCAGTCAGGGTGAATTCTGATGTTCTCACTGCTCTCAGTGCAGTTTGGGGGCAAAAGCCAGAAAGACTTGAAACCATCACTCATGCACAGTCTCATGCAGGGTAATTCACATTCATCCATGTAATAACAGACTCTATAAAATAGGAGTTTGGGAGACTGAGCCCGGATCTTGGGGTTGACGGTCATTGAGGGCAAGGCCGGGAAACTGAGCTCACGCGTGATCATCTCTCTACTTCAGCCATCGACCCAACCTGATGACTCCTATTCATCTGGTTTTACACCAAATGAAAAATGGTGAAACATTCCGAGTATTTCCAGTGTGAAAACCTCACCGCAGCTCCACATGGCGCTTGTTGTGCAGCAGCTAGTCAAAAGGTATTTGTTCAATATTTGGACAGCGACTTTGTTGCACATTACCATGGTAACAGGGGGTTGTTTAAACAGAATAAGAGGTCAATAGTTAATGGACAACGGTTTGAGTTTTCCATTAACTATTGTGTACATACACATGTTCACACACGTTAAGAAGCCTTTGCTCTAAAACATCATGACGCATTTGATCCCCCTTTTGTGTGTGTGAGGAGTGTGTGTGAGTGCGTGTGTGTGATAGCATTGTGTGAATGCATGTGTATGTGCATGTGTGGCATGTCCTACCCTTCTCTGCTGGACAGGTCGAGGTGTGTGTGGATGTCTAGCAGGACTTCTTTGAAAAAGCGCAGCCTCCTGCGCTCAGCCTCCTGAGTGAGGTCGAACACCTGCTCCATGTCTTCTATGTAGCGTGGGTTACAGCGGTTCAGCTCATCTAGGGCCTTTTCATAGCGCTCTTTCGCCTGCAACACAAACACACACAACCCTTTGTAACCCTACAGTAATTCAGAAAGCTCAAGGTGGTGATTTAAAAGTGTGTATATCTGCAAGGAGACTTTACAGGAGGGTAGAAGACTGATGAGCATCCTAAATGTCTTCAGGCAGATACTGACTGCTTCTAACGATGAATGACTAGAGCATAAACTACAATTTCCATCAGCTCGCTTGATCACTTCCCTCTTCAGGACATGCAGCTCTTCTCTGCCATCCGAGAGCAGACGGAGGAAACAAGTCCAGTCATGTTTCAACGTCACGAAAACACACACAGGTATGTTTTTCGAATCCGACACACCCACATTGGTACAAGTGGAGCTACACATGGGACCATCTATGCATGCATGTATCTATAAGAGTTGTAACACAAATATCATGGTTCAGAGGGTTTTCAGTCCAGAAACAAAAGAGAAGTTGATTTTCTTGCTTCTTTTTGTGGGTAACGACAAAAAGAAGTCAATACCGCAACCTACTTAGGAACATCAGAATAAATATTGTATGAATTAAACAAAAAACTAAAAACGGCCATTAGTTAGAACATTTGAAACAAATGTCCAGTAACTGTTTCTAGAGAGCTCATATAAACCGCTGGCTGAACAGAGGGAGCGTGTGCTCAGCAACAGGGTGTGCGCTCATATCAGCTGCTCCAAAAGCACTCAACGGCTCCGTGTTAATTGTAAGCAGGAGGCTGCTTCGACACTACAGGGCGCTGGGTGTGGTCTCCACTCCTCTTTACCAGTCATGTCAACATTTGAGTGAGAATGTTCAACGTACAGCTGCATTATTGATCGTAATGGTCAAATGGGGTTATAAGCCTTCCCATGATCCCTGTGTTCATCGTCTCTGACATTTGCAGTAAAACAGTAATGTTCCCATACAGTCCACCTGAATGGCTTCAAGCCTGAGGTTCATCTTTTGTTGGTGGATGCCCAACAAACAACATCAATCCTTTGAAAAAAAAAAAATCCCAGTGTTTGTATTAATCAGTGCAAAAAAATCCACAGGGATCAGCAGATGGGACTGCGACATTTGTGTCACGGATTTGGCCTTGGTTTCATCCCTGGTTGCTCAGTCACATTGGAGACTAAGTTTAAAGACCAAGACTCGGGGAAATGAATTAAAGAGTGAGTGTAGGTGTAGGTTTATACCCTCTCTGCCTCCTGGCTGCAGCGCTCCACCCGGGCCGTATACTTGCGGACTTCTTCTTGGGACTTTGTGGGGTCGGCCTTTGCATGCGTTTCCCTGGTAACAGCTGTCCACTCCTCCTTCCTGGCCTGATGGTAGCTCTTCTTACTGGACTCCAACTTCACATATTGTAACATTTTAATGTAAAACAGACAAATAAAGAGGTCCCTTTACATTCAGAAAACCTCCTCTCTTTCCTAAAAGATAGTTGGGCATATCATTGGGAACAAAATTCACTGACACACACTTTATTAGGCTATGATAAAACACTCAGCTGACCCTCACCTCTTTTAATTTGCGGACCCAGGGTTTCTGGGCTTTGCGGAAGCCATCTTCAGTGTCCTTGGTCTCCTTAAAGCCTCCGATCATCTGCCTGTGGAAGGCGTCCTTCTGCCAGTTGCGCACCTTCTCGCTGTCCTCTCCTGCCAGACGCTCACGCAGCTCCTGATGCAGCTCGCTGAGCCGGTCAGCTGCCTGCATGAAGGCGTGCCACGCCTTCTCCAGCGTACCGTACTGGGGCCCTGAGTAACACACATGGGTGAGGCGAGTTACTCTGATTGTCCAGTGGTGATTTTTCCCTGCTGTCTTGCAGGTTACTGGTGGGCAGAGTCTGACTGGGAGCACCTGACCAGTCTATCAGGGGTATTTAGTTTGTGACTGTCAGTTTTTGCAAAATCCAGCAGCTTTGCAGATAATATCTTGTGCTATCTCCTTATCAGAACTAGATAAGGCCAGCGCTCTGCTACGACTTGTGCCACATGCTACATCAGCTTACCTTTCTCCACTACACCCCTCCACCTCTTGGCCCAGTCGCTCAGCTGCAGAGCATAGCTCTTCTCTATCTTGGCCCTCTCCTGGAAGCAGCTGACCAGCTCGTTACACAGCCGGTGGCCGTCGTCGATGCGCTTCACTGTCCTCTTGTAGTTTCCCGGCTGCACACCAACACAACAGACACAACAAGAGAAGACACACAGATAAAATTAAAAATGTTCTCCAGTCAACACTCGAGAGAGGAGTGAAAAAAAAAAAACTTGACAAGTAGTTCAGGGATCACTCAGTTATCTCTTAATGTTTCAGACAGCCTCACCGACATGTCCAACACTTCAGTTGAAGGCCACAAATCTTTTTCACTATCGATACATTTTCTGATCATCTTCTTGATTCATTGTTTGGTCAATACAAACACCTGAGAACGGGGGTCAAGCCATCAATATCCATGATTCTAGTCATCAGGCAGACGCCCCTGAGGGACATTGTCATGTCTTTGCTCTATACAGTACATAGAGCTGATGGAAAACAGAGGCCACTGACTCATTTTGGCTGCTCTGATGCTCTTTGCTCCAGTCCTGTACTTAGTGAGGTCAGTTAAACCTATTTAAACACTGGTGCAGTCTGCCACGCTGTCCAGTGTGACTCACTCTTCATTAGCCTGTCAGCTGTCGGGCAGCAGAGACACTCTGATGTGTTAGTGTGTCAGAACTAAACACGCAAGTGTCACAGCTAAGACATGAAGTTGAGACATTGAAGTTAGCATTGTTTAACTTCTGGCTCGTGTCTTGTGGTTAACAGACGTTCACACTGGCTTAAGATATTTCAAAATGTTGTTCTATAAAATTACACATCAGTAAATTCTGTACTTATGGATTTGAAAGGTTTTTACATGTCTTAAAAATGATGGTTGATAAAAAGTCACTAAACCAGACGACGGAGATTGTCAAGGACGGATGTTATGTTACCACACTTGTAGATTAGGGAGGTGGTTAAGACAGATGAGCAGAGAGGAAGTGAAGGTGTGGAGCTGTCTGTCAGCAGGGACTCATTACATGTCTGTGTCTATTTAAACAACTAAGGCAGACGGACACACTGCCTTATCTGACAGCACCGCGCCTCAGTGTCTCATCTGCTCCCAGAGCCACCTTCAGAATGAAGGACGAGCCAGGAAAATAACAATCAAATTTACAGACGTTCACAAATATGTCAGTGTTTTATGGACTTCCAGTATCTGATTCAATGATTCTGCCATTTGCTGTTTGTAAAGTATCTGATTTTGTGGCTCTTTATTCTCATGTACAGTGAAAGATTTAAGGCAATTGGTGCTTAATCAATCTTTAACTCCCACTTAGGATTCATACGTACAAAATAAACACTTCATGAACAAGACACTCTATTGTACTGTAGGTCTAAGCAGTTCAAGATGGAATTCCATGATGACACTTGCAGTTTTTCCGGTCTCTCGTCCAAGTTTTTATTTGACTATAAGTTGTTAGTCTGAAACGACCATTGTGAAAACCAAAATATTGTGTTGTCTCATTCCAATATAAGCGTGTGTGTGTTTGTGGCTATTGTACCTCCCAGAAGCTATCAAAGCTCCCAAGGTCACTGAGGTCTCCGTTGGAAGACATTTTGGGGTCGGCCTTACAGCACGGAATGATGGCGGCTCGAGTAGAAGCTGGAGACAGAGAAAGACAGACGTCAAATTTAGATGCCAACAATATGCTCGGGTGAAAACCTGCCTTTAAAAATCAACAGTTCACCACTGATTGAAAGTTACACCCTTTGTTTTTTTCTTTTTTTTTCTTTTACTAATGTTACCACAGACACAAAAATAAACTGATACATGCCATGAGACTAACTTTTAACCATAAGACATAAAACAGTCTGTGAAATCAGCCAGGGGACATTTTGCAGACCCTCAAGTGTGATGGAACCCTCTGATATTGGTGCGTTACTATCAGCATTTTCCATCGGTATCTTACACCCATTAAGTGTATTTCACCTTTCATGTACACACAAATATCAAAGTAGAAGGAACAACAATCCACAAACACTTTGATTTGAGCTAAAAACAAAATCATAACACTCCAGATTGGGCCATATTCAGTAAAAAAGACAAACTAGCACACTCACATGACCAAAGTCCTCAAACTCATTCACAGTAGCACCGAACAGGAAGTCTGTCTACAGCTCAATTTGAAGTGATAGTGGATTACTGAGCGTATAGCTGGATAAAGATGACATGCATTAAACCAGATGAACTGATGTTTTTGGACTGTTTTGCTGCTTTTTGATTGTGGTAGCTGATGTCACCAGTATTATATTTGTGAGAAACTACACTGCAGCACCATCATAATCTCCTCCTTAACACTTTTGCCATTTTGTGTATTATGCAGCTGCAACAAATAATTGCTTTATCGGTTAAAATACTCATAGAGAAGCCGTTTTTCTTATTCAGGTTTTTAAGTCATGAGCTTCTGGTCTCATTGCTTTGCAGCTGCAGCCTCTCACTGCCCCACAGGGGCCCCAGTCCTCCCTCTACACAACTGGACTGTCTGTGTCTCCCACACACACACACAACAGATTTCATTCATCAGAGAGAAGATGCCTTAAAAGGGTTCAAGGGTCTCCATGCCCTCTACACCAAGTGCAGACTCACTCTGGTCTAACGTATGCTGCAGAAATACAAGCTACTTGTTCTGCAGCTTAAAATCATCAGTGAAATTACACTTATCTTTTTTCAGATAGAGAGCCGATTCAAATGATCTTTACATAGATTGTTTCAATGCCAAGATAAAGTTACAGGGCCACAGGCAGATTACAGCCATAAACTATATAAAGAGAAAAAAGCTTCTCCCATAAAAAAATAACAGGCAAGCCAGCTGGCTGGCTCCTGTCTTCCCTTGGGTTATAATTCAGACCTTTTTTTTTTGTTGGAAATATGCTTATTTCTCTCTGTGGAGAGTTAGAAGAGGAGACTGATTCCTGCCATATTGAAGCTGAGGAGATCTACTTTTGTATGTATGTTTTTATGACATCTTTAATCAGGAAATTGAAGGCCCATTTTGCATTCATATACCTGTTTATTTAAATTGTGGCTATAGCTGGTTAGCTCATATGGGGAGGGGCTAGTCTGACTGACCAGCGGGAAAGCCCCCTCACGCCACATTGAAAAACCAAGTTTCACACTATGATGTTGTATTGTTCTTGATTTGTCTGTAAAGAAAAAAAAGAAGAAGAAGAAGAAGAAGCAAGAAGAAAAATTATAATGATGATACTTCATTGTTTTATGTGGGATATCAGCTTGATTTCTTTAACACAAAATTAAAACAGATAAGATATAGTTCAGCAGCGTTGACATAAGTCGTAAAGGATAAATATTTCCTCATCAGAGAGTATAGCATAGCAAAAGAGAATTTAGACTGCACTGTTATTTTACCAAAGACAGCTTCATTGTGTGTGTGTGTGTGTGTGTGTGTGTGTGCGCGCTTATGCACATGTGTGTGTAGGGGATCTGCTGATGAACTCTCTCCTCAGTTCACCGTGACCTCACTTGTCTACACATCCACTTCCTGCAGTCTGCTTATTGGCGACAGTTTTTCAAGGCCAGACGACTTCCTGCTGCAGACACAACAACCTGAGAGGAAAACTACCGTCGCTCCAGTGTCAGCGTCCAGATGAAGCCATAAGAAAAGCATTTCAATTTCTATTCAGTTTGTTAGTGTGTGAGAACAACTCCTAACCTACAATGTTATTCTATCTCAATGCAAATTGCTTTTTAGTTAAAGACCTCAAATAAGGTCTGTGAGTCACACTGGCTTAAGATATTCTGTTTTATTCATCTGTTTAAAATCAATTGGTTTTTGGCCGACAGCCCCCATGTTGATGCTAAATTCTGGGTTGGCCAATAAAAATATGCTGAGTCCTCAATAACTAGGGGACTCACAAAATGGTTTCAGTAAATCTGTGCACATCTATTGGCCTGGGAGATGCGATGCACGCTAGTATCCTTGGTGAATTCTGCAGGGAGCCTGTGAGCATAAACAGAACGCAGACACCAGAGCACATCAGACCAGCCTACAGGGGAGGCAGAGAGCAGCCATAACTATCTTGTGCTGCTCGATAACAGCAGGTGGAGCCTTGAGTGGTGCGTGTTGGTGTCCCAGGACAGAAGTGACGTTCAAGATTAAAAGCTGATACTGCTCACCAACACAACACAGCATCGCACCGCTCAGACACCACAGCTAATCCCCTTCACACAGCTGAGCTCTAATGTCCTTTCAAAACTGTTTAGACTGTACAGCAGATGGGAGCAACTAAACAACTAACAGTGAGTGTGTGTGAGTGAGAGACAGAGAGTGTGTGTCAGTCACAGGTGAATGGAAAGTATGCTAGAATCAGAGGAATGTGCTGCTTGCATGCTAGAACATGAGGGAGTATGAGAAAACTGACTTTGCCATGAATCGCTAATGACTGCTCCAACATCCTACCAGGGTGTGAACTATACCATCGCTTCCAGGAGACCTCACCCTTTTCATGGGAAATTGTGGGGGGGCAACGTGCTTTACACATAACTGACAATACAATAATCGATTGATGACCAGATCAGGCCTCCACGTGCAGTTATTGAATAAAATCCCAGTGAGATGGGAACCAACGCAGGACACTGTACTCTAGAGCGTGAGTTTACAACACATAAAAGAGAAACCAGACAGCAAAAACAGTCTGTGTGTGTGTGTGTGTGTGTAGTACTTTGAATGTTTGATTTTGCCTTTCAAGACTTTATATAGCAGGCAAATGTTAAAGTTGTGATTAGACCTGTCTTTAGGTTAAGTTTAGGCTGAGGGTTGGAGTTATGTAGGCTTTCAGTTGTGGTAGTTAGAATGAGAGGAAGGGGGGAGGGAATGCATTGTGCCAATAAAAAAAGGGTTCTCACAACTCTGTGTGTGTGTGTGTGTGTGTGTGGGGGGGGGGGCTATCTGGGTGTGGTTCGCATGTGTACCAGCTGAAAGACGGGTGTATAGAAAACAACCACTCAACTGCACTTTCACAGCAATCCTCTATCATGGTCTAGAGTGGTACAGACCCGCCTTTCCCCCCCGAAGCGTAATACCTCAGTGAGATAGGAAAATATTGACAGGTTTGAACATCCCACCTCTTTGAATGCGCCTCTATCTATCCAAATACTAACCCTACACACATCAATGGTCTCGTGCTGGTTTTAGTACAACACTTCCATCGTCGTCGTCTTCCGCTTATTCCTTACTGGTTAGGGTCGCGGGGGGGCTGGAGACTATCCCAGCATCTACGGGCGAGAGGTGGGGTTCACCCTGGACAGTCCATCTCAGGACCAACATAGAGACAGACAACCATTCACACGCACAGTCACACCTACAGTCAATTTAGAGTATCAATCAGCCTCGTCCCCTCTTGATGTCTTTGGACTGTGGAGGAAGCTGGAGTACCAGAGAGAACCCACACAGGAACAGGGAGAACATGCAGACTCACACAGAAAGATCCCGTGATGGAGCCGGGACTGGAACCCGGAACCTTCTTGATGTGAGGCCACAGTGCTGACCACTGCACCACCATGCAGCCCTAGTTCAACACTTGATTTTGCAAAATTTTGAAAAATACAAAATCTTACCTTCCTTTTACACAGTCTAATTTGTAGATGGCCCATGCTGGGGTTGAGCTATAAAATTGATAGAGCAACATTTCATATTTAATTTTTTTCCCCCACGATACAGTTTTGATATTCCAGCCCCTCGAGTCAACACTTTATCATACTGCAGTATATCAAGATAGGATCGGATCTTGACCTTTGTATGTTGTGGCAGCTGGATTTCAGTTCCTGTTCAGTTGAGTGACAAGAACATGCATGCACTTTATTTTCACTACGACATTACAGCAGCTACATTTAGTGTGTTCAGGAAGTGAACACAATAAATCTGAATGGTACACAGCCAGCTGAATTATGTCTGGTATCACAATATATTGTGAAAAAATTGTATCGTGACTCATTTGATACGTATCTCGAAGTACTTGCAAGTCCCCAGCCCCAGTCCGTGTGCTTCCATGCATGTTGAATTTATTCATTTTATAAGAACAATATGGTTTAACGTAGTTCAAATACAAGGAATGCAACTGGCGTGCTGCATACACAGTTTAGAGCTATTGCTGATTTTCAACTTTTTTTTTTTTTTTGCTACTAGCAAGCACTGAACCTTTGTTGTAAAATGAAAGACTACTTCGACAAGTAGTCTTTCATTTTCATGCAGTTACTTGCTACTGCTTACAAAAAGTAAAGGCAGGTAAATCACATTGGAATGACTGGCAGGTTTTTCGAAGCGCATTTTACACGGGCAGGTCAACAAAAGCTCATTTCTGAACTTGTGATATAAAAAAAATCATAAATGTAGGTGTTGATCTGTATGGTTCAGGCTAATATTCATGAATCCGGCAATATGATCAGGCTGTTGTTTTCCAGCTATATTTCTAGTTCCGTTTCCATTCTGAGCTGGAAAATTTGTGCATCCAAAAGAAATGCATTGAAATGGAAACAAGCGTGAATCATGATGCATGTGACTTTAGTGTCACTCCAGTTTTCTAAAGAGACATTGAAAGAATCTGGGAGGACCAATGAGGAGACTCTGCTCTGCAGCAGAAACAGCATATTTCCATCCCGTCTTCCACGTGTTTTTTCTTCCCAGTTTGACAGATGCTGCTGTCTTCAGGTTTTTCTTCTACAATAGTTTGATTGTACAGGCCTGGAGGATTAGTTCCTGCGACTATGTACCTGCATGCACTATTACTCAGTATTGGATGTAAATGCACATTAGCATGCAGTAAGAAGTGTACTTCTCACTACACTGGATGATTTTTATGGCATGTATGTAAGTTTGTGTGCATGTTCCCTCAAATGTTGACACTCCCTTGATCACCGATGATGATCTTGGGGTCGTTCCCCTCAGTTTGACCTGATGGTGTCTTGACACATCACCCAGGTCCTCTGTTAATCCCGGAGGTCAAGGACCTACTGGAGCTGTAGTATTCAGTCGGGGAGTTTGTTAACGACTGACTTTAAAAAAAACAAAACAAACAAAAACAACGCAGTAATCGGAAAACAGTTTCATTAGTCTGCCTTGTCTGCAATGACCATAAATCATTTGCCAAAAAAAGGTTGTTGTGGCTGTCAAAGCTAGCTTTGAGACCCCTTTTCTGGAAAATTCTGACTGGAAGTCAGGCAAAGGTTTTGAGTAATGCTGGCTACTCTGACCTTTTATTTTCAAACATTAAATAATCCAAATATGGAGATTTTGCCTGCAGAAATATCCGATTCAAAAGGACATTTCTGTCTCCTCTGGAGTCCTGTTTTCTCTAAAGGAATGGGTTTATCAACATACTCTAACATACAGTGACCATACAGCGCTTTAATTTATTTCTGATACAAATGCCAAGCTAATACTCATTTTCCCCCCTCTTTACTGTCTACTATGCTAATTAAAAGTTATTCAGATACATTTAACGAAGGACAAAACTGCAAAATCATTACAACCTTGGTCCAAATGTAAGGAGGCATTCATATTAGAAGTGTTTGGCTGAATTTAACCATCATGGCTTCTCCCAGATAATCAGTCAGCTCAGCAAAGAACAACTACCCATCACCCCCTGCATGCAGCATACATCAACTTGACTCCCTCCAAGGATTATCTTGGGAGAAACACCCCCAGGCTGTATTGTTAGCCATGTTTACATGACAGAGTCTATGATCTTGAGAAAATACACAGGAGTCACACAACTTTCTAAGACTAAGACTAAAAAAAAACAAACCTGCTGTTTATATTTCACAATTCTGGCCTGAAGCATCCAAAAGCTACAGCAAACTGTCAGGCCTGAACGACTGAAGACAGGAGGGCTGTTGAGAGAGAGGATCGAGGTGACGCCTGTGGTGGGTGAGCAAAAGGATGAGGGAAGAGCGGGAGAAGACAAACTGAGTTGAGCTACAAAGAACAGAAAGACGTTAAAGGGCTGAGACAGGTAGCTATAATTATGACTAAACCCACGTGAGCAACATTAAGTACTTTATTGTTGTGGCTAACCCACACCTTCAACTTGAGCTCGACCTATTTTTCAAATCATATATTTAGAGTCTTGAGCTCCCTGTGGAGGAAACCTTTACAAGCTCCAGAGACACAGCACGGCAGTGAGGAAGAGGAGGATGAGCATGGCAACATGCAGGAGAAGCACGAGCCAGCTCAGAGGGCATGTGGAGACTGGTTCAACGAATCAGTCAGGCAGAAGAACACGTGTGCGCAAGGAATACATCCAAACAGATTCCAGCCAAATAATCAAACCACATGTAGAATAATGCTACCAACAGGATTCTACACCACTACTTTTCTTTGTGCTACGCGCTGATGTGTAGCCTGGCGAGGGAAAACATTACCTCACTGTGTCTATCAGGAGGGATTTTTGTAGTCCAACCCAGAAGCTAGCTTCCTGTTCCCTCAACCAAATGAATATTTACATCAGATTTTGGATTATATATTTAAAAAAAAAAAAAAACGCGATGGCAAACAAAGGCTTATGAGATTTACATGTTTTGCTAAGCATGATCATCTTGACTTTTTTTTGAAGAGTAAAAGCAATCAATAGAAGTACAAAGCAAGTGTTATACAACGAAACAACCACACCACAGATTATGATTTTAGTGTCACCACAATTAGGTTTGTGCTTCTTCTTCAAAGACACAAACACATGAAAGAAATGAGAAATGTAATAATTGGCATTGGAACGACGGGCCTCATTTCCGGCGTTTGACCAAAACATAGAAGAACAATGACAACTTATTAGTGGGTTTTAAGACTCATTCCTGCTGTGCTGTTGGATCCTTCATTCAAAAAGAAACAGTCTTAATGACATCAGTATCTGTCAAACACAAAACTCACACAGACAGAGAAATTATTACCGATCAAGAAAAATAAGGATGGCTCTTTCCATAGTTGGAAAACCAGCAAGCTGAGCAGAGTTTAACATAAATACAGCAACCGAAAAATGCCATTAAAATGCCACAAGATTCAGGCAGCTGTCCAGGCTGCTGGCAGTTCAATGAAAAAAATGGCTGTTTTGTCATTTGAACTTCAGAAAATATCTGGCATGTAGCACACAACACAAGTGTCCTCACCTACTGGAAATGTTTGGTTTAGGTGAAGAGTGGCGCCAGGAGGATAAATGTGACCCCAAACCAGGCTGCGGTCATGTAGTTGGTCATAATTGGGTCATAAACACCTTGTTCTTTCTCCTTCGTCGTCACATTCGTCTGTCTGCCTCTGCACTTATCAAAAGATGCAGCCGTGTCCCATTTCTCTTGTTTGGCATCATTGAAACATCAACAACACATCCATTAACATCTGAACCACTATCAGTTGCTATACTGAGACTCTAAATGTGGAAAAGGCATCCAACTGTACTACTTTGGTACCTTCTCTTTTTTTTTCTTTAAAACTGTCATCACGGACCACCACGTTTCCTCCATCACACATGGAGCTTCAGCTACGGTCGAGGAGTTTCATCAGCTCCACCTCCTCTGGGGTTAACGACCGGGACACATCTGATATCTGAAGTCCCTCCATGCGATAAGTCAAGCGAATCCATGCCAGCTGCAGCTGCCACGTGGCTGCACAACATTCAAGAAGGTATTTCATTTACTGAAAGACAACTATCCTTTTAAGTCCTTCACAGATGCATATCAGTGATACAGCTGGAGGTCTGTACGCTGAACTGCCAAGACACCAGTATTTCCACACCCAGATTGGCCACCATCAAAGTGACAATGTTGATTCAGTCCTGTTTTATTTAATTCACACTACAAGTCAAGATGACGCACCTTGGTTCACAAGCACAATACATAACAAGCAGTTAGTTTCAATCTGCAGCTATTTGACCCTTGCTTAAGAGGCGACACAGACAGAGGCTTGGTAGTTTATCCTGAAGTGGGTCAGGCCAGAGAGGAGGAGGAGGGGGAGGAGAGAGACCAGCTGCAGGATGGATGAGGAGGAGGCAGTGACAAATAGAGAGGCAGGTCCAGACCTCATAAGCTTCACTGGAAAAATCAGTGTCATTAATCTGATTAATGTAGCCCAACAGTTTCCCTCCAGCCCGCCTGACTATCTGCTCCTCCATGTGAAGCATGCAGAGGCCCACAGCAGCACGAGCCTCGTAGCTGCTACAACCACATTCCTGCACTGTTCCTGGAGGTTGGCAGGTACACAAATCAGAGCCCGGAGCCCTCTACATATCTATAAACAGAAGCTCTCCCAGATATGTTTTTGCTCCAGCTGCTGCTCAACCAACAGCTGGCTATGTATGGAAGCCTGTGAAACAGCTGTGTGCCAGGGCACTGCTGGGTCTCCTCCTCCTCCAAATGAGAGACTTGATGTTTAAAGAAAGAACACGACAACCACGTTGCAAAATGACTGCTGTTGACAAAAAACATAAACAGCACTCTGGGTTACTCTGGAAGCCATCATCATGCTTGGATTTGAAATGGCCACCGAGGTACAGGCAGAGATGACCGTGATGACACCCTCCCCCCCCCTTGATTGTTTGGCTTCCAGGTTAAATACAGTAGACCAATAGCAGCGGTGCAGAACAGCAGGACAACTGAAGTCCTTACATGATGGAGGAATGTGTTTCCCAACCACCTTTTCCAGGTATGATTTTGACTTTTAAAAGTATGATTCCAGTCAGACTGAAATCTTCCTGAACAGTCTGAATACTGTATAGTAAGCTACTGTTGCTTGCTAGCTTAGCTTGGCTTAGCTCTCTGTCTGGAGGGAAACCCTTTATCTGGGTTTGTCCAAAGTAGGACTGCAATTACAAAATACTGCCATTATCAATTATCTTTAATATTAACTCAACAATTAACTGACCTTTTAACGATTATTGAAATAGTAGTTGTGTTTTTCTGTCATCATTGCAGCTTTACTCAGATACTGACTAAACACGCAGATCTGATTACCGCTTTCCCACAGCAAAAGGAAGAAGACAAGGAGCTGCCCTTCCATTCTGACTTTTGTTTTTCACAGGAGGCGCAGCCCCAGCCACTAACTGTATGTGACTGGTGAAAAATTACCACATCATCTGGGTTTGCGTTAACATCAGTGCTGATCAGAGCAGATAAATACCCCCTGCCCACTACATGTGACCCAGGCGTGAGTGCCACTCAAACCTGCTCCCATGCACAACACCCTGACAGCACTGGAGGGCTCCTTCACTGACAGGCTCCTCACCCTAAGTGTGTGATGGAGAGGTTCTGCATGTGCTTCCTACCTGCAGCTGTCAGACTGTACAACAAGCACTGCTCCCAATAGCCACCCCTACCAGACCCTGGACAGTCTTTTGTGCAATATTTTTACACTGTGCAATGGCAACACTTACACTGCCCAACTCTTATGCTGCCCAACTCTTATGCTGCAAATATTTATTGTAGTTGATTTGAGTTATGATAGTGTATTATAGTTTTTTACTGTCGTTTATTGAAGTTCCTTCTATTTATTGCTCTGTACTTTTTTTCTGCTGCTACTTCTCTGTTTCTGCTGCTGTAACAGTGCCAATTTCCCCACTGTGGGACGAATAAAGTCTCATCTCATCTCATCTCTTATCTTATTGCAAGCCAGACATTAGTCAAACTCACTCCAACCCCTGAAGAGTTCACAAGTGTTCTGTCTTTACATTCACATTCATTCTTTTACATAAACATCTGCTTGATTTTTAAAAAAGTGCCTATTTTTGCATTTAATTCTAAAACTTCAGCACATTTTGCACACAGGTTTTGATTCATTTTAATGATTGAGGCTGTTGAACTGCACTGGATTAACCTGCAAGGTCATAAAGCCTTATTCTCACACACCGGATGGACAAAATATGAGAAACGATCTCAGTCTGTCATCATTTCAACTCACAGATAAACAGCACCATTAAAATCAATCCAGACTCCTCTCAAACTTAGTAGAGGAACTCACCTTCTTAGATGAAAACAGATGGACAATGTCCAAAGAGAAGACAGTCTTTGTCTCCGCGGGCCTGAGAGACAAGACGAGGGACGGACGAAGCTGGCAGGATGAGCAGATGCAGCAGGAAAGAGGAGGACACAGAGAGGGTCGTTAAACACCAGCAGCAGCAGCATGCAGTTAGATCCCCCCGCAGACCCTCGCAGGCTCCCCGTTATAAGGCTCCGCGGTGCTGGGAAGGTGGCACATTCTGGGAGCAACAGTGAAATGCCACACATGGAGCCGGGAGTGGACGTCTAATGAAACAGCCAGAGATGGGCGGCCCCTCTAAGACGAGGTCACAGCAGCGAGCTCACACATCTAAAATTACCTGCCTTGGCGAGGAGTTGGGAAGGGTGTGTCAGCTTTGAACACACCACACGAGGGATTGTGTTGTATTTTATGGTGTTACCGTTTTAAACAGAGAACTATACTTGAATTAGATCTGCAAAATGAGGGGGAAAATGTATATTTAGAGGATAAGGTGAAAACACTAGTAAAGATTGTCTTATTTGTCATAAATGGGACGAATACACGGATGGACCAGCACTTTCCTATAAGGACTCTTTAGCGATAATAAATGTTTTCACCTCGTTTGAAGGCAGCTTGACAAAAGACAGTGATCGTGATCGTGATAAAAATCCCTGTCACAGTACTATCATGAAAATATATTCAAGCAAAACAATACCTATGCTATCAAGATGGCTGTTTCATTTCATGTCAGTTACTGTCTGTTGTTTCTCAGACTGCCAACAACAAATAGAGCTGTTAGTAATGAACGCCACATGCTGCCTCATGACGAAGAGGAGTGAAAGCAGAGATGGAGCGATTCAAGCTGTGGAAGATCCGCCCCTACAAGCACTACCGTGCAAATCGCCTCATTTTCTTTCATGACATAATACTACTACTGATTGGAGCTCTTTTTTACAATACACAATGATCAAAATGTCTTGTCTTTATGTGTCCAGCAGTGCTAAGTAGGAATCAATTGGTCTTAAATCAAACAATAAATGTACGGTGAAATGAATACATGGTCAGAAAAGAACATTCTACCTGCCAAACTTTAAAAGAATAAAAACAAAATGAAAAAGGGGGGTTTATACAAACACACACACACACACACACATATATACATACAGCATTTCGTGTGCAGATCATTCATTTCGTCATAACACATTGTGAATGAATAAAAAAAAAAAAACAGTACTCAAAGCAAACATTGTCCATCCATCCACTTTCTTCTGCTTATCCTGTTAAGGGTTGCAGGGGGGTGGAGCCTATCCCAGAAGCCTTCAGGCGAGAGGTGGGGTTCACCCTGGACAGGTCACCAGTCCATCACAGGACCAACACATAGAGACAGACAACCATTCACACTCACAGTCACACCTACAGTCAATTTAGAGTATCAATCAGCCTCGTCCTCTCTTGATGTCTTTGGACTGTGGGAGGAAGCTGGAGTACCAGAGAGAACCCACACAGGAACAGGGAGAACATGGAGACTCCACACAGAAAGATCCTGTGCTGGAGCCAGGACTCAAACCTGGAACCTTCTTGCTGTGAGGCCTCAGTGCTGACCACTGCACCACCGTGCCGCCCCAAACACATTGTATTTTGTATAAATAATGAGTGCTCCACCTGCAGCCCACAGCTCTCTGTCTCAGCAGTGAACCAGGGGATGGTTCAGAGGCAGAGGCCACGACAGAAAACACAATGAGATGCAGAGAGGCGGAGTCAAACAGCCCTCAAAGACCGAGCCAGAGAAAGGGACAACTCAGCCTTGTTCCCACACAGACAGCTGTTCTCCCAGATCATTTCTGACCGCAGTATTGAGGCCATGTTGGGCCAGGACCGCCTCCACACCAGCCCTACACCAAACTCTGCAGGCTGGCTTGCAACAATCTGTTGCACATTGCATGCAGCACTGCCAAAGATTAACCCCAAACCTGCTTCCCCTGCTGTTCACGATCGCCTCCAGTTAAACACAAAACGCCCAGTACTTATCTCCTCTGATAAAATAAAGCTTCAGCTAAACCTTGATAAAAATAGAATCTGGCACAGAATCATGTCATCTCTTAAACGTCTTGAAATGTAAATTCTTATTTGTTGCTGCAAAACTACTCGATACTACATAAATACATTTTTGCAGATTTTGTAGTTTGTACATTCGAGGATTAACTTCAGTTAATTGTTCTTTGGAACTTGTTCTTTGAAAATGCTGCTGCTGTCCCGACATCTCGGTACAGAGAATATCTGTCCAAACAGCAGCGGCCGCAACAGCTGGTCAGCCACGTGAGTTAAAGTTTCTATACATCAAAGATCATTTGAATTTGACATTTCCAGCTCCTGTTTTGCGCATTTACTCGTGATCAAAAAAGAAAAGAAGCTCCTCAAGTGAGCATCAAACTTTGTGACACTGAGGTAGTTTCTTCACGTTTGGCAGTTCCGTTTATGTAAGCATGTCTTGGGTGGTTCCAGGCTGACTGTTAAAACATGACAAAGTTCCGTTATTCTGCGTTAAACTGCCTATGTGTTTTTGCATTTTTCATTCAATTAACAACTTTTTGGTCAATTAAGTTATAAAACCATTCGTTCTTAAAGGGGAAAAGGACTAGTACTGGCAACAGACCATCGTAAAGAAGAGAACGCTAATAGGGAAATAAATAGATATAGTATATATATATATATATATGATATATTTTCAGCTAGGCTTCTGAGGTTTGTCACCTGGTCTGCACTAAACATTACTTTCTTTATGGCAAAGCGGAATAATCCTAAAGTTGTACAGAGATTTACAGACTTCTGGAGTCAATTTCTTATATTTGAATCAAAACGAAACAATCTCAAGATAAGCGGGTCAACCAGAGGTTAGCTGACAGACTGGGTAGGACATTCTACAATGACATATTTTCATGTTTCCATGAAATTCCACTTGCTTGGCAGGATTTGGGGCCAGAAGCTGGGGGAGGGTCGGGTCTCCCTGCCCCGCCTCCTCCCCCTATGGATTCAGCTATAATACTGCTGCCTGTCAGGGCTTCTCAATCTCCCCCACATGGATTTCTATTAGACTGTAGACCCACAGCTCAGCCTGATGGGGGTCCAGGCTGATGAAATCTTTAGTGGCTGGAAATGATTTAGCAGTGAATTGTTTCCTTCTAGTCTGCCCAGTAGCCACAACAGGCACCAGGAAAGAGTTGTGCAGAGGAGAATTATTCTCCTTTATCTCCCTGTGGTGTCAAATTCATTTATGAATTTTGTGAGCTTTGTTAACTAAGTGTCACGAGAAATACAGCTGCTTCTAAACTTACGGTTCATACTACACACTCCAAATCAATATTACCGGAATGTCTGGAAGTTCTGCTCTACTGAAAACCTTGGCGATTTCCTCTGCTGTCGGTGAACGCTGGTGGATGTAGAGTAGTATCTTGGAGCCATGCTTAGTATTTTTTGGGGGGGGGGGAGAAATGTTGTCGCATGCTTAACCCACAACCGCAACGACCTCCTACGAATTTGGACGACATTCATTCACCTCGTGGTTAACTGCCAGACCACCGTGACCTCACTTCCATCAAGATGGGCCATCCAAAAAAAATGAAGGTAAGTTTCCATTAGGCCATGAATAGCTGTTGCATTCAGACTCTGGCTGCCCTGGAGGATGTTGTTGGAAATCAATTTCTTTGTCTTGTTCTACTGTCCAGTGTCACAAGGACAATAAAGTTCCTCAAAACTTACGGTTCGACAGGTGAAAGAGTGATCCAGAGAGGCTAAAGCTGCCGCTCCTTTGAGCCTCTTGATTGGCCAGAAGACTTCCTGCACCTCAACGCATCGTTCTGATTAAATGAAAGTAAAACTACACTCACAGGAAGCACCAAGAACGTGCTTCTGTGTATAATAGGGAGATTTTTCGGCCCCCTATCGGTCTGAAGCCTCTTCAAAACAGCTTGAATTAAAAGAGTCAAATAAATTGAGCACCAATTATTGCAGATGAATGTTATGGCATTTTCATAACAGCATAAAATCAACAGCCACCCCGGAGACAATTATCAACCTAAGCTAACAGCACCTCTCTGTATAATTTGGAGATTTTCTGCTCCCTATTGGTCAGAAACCAAATTAAACTGCGTTCCAACTTGAGTTAGAGTTGTCAAACAAGTTGAGCACTGACAACAAGTGGAACATTGAGGTATTTTCACAATAGCAAGTTAACAGCAACCCCAAAAACAGACATAGGTTAGCACCCTAAGCTAACAGCAGGATTTGAACAATGAGCTAGACTCTGGTAATTACAGAGACACCTGTGCTTTTGCTTACTTTGAAAAAATTATATATATATATATATATATATATATATATATATATATATATATATATATATATATATATATATATATATATATATATCCTGCAGGTTATCATAACCCCATTCAATAGAATACATCACATTTTAGCCTCAACAGCTTGATAAGCTAACATGTTATTGCTGTGCTTCTTGAAGACAAACGTCACATAATGCAGCTTTAAAACAAAGAGACAACTGCTACACTGCCTGTAGGACAATTACAGTTTGAAATATTACCAGAATGTGATTACTGTCTATGAGTAGTTCAGCAGCCAGGTGTGAATATTTAGGGGTGCACCTGGCTAACTTGGACGCTCTCAGATGCAACAGTTGTGAATTCACTTCATCTGAGATACAAGTAATTTATAATTTTTAATAAAGTTGCCTCGGTGTAACTGTGGCAGCGAAATAATTTAAGAAAGTTACTGCGGCTGAGTCGTAGCCAGGGTTGGTGAGGAGCAGACAGCGAGGTGTTAAACTGGTGGAGAGGAGCGCCGAGGCAGGCTGCCATCTGTCAGGGCTCGACTCCCACAGCTTGGTTGGTAACGATTAGAATTTACAAATAAATATATCACTATTTGACACACAGTAGCAGTTGATAAAAGAGCTTTAGGAGGCGAGTGTCGCCATGCGCCGACGTAAACAGGTGAGGTAACTTACCTGTGTGGCTCCGAGCTGGAGGACGACACCGAGAGCAGCAGGAAGGGCCCGGAGCTGCAGCTCTCCTCTCAGGCTGGCGGAGTCACTTCTCTGCTCTAACGTTCGACAGCCCGGCAGTCCTCCTCCTCCTCTACGCCTGCACAAACTGCGACATCCTGCAAGTTGAACCCCTCCGCAGTCGACCCCCCTCAACCATTTACACGACGAGATCCGAGCCCCTTGATCCCGATAATAACCATGGGCTCTTCTTCCTCCTCCCCCTCCTGCTCCTTTACGGTGAACTTGTGTTGAACGACAAACGGTAGAAAGCAGTTGTAGCTGCTCAGTAGGAGATGTCCACCCCGTCCGGTGCCTACTGGCGTCTGTGTGTACTCAGAAGCTGCTCACCACAATATCCATTCATCCTATTACTCAGTTAACCCTTCACGGTCGGCGGCGCCACGGCTTTATGCTGCCTTAACTGACTGTCGGAAAAACCGTAATCCGGGCTGGAAAAAACACTCATGCAGCGCCGTACACGATAGTATAGTGCAAGATAGTACCGTACAGTACAATTACCAAGTGTAAGCCTGTTTTCATCACTAAAGGAAAAAATGGAAACGTAGTCTTGAAAATACAAATATTCTCATTTGAAGTTATAACTGAGATATGAAAGTCCTATTTTGAAATCGGGAGTAAATATTATCAAATAAAAATGGAAATTATGAGATTAAAAAGTCGATATTGCAAGATTAAATTTATACTTGTGAGTTAAAAGACAATAATGGGCTGACAGGTTGAAATTATGATGTTAAAAATCACCATAAAATACGAGTTTCAAATTACACAAATCACAACAATGACTTTAAATCATGCTTTTCTATGCAATCATGACTTGATCCCATAATTTTAATATGTATTCTGCATTCTACTTTCATCTCAAAAATCATGAATATGGCATAAAATCTGGAGACAAAAGAATCATAACAATGACAGTAAAAAAAAGATCGAATTTGGACATAAAACAGAAGCAGCCTGTCTGGTTTTTAAGAGAATCTGTTTTTTTTATGTATTTTAATGGTAGTGTTGCAAGTTGTAGCAAATTCTTGGTGGTATTCCACTGGTTATACTTACTACAAATAAAAAAATAAATACACACATCCAACAAATACTATGTTGTATCAAAACTGAATTTATTAGCGCAAATAATCAAGTTGTGCTATCAAAGTCAAAATCAAAAACATTCCCCCAGGTGTCCTTGAAGGCACCATGGCCCCAGGACACCTTCGGCTTTCATGCTTGCACACAAAAACACAAATATATATTCAAAATGGTAAAAATAAACTTATTCAAAAATGTGTAAATATATATGAAGACACGTATTAAAATATTTATAGATTTATTTTTCAAAATAAATATTTCTTCAATATTTCTTAAAGCATCTTTGTTTTTGCTCCATTTTCATTTTTTTCATTTAATTGTGCCCATGAGTTGATCAAGCAATACACAAACAGAAACTGCCCTGGACTAGGTTTGATCATGTACAGCACACAGGCCGTTCACTCATCACGCTTATCTGAAACTATTGATTAAAGCAGGACACGAATGAATCACATCTGAGCAGCTTACACACCTCAGTCTCTCCTGATAAGAGGGATTAACAAATACCGATATGCACCTGGTAGACGGTTGTCACGTTGCCAGACCTGACTTATCCAATTTCATTTTAATATGCAGAAAGTGGTTTTATTCCCTCTGGATTCTTGAAAAGAATCACATTGATGGTGACGGTGAGGACAGTCAGATGTGTGACTCCTATCCACAGCATCACCGCTCCTCTGCTAACAGCGTTCTGAAGTTCTGCAGTTCTCTGACGCTTGTAGAAATCCTGAGGGACATTTCATGAAGAAGCAGTTAGTGCTGGAGGTCTGTGTGTCTCATACAAATACAACATTAACACAAATATCACCTCAGCTTCAGCATGCTCTCAGAGCCACTGTGTCAGGCTCAGAATGTGTGCTTGATGGATTACTTAAAACTACACATCTCTAGGAGAGTTATGGTGCAGTTTTATGTTGTTACTGCAATGATTACATCTGAAAATGGAATCAGGGTTTACACTACAATAAGTTACATACTGTATAGTGACAGAAATGTAACTTATTGTCGGATACAATAAGAAAAAGTTTCGCTTGAAACTAAACAAATCAGATGATGCCCTTGAAACGGCTTAATCCTAACATAAACTAAAAGAGACAGTCTCAACAAAGCTTATCAAAGGCTAACAAGCACAGTAACAACTAAAAGTCCTTACAACCACACGCTAATCTCTGCGATGGAGAGGAGGGAACATAGTGATGAAAGAGCTGTGAGTAAAGATGCTTTTAAAACAGACAATAGGCCAAACTCAGCACTGACCAGGCAACGTTGTTTGGCTAGAAACAGCTGAGAGTGGTGGGATGGTAACTGCAAAAACTCTAACAACAATATCAGTCAGTACTTCACTGTTTCTTATCATGATAACCTATAAATATATGAAGAAATATTCAAGTCGGGGACAATTTGATTGATTTCATTTGTTTATTCTACTTTAGTCATGGGATGGAGCGATGCTAACACTCCCATTCTCTGTGGGTCTCAGCTCCCTAAAGCAGCACAGAGGAGGGAATGCTATTGATCTGCTAGGCTTTGGTTCTGGAGAGGATGGATAATTGGAATACTTGCAAAAAAAAAAAGTTGATGTGTTCCTTAATATTAATAATAATCTTGATATAATATGTTCTACACTGAAAACAGTCACTTGCATGAACAAGAACCCGTTTTATGTTGTTGCTGTTTGCTGAGTAGGAAGAGTGGTTGCTCACTGAAAATAAAACAGAGGTGTTTCAATGCTGAAACATTTTATTTCATGATGGCAAGAGACTCTCACCTGCCAAAGGCATTGAGCAGGGAGACAATCTCCTGCCGGCTGAGCTGGAAACTGGGTCGTTGGGTGTTGGAAGTGGGCAAAGCTTCAATCTGCTGCTCTGAAAACAAGACCTTTAGTGCTGTGCCTAATCCCTGAGTCTGGTGAGGGGAGGGAGACAAACAAGACATCACAATACAGTGGGACAGTACTGCAGAAATGTGTAAATATAATCAGGTTTACCCACTGATCCTGCTGACCCTCCCCCCATGCCAAATATGATTATTGCAATGACTACAAATGATGCAGTGACCCCCACTCGCCTGCAGTTTCCCCCACAGTCGACATTTGAAGCAGCCAACACAGTCCATGATTCGAGAGATATTGAGGAAGGCCAGCCGCATGTCCTCCTGATGTACACACACACACACACACACACACACACACACACACACACACACACACACACACACACACACACACAAACACACACTATTTTGATGGCAAAACTGGTTTATAGTAAATAAAAAAGCGACTGTTTAATTCCTTTCATCCTTTTCTAAATCAGTATTCAGCAGATGAGTTTTAACTTTGTCAAAACTCGAATAAAATAGAGTCAAAGGGACCAGAGGAGAGTCGGAGGAAAGTTTGAGCTTTTAAAGACAGCGTGACCGAGGATTCAGGTTGGTTCTCTGGTTCAATGTATTAATTTAGCTTTTTTTTTGCTTATCCAATGACTGTCAACCTTTAATTGAACAAACAAACGGACACACACAAAAAAAGTCAATTTATAACTGTAATTTTAGACTTGCTGACCTTCATTTTTGCAGCTTCCTTTTCATCCCCAGCAAACAGAGACGTCTCATTAAAGTGCAGAGGGAAAGATCTGGAGGAGTGAGATGGAAAGGATAGAATCAACAGAGTGAGACACTGTCCAACAAACAAGTTATAACAAAAGAAATTATGTTTCCTGACAACAACAAAAACAACATCATTATGAACAAAAAAATTCAGTTAGTATTTTCATTAAAAAAAAATCTAATAATATCTTTTTTCTTTTTTTCCCCACAAGAGCAGGCCCTAAGCATGAGAGCCATAGGAGCCAAGGTCTACCACACCAGATCAGACCCAAGGTGCAGGCTGAGTAAGGAAGCTCCTGAGACAGTCCAACACATGGTAGCAGGGTGTAAGATGCTAGCCACAAAAGCGTACATGGAGAGGCACAACCAAGTGGTGGGGATAGTGTACAGAAACATCTGTAGCCAGTATGGACCAGAAGTACCCAAATCCCAATGGGACGTACCACCAAAAGTGGTTGAGTACGACAGGGCTAAGGTGCTGTGGGACTTCAGCTTGCAGACAGACAAACAGCTACTAGCAAACTAACCGGACATAGTAATGGTGGACAAACAGCAGAACAGAGCAGCGGTGATAGATGTGGTGATACCAGCTGACGCCAACATCAGGAAGAAGGAACACGAGAAGGTTGAGAAGTGCAGGGTTAAAAGAACAGGTTGAACGGATGAGGAAAATCAAAGCTGACGTGGTCCCCATGGTATTAGGAGGACTCTAAGTGGTGACCCCCAAACTGGTAGAGTGGCTCCAGCAGATTCCAGGAACAACACCTGAAACCTCAGTCCAGAAGAACGCAGTCCTAGGAACAGCTAAGATTCTGCGTAGAGCCCTCAAGGTCCTCCCAGGCCTCTGGTAGAGGACCTGAGCTAGAGGATGACACAGAACCACCGGATCAGGGTGAGAGGGAGATTATTTTATGGCTGCACCAGACAACTTTAACATGATCGGTTCTTGTGGTTGGGTCCCTCCACCAACAACCCCTAGTGAAGAGTTTCTGCAGAACATTATGATGTTGCAGTGAAGTTGACCTTTGACTTTTCAGATATATGCAGTATTATTGCTTCATAATTCTATCCTAGTAGACATTTTATTTGAAAAGATTTCATAATCAGAGTATGAAACAAGTTCAAGTTTGTTTTGGGGGTCACACTGGTTGGAGAACGGTGCACAGCGAAATGTGGTGAGGCTCAGTGTTACAGATATACAAAGAAACAGGCAGCAAATTCCCAAGTAGGGCTGCACGATTTGGACAAAATATCCAGTCGTGATTATTTTGACTAAAATTATGATTTGTGGGGCTGCACGGTGGTGCAGTGGTCAGCACTGTCGCCTCACAGCAAGAAGGTTCCAGGTTCAAGTCCCGGCTCGGGCACGGAGTGGAGTTTGCATGTTCTCCCCGTGTCTGCGTGGGTTCTCTCTGGTACTCCAGCTTCCTCCCACAGTCCAAAGACATCAAGAGGGGACGAGGCTGATTGATACTCTAAATTGACTGTAGGTATGAATGTGAGTGTGAATGGTTGTTCGTCTCTCTATGTTGGCCCTGTGATGGACTGGCGACCTGTCCAGGGTGAACCCCGCCTTTCGCCCGTTGACGCTGGGATAGGCTCCAGCCCCCCCGCAACCCTTAACGTGTAGGAATTAGCGGAAGACAATGGATGGATAAATGGATAATGATTTGTGATAGTATAGAGAAAGTTAATTTTGTATCCTTTTTTCTCATTTTGACAGGAGAAAAAACTCAAATATTATGGTGTGATTTCAGTGGTGATCTGTATAACACAAAGATGTTCTAAGTGTGTAGAATATGATTTGTCGATAGGCTCTGCTGCAGCACCACAATATTCAATTGATGGTATTTTGGCACACAATTAGCCTTTAAAAAATATTGTCTCTGCTTGTGATTTGAAAATTGCAGCAGGTCAGATTTCCATTAATTTCAATTAAATATGTAACCCTGTTCCTACGTAAGTGTAAAAGTTAGTAGCACCAGTTAATAATTCCTGACGTAACTGCACAGAGTGAAACTAAGAAGTAAAAAAAAGTGTTACGTCTTCAGTTTAATTAAATTGTTATGGGACTAGGTGGTTTGTGGGAAATCCCTGCAGTCATAATGCCTGCAGGGATCCAGCTCACCTGGCCAGATGCAGCACTTGCAGCAGCAGCTCTTTGTGTTTGCGGTCCTCCTGCAGCCGGCCGGTGTACAGCTGGAAAGATGGCTGCTGGAAGAAAGGCAGAACTTTGGCCAGCGCACGCAGCTCTATCAGATAGAGGAAGTAGAGGTTACGGAGCCTCTTAGGTCCCTCGCCGTTCGTCAGCTCGGAGTCAAAACGTTGCCGGAACTCTGACACGTTGTGACCCCACTTCTTCTGAAACCACTGGTCTGTAGGCAAGAGGGGGTTAATACAAATATGCAGAATATGCACAGTAACAGAGGCCTGGCCCGCCTAAACCAAACAAACAGTAATTAATGCCATGTTTTACATGTGTTTACCCTGTGCCATGAAGATTAGCTCTATATTGAAAACTGTTCCTAACACTTTGCTACAGTGGAAGAGAAGATGCTTCTTTTCCCTTCCTTCCTTCCCTCACTTCTTTGTGCCTCCAGAATGCAGAAAGAGCCAGCCACGTATGTATTAAGCTTGACTGTGACTGAAGGCTAACAACAGCAAAACCGTCCAAAAATGTCTGTTTTCAAACTCTTGAGGTCAATGGCCAACCCCCTGAATCATTCACCTCCTGCTGTGGAGATGGATCGAGACAGAGCCAATCAGAGGAAGAGTAGGGGCAGGTCTTTGCAGAATATACGCTAGAAATACATAAAACACTGTTTTATTTTGATGGAGGATATTGAGAGAATCCTATAGATCTGACACAACAGTATATTCCTCCACGTACCCCAGTTTGGTAATCATGGGGATATACAACAATGAAAAAAACAGGAAGACGACTGAATGAGTCAAGAGGATGTTTGTAGCTCACCATCCAGGAGGTACCTGGCACTCAGGTGGATGTTGATGCTGGCGTGGAGGCCAGAGACGAGCCGGTAGAAAGCCCTCTTCTCCACACACTCGCCTGACAAATAAAATACACTCACACAGGGAGAACTGACCAAAGAAAAATACATATATACACATATACACAGGCTGCACGGTGGTGCAGTGGTCAGCACTGTCGCCTCCCAGCAAGAAGGTTCTGGGTTCGAGTCCCGGCTCCAGCACAGGATCTTTCTGTGTGAGTCTCCATGTTCTCCCTGTTCCTGTGTGGGTTCTCTCTGGTACTCCAGCTTCCTCCACAGTCCAAAGACATCAAGAGGGGACGAGGCTGATTGATACTCTAAATTGACTGTAGGTGTGACTGTGAGTGTGAATGGTTGTCTGTCTCTATGTGTTGGTCCTGAGATGGACTGGTGACCTGTCCAGGGTGAACCCTGCGTCTCGCCCGTTGACGCTGGGATAGGCTCCAGCCCCCCCGCAACCCTTAATGTAGGAATAAGCGGAAGACAATGGATGGATGGATACATATACACATACACTCACACACACACACATATATATGTGTGTGTGTATTGCTCTTTACACCAGCAACTACAGCTTACCTTCCAGCCAACTGTAGAAGGCCGTAGCTGTAAATAAACCGAATACACACACACAGTGAGCTGACAGTCCAAATCAGATGTGTCATAACAGTGTAGTAAAGTGCTCTCACTCACCGTCACTTTTTGTGCTGCTTTGAAACAAACTAGGTTTTAGGGGTCGTTTAATACTGTATGGTCTGTCAATGAGAAATGAAATCAAATGCTTTTAAAGTGGTGAACAAACACTAATACAAATATTTCACTGTATGAGACATGCATGATGTAGTGCATAAAAATTATTGTGAGTTTTCATCTGAACTGATGCCAGCAGCATGGCTCTGTAGATGGGGGGGCACTGAAGGTCAGGCCAGCGCTTCTTAAAGGGACAGTTCAGATTTACTGGGGAGGGCTTGTATGAGGTAGCCATCCATATTAAGGCTCTTGTCAAGTTTTTTTTGAAAGGATTGTGTAATATTGGGGTAAGTGTGAGGGTGTACTTGAAGCAGTTCTCCTCATAGATGCTGCTCCAGATGATCCAGGCCTCGGGGCCACTGTAGCCTGTGAAACGCTCCGGGTTCAGCAGCAGGTCCACATACTGGGAGTCTGGGGATTCCTCATCTGGAACACAGGTACTTCAGTCAGATCTTTGTTGTTATAGCATCATCCTTCTGCCAGTCTAGTGGTATTCAAACCAAAGAAATGACAACATAGTAAAAGATCTACACCATAACATCAGTCGACAGATATCAGGTATTAGTTATGGATTGGATTTGTAGTTTAAAGACGTCTTAACAAAATGTGTATGTTCCATTAAAATCACAAACAATGAAACAGTATCCCACTCTGTTATACTGCATATGTTTGAATAAACATTTTTCCATTCTCTACTTGAAAACATAACATAATCAACATTATACACAGGTAAGATGTTTAATGTCATCATGTTCCTGAAAAAAAAACATCTTTAAGTACTTGTGTGAAAAAAAATGCTGTTTAGTATTACATCCTCGACATCACAGTCCGCACGAAATTATATATTTTCTCCTTTTTTTTCACAACCAAATGTGTATACTTCTATCTTCTTGTTTCCTTAAAATATTCCTCAAATTTATGAATGCTCTAAAAAAAATGCAGTGAATGAGTATTTAATGGCAGGTGGCACAGTGGTCAACACTGTCGCCTCACAGCAAGAAGGTTCCAGGTTCCAGTCCCGGCTCCAGCACAGGATCTTTCTGTGTGAGTCTCCATGTTCTCCCTGTTCCTGTGTGGGTTCTCTCTGGTACTCCAGCTTCCTCCCACAGTCCAAAGACATCAAGAGAGGACGAGGCTGATTGATACTCTAAATTGACCGTAGGTGTGACTGTGAGTGTGAATGGTTGTCTGTCTCTATGTGTTGGTCCTGTGATGGACTGGTGACCTGTCCAGGGTGAACCCTGCCTCTCACCTGAAGGCTGCTGGGATAGGCTCCAGCCCCCCCCCCCCCCCCCCCCCCCGGTGACCCTTAACAGGATAAGTGGAAGAAAATGGGTGGATGGAGTATTTAATGTATTCTAAACTCATTCACTTCAAACTTACTTTGTGCAGATAATCTGCTTGCTTTTCTAAACTTGAGGATCCTTTTTCACAAATACACTATTGTCCTTTGTATGACCTAATTGTTTTCCCTTTTTTAACACTATCTGTCTAAAACAATTGTAAACTCTCATGCAGGGTTTTTAAAAATACAGATTATTTGTTCTGCAATGAAAATAGAACGAATGGTTTTTTTTCGTTTGGTCATTCATTGATTTTTTTTTTTTCCTCTGGAGAGATGGATGGAACGTCACCATCAAGCACACAGAAGCGCTCCGCCTCATCATCGTGTTTGCTCCAGGCCTGCAGAAACTCTCTGGTCTCATCACTGGAGGAGAAGACACAGAGGTTTGGTGAAGTCTTGGTGAAACATGCTGGGAGTTCATGACAAATTCTACTAATCATATTCGTCACTTTCCCCAGCTGTCAGATCCCCTTAATTCACAATTCTGATGCCACTAGTCTAGCTTAGTGCAGCCTAGTCACCTCTTGATGTCTTTGGACTGTGGGAGGAAGCTGGAGTACCAGAGAGAACCCACACAGGAACAGGGAGAACATGCAGACTCACACAGAAAGATCCTGTGATGGAGCCAGGACTGGAACCCACATCCTTCTTGCTGTGACAGTGCTAACCACTAACCACAGGACCACAATGCCAACCCCTTATTCGTCCCCCATCCTTCAATAGACTATATGGCACCCCCTAGTGGTTGTTAGTTTCAGCAGCTGTCACTCACTTTGATTTTGTAGTATTTATTTATTAAATTGTTTTAAAGTGTTTATTTCTATTTTTATTTTTCTTGATGTCAATACTGTCTATATTTTATACACTGTTCCATCAATATTGCATGTTTACTTATTATGATCTGATGCCCTTTTTGCTATCCTTTTGTTGCTGTGACACCCAAAATTTTCCAAAAAGTTCCTTGTCGAAGGAATTTATAAGAGATTATCTCATTTGATCTTATCTTATTTTATCTTATCTTGTCTAACCATCACTCACACTCCAGTTGGTTCCATCTCCATCTACTGGCTAACAATGCTCATGATGCCAATGTTGTCCCAGCTTTGGTGTCAGCCAGCTCCGTTTGTTCATTATCATAATTTGACTGCTCATTTCCATCAATCATCTTGTTTAATGCTCTTATTTAAGCTCAGAATTTACTTTTCATTTTGACATCAAATCACTACAGATGCTGTTACGGCATCAAACCACATCAATATTAAAACGTGGTATCTGCTTGTTGACCACAACATTCTGATGAGGTGCATCTGCAGTGACACTGTGGCATGAACTTTGCAGGAACCTATAAACTTTTAGCGATATTCATTTGTGTATCATCTTCCGATCTTTGATCGACAACATTCACCTCAGAGAGACGTCGACGGCCCCGAGATGCTCCGCCCTCTCACACTTGTCCAGCTGCTCGTTCGCCTCAGCTGAATACTGAACACACACACACACACACACACACACACACACACACACACACACACACACACAGAAAAACATATACAATATGATACAGATCACAATGTTGTGTTTTTCTTTGAATCAGTCAATTTCTTTTTCTCTAATATTATGTTCCCATATGCATACTTGTGTTTTTAGCTGTGCTGGCTTTTTAAAAACGTTTATAATTCACTTTGGTGCAAAAAAAAAGGGGAAAAAAAAGCAATGCTTCCAAAATATTATTTCATTGTGGTAATAATCTGCCCTATGTTACCTCAAATCATTAATGGTAGTATATATATATATACACACACACACACACACACATACCCTATATACCCTATTGCTATTATGCTATTACCCAGTCAGCTCTCCAGCTACATTGTTGTAATACCATGGAGTCCAGTTACTACAGCTTCCTGTTCTATGGTGAAATATCAAAGCTGTCAGCCTCACCATGGTAACGCTGTGTAATGAAAGCTCACAGTCCTCAGTAAAACATCATGGAGGTCTTAAAGTGTGTCTGATCAAATCTGTGATGGATCTGGTCAGCCCACTAGGAGGAGGCTGTTAAAAAACAACCTACATTGAGACCAGAGCTACACCCTACACCAACTTTGATGCCTGCGAGTGTGATTGTGTGTGTGTGCGCGTGTGTGTGTGTGTGTGTGTGTGTGGTCAAGCTGTCAGGCAAATTAACTAACAAGATCTTGGTGACAATTAGCTGAATGTACACACAGAACTAAGGTAACCTGTTTGATTTACACTGACTCACCTTGTCGTGAAAGGAGGATCGGAGCCCCTCTGGCACCTCATTCTGTGAGCAGACAGAATTGGAGTCAGTCTGAATTAAGTCAACAGCTGACTGGTTTCTTATTGGCAGGATGATTGTTTAAAGGGGGGGGGGGTCTCACAGGAGAGCAGGGTTTCACAGCACAGTCCCTCACACCACAGTGACTGGTGCCTGTCCAGAAAGGACACGGTTTATTCAGGTTGACCTGTGGAGGATATCGAGTCCATCATTATCTTTCCTTGTCAAAGCATTAAAGAGCCTTTTGTGTTCTCCAGAACAGTGTTGACTAAATTAAAGGAGTTGATAAATTCCAAATTACAACAGTGCATGGCAGAGGAAGAGGAGGGAGACCGTATATAGGACGTGAAGCTACCTCCCTGCAGGATGTCTGCAGAGCATCCAGAGATCCATGGGTGTCATACAGCAACAACACCAAATGAAGCCTGGATGAGTCCGAGGCCAAAAAAATAAACTCTGTTGGTCTTTAAAGGATTCCTGCTTGTTAGCATGTTTTATTTTGAAATCCTTAAATACAAAAAAAGAATCGGATCAATGGCAGATTGCACCCTGCACCAGGAGGGGGTGCAGAGGGAACAGGAAAGCCATGCTATCCTCTCTCTATGAACTGTTGAATGTCTCTGGACAGGCTGAGATCCTCCTACCAGCACCTGCACCTCGTGGCTCATCAGTCAGATCTGCTGGCACCTCAGAGGCATCAAGTCATTTTCATCACTGGTCAGCAGCCATTGATCATGTGTTTGTAGTCAGTGGTGCAACAACATTTTAAAAACACACAGTAATGATACGCATCCTAAATATCTCCATAGTCGTGAAACATTAAGCTATGAAAATGAATGCAGTGTAAAAGATGACAAAGTTTCATTCTTCCCCTTCCCTGATAGTTATTAAGCTGTGGCTTGTTTGACATGCCAGCAACCTGCCACTGCCACACCAGTAGATACCACTGAGTTACCATTAAATGACACTGAGGTGCCACTTGTGCCACTGAGGCCTTGGTGCCAGTAGGAAGATCCTGGCCTTTCTCAATATCCCTGAGTGTCATCGGGAGTTTGACCTCCATCATCGCTCGCTGTTACATCTGCAGTCACCCTCACAGAGACAGTCTGCTTATCTTTTTGCCAACAAGCCTTTTCAACTAAAAAACAACAAAAAACAATTCTGTTTTGATTTTGTTTAGCTTTAGTTCCAGTTCCAGTTCGTCCCTCCCCAACATTTACTGTAACGCCACCGTTTGCCCACTGAGGATGAATCCAGTGAAAGCGACTAAAGTACCTTGTAGAACTTAAAGTAGTCAGACTCCAGAAGAGTTTGAAGTTCGGGGAAAAGTCGGTCATTGAAGCCATCGATGGTTTCCACATCGCAGGCGCAGTCCTCCAGGTCTCCTCGGACCTGAGCTCCATACAAAACACCTCACATTTTACCACTGACCCTCTCATAGTAAAGACTCCACTCTGTTTCAAGCATCTTATAGAGAAAATGTTTTAAAAACAAACATATATATATATGATTTCAATATTAAACCTAAACAAGAACTTTCACGCAATACCAAAAGTATTTAAACTAAAGAGAAAATAAACACAAAAGATGGAACAAAGATAAGACAGTTAATAAGAAATTAGTGGCAGCACTGAATAAATTTACTGAATTTAAAAACACACACACACACACATTGTAAGTGTTGACAAAGGGTAGAGGACACAGGTGCATAAAATACTTCTGAAAGTAAAGTTATGAACTTGAATTGAAGAAGTTGTAAACTCTTGAGGACTGTATAATTATGGTCGGTGAAAGTTATTAAGTGATCTCAACCTTACCTGGGATGTTAGAAAACAACGTTCAGCCTCAAAATGTGACAAATGTGAGAATTAATACGGATTTGTTTATGGGGAGCCCAACTCTGCCTCCATGGTGTTTCCCATTCTTCTTCCTACCGGGGTTTACACCTGCGAGTATGGCACACACTTAAATACGCGTGCGGTGGCTACGAGTGTCGTTAAACTCACCTGACAGAAACAGCTGCTTTCTGCGGACCCCCACATCTGGAGGAGGAGCACGAGGACCACCCGGCGCATGGCGACCATCACGGTAACCGCGGACTGCAGGAAGACTGGCAAACACTCTGGACGGACACTCTGGACGGTGAGAGAGAGAGTGTGTGTGTGTGTGTGTGTGTGTGTGTGTGTGTGTGTGTGTGTGAGCAAGGGAGGCCGCTTCCTGTTTTACTCGCTACGTTACGTGTGATACGTGACTCGAGTCACATCGGTCCAAAATGCGGCGGATGCATGTTAACTTGGACCAGTTGTGAGTCACAGCTGGCTGCTGCTGGGAGCTGAGTTAGTCCGAAACAGTCATTTATTCTTTTATTTACTGGTTTTAAGATTAGCACACACGAGGTAATCCACTGACGTTCAAATGCTACTTTAGTAAAGCTAAACCTGTGGGGGAGACCGGGGCAGCTTGTTACACCCTCTTCATACATCAAGTTAATAACCACACACCAAATGAAAGAACTACATCTTCATTTTGTCCTTCATCTCAGAACAAAGTAACAGACATTTAAATAGTGTGTGTGTGTGTGTGTGTGTGTGTGTGTGATGTCTGTATTTCATTGTGAGAAAGGTTTTTTTTGGGTTTTTTTTAGGGCGATAGCATCAATTAAATCCTTTCTTGTAGGCCTTACAAAATGGACTTTTGCTGATGAAATATTTGGGACAAAATTTAGACTTTAATGTTTTTATCTATATTACTTTTTGAGAATTTTCCGGTGGACCCTTGCAAATCAAGGTTTTTATGAAAATTGAGTACTTACAAAGAACGAGAGAGAGAGATCAACTTCTGTTAATTTAAGAATCTCTAACTTTTGTTTTGTATTAATTGGGCTCTGTTTCTGGGGTGTGTAATGACAACAATTGGCCACACGGTGGAGATAAAATTCAGGTTATATTTCCCGTTAACCCCTGATTTGCTTGCAACATACACTGCAATAAATTAGTATATAATAAAATCAAGAGTAAATATGATTCACATGATAATTATATCTCAAACATTACTAAAACTGCATGCATGAGTGCCTTTATTTGTTTCACAATACAGAAGAAAGTATTTCAAGAAATAAGGCCTGGGCTACTTGTGTAAACAAAATGACACAGAAAGAAATCAGAGTAAACTACAAACATTCCTGATGAGGATACTTAAATACTTCTCAGGGCCTCATTCATAACTTCATCCGTTGCCTTCATGACACGTATAGAGGCGTGAGTCTTCCCAGGCTGGGAGAGTTTCCTCTGCTGGAGGGAATTCGCTGCGTGTCTGAATAAATCCACTGTGAGCGTGCACGACCAGAGCGTAGGCAAACAGGAAGGAGAGAGCAACACACTGGCAGCATTTACACTCACTGAAAGACAACTTTTCAGGATACGTTGAGTTGAAGTTGCTTTAACATCACCGCTCCATCCTCCAGTGCCGCGCTCCGTTTCCTCTCCAGGAGATACACAAAATATTCCCTAATGAGAATCAGTGTAAAAGCACTGCAGTGCAGCCAATGTGTCTTCTTTAGCCAGATATGAGGTCAGTTATACTGTTGAAGTTTAGGAAATTAAGCTGTTAAAATACAGCTCCCAGGGATGATGTAGTTTTGCAGTCCAACTCGCAAAAAAGCTAGCATCACCATGGGTTCCCTGGACTAAACCCAATGGGATTTTTATCATAATAGTTGCTGAAAATTAGCAAATTAGCTCTGCCGTGAACAAATTCTTATGCGACTCGCACGTTTTGTTTAGCAAAATATTCCTCAGAGGCCAACACAACATCAGGACTTATGAGGCCTAAAGGCAACTGTTAGGAGCACAAAGCTAACGTTATGAATGAACTACACCACAGACGCGTGATTTAAACGTCATCACCACTCGCTGCCCCACCACTGACTTGCTAGTTGGATGTCAATAAGGCTGACTTAGCATTTCCAACAGCAAACTGATGCTTGAGTGCTCTGGGTGTGTAAGGTTCTGCTGCATGTCAGTGTGTTCTCACTTGGTATTTTCAACCTCTGATCAAAATGCACTGCTTTGTATTGCAGCTCAGGAAAACTAAAAACTGCTACGCTTTGTTTACACACACACACACACACACACACACATACACACACACAAATGTACTTATAACTTCTATATATGTCGCCTCAATTATGCAATAATATTGCTCATCAAGCATGCGGATGATGTTTGTGCAGGCAGCAGGTTGGACGGGTGGTGGTGGTGGTGGGGATGGTGATAGAAGTGGCCTTGAAAAACTTCAGCCCAGGGGCGCACGGTTCATTGATACGGCCCTGGGAGTCTGAATTTTTGTTTGTGGTAAGTTTAACAGAGCTTTGTACGTGCGTGAGTGACGTTCGGTCACACAGTTGGACATCTTAAATGATGTTAAGCACAATATTCAAAAGTAGGCCAACAATTTGCTTATAACTGAGACATCCTTCTTAACCCACGGTTTGGAAAATAAGACAAAGTGAGACATTTATTTGATGTAATTTCCGCATTTCTGAAAATTTCACTACACACACACACACACACACACACACATAAACACAATTGTTTAACTTAAAAAAATGTAGTGACGGGTGGTTTCCCCTAAATTTCAGCAGTTAAAGCCGAACACAAATGCACTTGTGCGCTGTTTAACTATTCACCTTCGTGTCTGTGTGGATGTGGACTTCATTAGCGGTGGAAACATTTCTTTTTCTTACATTTTCCTGCCGTGTCGTCTCGTCGCTGGCCGCCTCTCTGTCGCAGGGTCTCGCTCTCTCTATTTTGGTGCTTCCTCGCGCTGCCAAGCCCCTGACGTCATGCTCCGCTGTTAATGATTAGCATGTGGAAACGAGCAGCGTTAGCCTCTCAGGGTCAAGCTAGCCAAAACACACTCGGAATTAGATTAATTAGTATTTCAAAGTAAAAGCTTCTGACTGTTAAGAAGTCTCAATCCCTTTTGGTGTAATTAAACCTATATATAAGAATCTATGGATATTGATATGTATTTGTATATTTTGGCTCTCCAAAATATCAGTACATATGTACATATTTGCTTCACATGATGACCGTCTTCCTATTTATTTCAAATTATATCTCTGTTGCTGATAACTTCTACCCTCCTAGGCTTGCTGGTTGGTTGGTGAATGTGTCGCAAACTGACAAAAAGACGTGGATCTACTTCAGGTGACTGAACACATCCCCCTCCCCAGGACCCTCCCTCCATCTTGATGTGCACTAAAAGCACAAAAAAGATGTTTGCCCTGTTCATTTCACCACTTGCCTGTCTGACCTGGAGAAGACCTGTCCTGCAAAATTGGCAGCACTCAGTCTTTGGTCTTACTTATTTTTAAACTATTTGTGAAATCTGTCATTGGGTGTGTTGGGTGTCTACTGCAGTTTGTATAACCTTATTGTGGTTTTGTTCTCTGGAGTAACATAACAAGAAAAGTTCTTAACTTCAAGTGAAACAAAACCCAGTTTGGTTTAGTTAATGATGATGATTACAAGGATGAGGATGATATATGATGATATATGTATATGTGTGTATATATATGTATATGTATATGTATACACACACACACACACACACACACACACACACGCCACAGGACACAGTCCATGTGGTATCAGGAGAACTGTCTTTCTGGCCCCAAAACTAGAAGAGTGGCTCCAGCAGATTCCAGGAACAACACCTGAAACCCCAGTCCAGAAGAGTGCAGTCCTAGGAACAGCTAAGATTCTGTGTAGAACCCTCGGGGTTCTCCCAGGCCTCTGGTAGAGGACCTGAGCTAGAGGATGACACAGAACCACCGGACAAGGGTGAGAGGGAGATTATTTTACATCAGAGTCAGGAGTCAGATTCAGCTCTGTTCAGTATGCATTCTTAACTACTCCTTTACATAAATAACTTTTAAATCAAATAAAGGCGGGTTAGATTATTAGTCAATAATGCTATGAACGTTTTGTCGTGTAACAGTCCTTTGCGCCAGGTCCTTATTTTGACATAACCAACCGGAAGTACAGACACACAGTTGCATGTGGTTGGACGTAGTGGTTTTAGAGCAGAGCAGGTCGAACTGTGGGGAGAGACACAGAGGAAAAGTTAGTCAAGATGGCAAATCCCTCAGACCCAGAGTGAAGGGGCACCGCTCCCCAAAAAACTGAGCCTGTCGACCGTACTGAGATAAACCAAACGATGCTAACTGCGCGAGGAGGTAACAACATAACTTCATTATTTCTAAACGTTTTTCTACCAGTTCACATATGCAGAATTATCTGAATTAGATATCCAAATTTCGTTGTTTTGTTCACTTTCTTCTCCTGCTGGAGCGTTTAGCGCAGGACAAGACTAACATCTGTGTATTAGCCTCAGCAGTCAGATTTAAACTAGCTGGTAACTAACTACCTGTTAACGCTTCAAGTTGGCGGCAGCGACCGTTCGTCCTGCTGCTAACGGGTTGTACCGTAGCTGATACTCGCTGTAAGTCACTGTAGTTACGAGGTAGAGGATCCTCTACTGGGAAATTGGTGCTTGGACAGAGATCGGAGCTTTTTATTTTTAATTTTACACACACACACACACACACACACACACACACACACACACACTCACACTCACACTCACACTCACTCACTGAGGGTCATTCCCTGTGTGCTGATGAAGCAAAGTGACAGTTTTAGAAAGCTGCTAACGCTGAACTAGCCCCCGGAGCCCGCTGGAGTCTGCTCCTAGCTGTACTCTCCGTTTCTTCGGTATAAACTCAACCGCTCTCAGGCTGGCCACGGTTTAAAATACCGCTTTACAGGACAAACCTGTCATTAAAATAACGGAGGGAAGTCGCTGCTAGCGTCTCCTCCAGCGCTCAGACCTGCCCACGGACGCCGTCGCTAACCCGGCGTCTTTCCTTTGGATAATTCCGGGATGCAGCGCCAGTAGCGCAGGCAGCTGTATTTTTAGGAATGGGTGGATACCAAAAACAAAAATTATTTATTTTTGTCTCGGTGGTGAATGCCACAAGCCTCTGCGTACAGGCGACGGCGAGGAGGCGACCTATAAATGCCGGAGATGGTGGGGACTGGCTTGTTGTATAAAGCGGCTCTGTTGCAGCAGCAAGCCTGCGGAGAAGCAACAGGGACGCTGCTGGTGCATTGGTGGAGGGGCTGTCTGCTCTCCTGCCTGTTAAAAGTGTATGTAAGAGTGAGTGTGACTGGTCATTGACGTGTTTTTTTCCCCCCTACAGGCTTTAGAGGGATTCCCTAAAGAAGAATGCCTGTGAGGCTGAAGCTGGTTTGACTCTGAGTGTGTGCTGGAAGAAAGCTGACTCATCAAATATCAGTACCTACGGGAGTGACTAAGTAGAAAGAGTGAGAGAGAGAGAGAGCAGCTCATATCACTCAATGCCGGGCTAGAAGAACAACTCAGACTCCCCTCTACTGGAACCTATACGACAGGAGAAGATAGAGCAGAGACCCCCCCCCCCCCCCCCAGCAGGAATATAGCCAGCGCCGCCGGCAGAACACATTTTGGCACCAGAAGGCATGAGACTGCTGTCCTGCTGCTGCCAAAGCTAAGAATGGCATCACAGCACTTCAGCTGAATCTCAACCAGCTGACCCACACAGAGACACCAACAACCAGCTGCTGAGACCACCTTCATCCTTCTTTACCTAAACCATTCATTCAAAGTTTAGGGGAGGTCGCTCCCCGGCCCTGCACCACCACAATCACTCCCTCTCCTGCAGACCATGATGTTTCGTGATCAGGTGGGCGTGCTAGCCAGTTGGTTCAAAGGGTGGAATGAGTGCGAGCAGACAGTGGCTCTGCTATCCCTGCTGAAGAGAGTGAGCCGGACCCAGGCCCGTTTCCTGCAGCTGTGTCTGGAGCACTCGCTTGCTGAGTGCACAGAGCTGCAGGTGCTAGAGGGAGAGGCCAACAACCCAGGTAGGATCATCAGCTACTCACACCTAAAACGCTCAGACCCCACCAAGCTGCATTCTGACTTCCTGCAGCAACCAACACTGGTGCATTCTGGTGTTACGAAGCCATTTAACTCTAAACTACATTTGCACTGTCTTAAATTAAACATATAATTCACTGTTGGTAACTTGTTAAAGAACAAGATATGGCTGTTTTCCACTCATCTTCAAGCCATGCATTCTCCCTCCAGCAGTACTTTCACTCAAACAGTGGTCCGCAGGAGACATCGCGATTCATTCATTGTTTTTCTTTTTTTAAAATGGTACTGTACTCACTCAACCTGTCATGGACACCAACAACAACAAATGCATCAAGAGTAAGACATGGGGTGAAGTTTGGAGTTGTGACTGGACACATCTGTCTGTCTGCGTGCCAGCCTGCAATGCTGTAGCGCTTACTGTGTTAGTATCATCATGCCAAGGCACCCGAGGGCCGATCTGACTGGCTTTTGTTGCATCAGACTGCAGCGTGGTGGCCATGGAAACAAAAACCCTGGCAACTGAACAGGCTCATGAAAAATAGAATCAAGTGCTGCTGTGATGGAGAGCTGGCGTCTCTGCGTACCCATGGCAACATCTGCATACTGTAGCACATCTGCTGGCTTGCCCTGCTTTTAGAATCAGTGGAGAGAATTGGAGGGAAATCGTAGCTCTGTGGACATACACACACACACACACACACACACACACACACACACACACACACAGTTTTTATCAGGGTTTACTTTGTCCAGTCCAGTGGCTGCAGTGACTTTGAAAGCTTGAAATGTCAATGAATCCTGCATGAGGTTTCCACTTCATCCCACTGACACAGAGACACTGTCTTGTGATCATATTCCACTTCCATATTCCGTGTGACTCCTCATTTCCCAGTGAGAAAGTGTTTGATTGATGTTCTACTCAGACTTCTGAAGAGCATTCTGCCAGTGTGTGTGGGAGAGGCTGGTTTTGCATATGGAAAGTTTGCTGTCCAAAAGATGACATCACTCGTTGGCTGTTTGTGTAAAATGAGATGATGTAAAGGCTTGTGAATGATGATCACGCTGCCAGCGATGATTGAGATTTGATTATTGACAGCACTTGTTCACATGCTGGTTAATTAAAGGGAAAATCAGAAAGTGTGGTTGTAAGGTGTTGGTCTACATGTTTCTGGAACTCCCCTGGAGGGATGAACACCCCTCTTATGGAAAATATTGCTGTGTTTGATGATGCAGTGCTGAGTGCTGTTTCTAGTCATTCATGTAGGCTTTTGTCATCCTTGTCATCTGTAAGTACAGGCATGTGGGATTGGAGGAATTAGTCACTTGGTTTAAGCTCAAATGAGGAACAGTATTGAAAGAGTGAGGAGTGACAGGCTTGACAGGGACACATGGGATTTATTTTACAATTACCGTCGCATCCTCTGAGTAATTTGGTTATTAATGCAGATTCCTTATTCATACGTTTTTATTCATGGCTTTCTGAGATGGAGAGTTGTACTGCATTACATTTTCATATCAATGGCAAGAGCTTGAATGTAAGGGATGTTCAAAGCTCACACAATGCTCTTCAATCTCATCGCTGTCAGGTAAATCTCTCTGCATTTCACTCTACATGGCGTTTGTGAATGTGGTGACAGTTCCTGAAGGAGGCATACTGCACATGCTCTATCAGCAGAGCTGCCTCCTTCCACTCAGCCATCCACTAACTTGAATGCGGACAGATAATTGAATCCTGCAGTTTTTTTATAGTCTGATGTCAGACCAAATTGATCAAATGAGATTATAAAGAGAGCAAAAACCATACACAAATGCATTCAATTTGAATGTCTTCAGGGATATGTATCTGATGACTTGAAATGGACTGGTGACTTGTCCCATGTCATGGTCCAGTGCAAGCAATGGAATGGAATCTGGATCGGTATGAGGAGCTGCACCATTGTTTTGATTTCTGATGTGTGAATAACATCAGTTTTGAGACCCAGTTCATATATTCCTGAACCAATCTCTAAGTGAAACCAGTCATTGTTGGAGGGTTGTATGATGCTCAGAGCAGTTTGTCCACTGGTTTACAGGTGAAACAGCGGAGTGGGACACAGATGGGATAACTGGCTCCAGTTAGCTGCCCGCTAACATGTATGCAGGATCAAGGTCCAAGAAGTCTTTATTGTCCCTAAGGGCGCATATTTTTGGGCAGCCAGCAGATTAACATTAAGTGCAACAATAAATACAACACAAGACAACACAAATGGATAATTCTGAAATCACATTTCAGTCATTTAAGAACTGGATGACAGCAGGGACAGGTTCTTTGAACCTATGACCCGGTGGAAGGAGAGAGAACTCATTCCTGGGTGGATGTCTTGGGTCAGCCCGAAATGGAGATAAATACCGGTAATTTCCCCCACTGAACCTCCTTTACTCCTGGATACTGAATACTTTTACTGTCCTTTTATAAATTAGTTAAAACCCTTTGTTTGCTATGTCATAACCAGTCATCAGTAATGGTATCTCAGTTGAATTGGACATAAAGGCCTGAGACAAACTCAGCCATGATGATGATGATGATGACTTCAATTACATACACACTAGTACCTCAACTTAAAATGCCATCAACTCAAACATGCCAACACACCTGCTGCTTTTCTGTCTGTTCCTCTGGTTTAAGACTTGTGATTGGAAAGTAATATTTACAAAGGAAACATCCTGGAACAGTTGAGTGGCACCAGCCAGTGGGTGGAAAACCAGACTATAAGACCGTTGTTTTGTCAATAAAGTAGCCATCACAGTGGTGTCTAAAGCCCTGTACCTACCTGCAGTACTCTTTAGAGGAGGGCGACACAGATTTAAACTGTATTTCACGGTGCGTCATGATATTTGTGTCCGGTAATCATAGGATTTGCAATATAAGCATAAAAAATACTGTCTTTCTGAGGATGCCACATCATCTTACCAGGCTTTTCCAACACTACATCACCATTTGTGTTCAAGCGGGCTCAGGAGGAAGAGTGGCTTTGTCCTTGATATTGAACCTTGAATTGATCCTGATGAGCAGCCTTGTGTGTGTGTGTGTGTGTGTGTGTGTGTGTGTGTTACAGGTGGGAAAAATATTGATAAGGTAATATATATTATTAGTTTTGTCCTGATACAACATCAGTATTCCAGTTCTTAATATAGTTTTTGTTTTCGAATGATAATTTATGTTTTAGATGGATTGTAAACACAGTACAACTTATGTACCTCTGCTTTGGTAAGTCTTGAGTACAGCTGGTAACAGCCTTATTGTCAAGATTGATAATGAAAGCTGAATCTACCGGAGTCATGCATACGCAGTCAATACATGTGACTTTAAAAGTGTTTTCGTATCTTTTCTACGTGGGCCGTTTAAAAGGTGCGACTTGGGGGCTGAACACAGATGAGATGTCTGCTATCGTAGTAATTTAAACAAGCATAACTATGTAACTTCACTGTGCTCCAAACACTCTAACAATCATTTTCCA